>NW_028186845.1:4153155-4184294 GCF_003343005.1 Rhea americana | reverse complement strand
AGTCTAGATTGTTGATTAGTAAGATTAAACATGCGATGTGGAAAGTGTCTACCTGTGGAAAATACCTTCTGAAGGTTCAGAAAAGTAAAAAACATGCATAGTTAAATTTGGGGCCCCAGCACTTAACCAGTTTTCTTCCAGCTGGAACACTGATCCTAGTGGTCACTCATGAGCAACAGCTTGCTTTGTTTCAAAAGGCTGCTCCTTATCTTTACCCAGAATTGGATGAGGAAATACTCCAGCTATAAAAACTACTGTAGTCTTCCCAGCTCTGTGTTACTTAGTCATGTTGACTTCAGCTGTCCCTCTTAGAGCTACAAGAAAAAGTTCCATATGGATCGAGGAGATGAAATCAGCTATTGGCATCAGAAATGGGCATGAGAAAATAGTACATCTATCTTGTTATATGACCAGTCATTTTATCATTTGGATATCAAATTACATCATTCCTATTAGCAGTACCATTTTACTCTCATTTAAAATAAATAAATATTCTTAGATTTTCTCAGGTAACCCAAATCTGTAAATGCTTACATGTATATCTTTACTCGCATGCATATTATTATTGATGAAGTCATATGCATATAGTCACCCATAAGCATAAACTTTTGGTCCTGCTATTTTATGGTGTTTCAATACAGTCTGATTTCCAGAGCTTTCTTAGTAAGATATTTCTGTTGCTATGCTGCTGAGCATTATTATAAAACATAATACAGCAAAAGTATTCAGCAATAGTTCAGTGCCTGAAAAATGTCCTTACAGTGAAGATGTCCTGAGTAATGAGATTGGATAGCACCCAACAAGCAATATAAAAATTGCTCTCTACATGACTGGCTGGTTCAAGGACTGGAAATGGAGTACAGAGCTTTCCCTCCTTACATCACTATTTCATGTCTGACCCAGCTCAGCGGTGACTGAAAGTTCACTGCTAACTACCTGATGGCTGTCCTCAGCTGATGATCTATGCAGAACGATTTGGCAGTATCAGTCCGGTTCCAAAATCACCACTCCACTGGCAGTATTTGGCAGCTTCCACACGAAAGCAGACCACGAAAAGACCATGGGGGCTGAGCGCTGTCACCCGAAAGGTGTCACCTTGGGAAGAAGGTTATGACACATTGACACAGTGGGGTACAGGGAACTTACTCCTGCATCTCTGCTGCGCGGGAAGAGAGCGCTGGTGCCTGCAGATCCAGTTTCACTCATCAGCCCTGTATCTGCTCAGATTCAAGTGAAAACATAACGAACTCACTCCCCGCGCGTGTCCGGTGTTACCATTTGCAGCAGTAGGCTTGCTGCTGAAGCAAGGCGGTTAACTCTCCAGGTGCCTTTTTCTCTGTTGCAGTCTGTAATGGAGACAGAGAACGTTTTCATGGCCATGGCCGTGTTCCAGGGAGGAAGTGTTACGTGAATCTACATTTTATCGTGTGGTACCACCTGACTGGGCAACACGCAATTGATCTGTTGTTTTTTAACGATCAGAATTTGACCTACTCTCAGCTTGTTTAAAGGGTTCTTTAAATTCTCAACAAGAATTTAAAATGGGTTCTCTAAATTCACAATGTCTCTATTTCTATAGTACTAGTTCTGCAGTAGCAGTCTTCAGCCTCCCAAGGCAATCCATTTCCATCCAAGGTCACTGGGTGAGAAGGGTATTTCTCACAACTGCATTACACTGATTTTGGTGATCCCAGTTTCCAGAGGAAAATGCTGAAAGCCACTGGGCCACGGCGATACCACGCTCAGTGAGAAGCACTGCTGTTCGAGGAGAGAGAACAAACTTCTTCCAAATAACGAGCAGGAACTGTGAGACAAATCAAGCAGTCCTCACTCTGACAAAACCCGCACTGACTTCAGCGGGAGTTTTGCCAAACTGAGGTCTGCTGGATTTATCTCTGTATTATTTCTCCTGACAGAACAGCAGCAATTAAAGGCATAGGATCAGATTTATAACAAACATATTTTTTAAAAAAGCAATATAAGTACGTGCATCTAAAATAACAACTTTCATTCAACACAAATTGACGTCCATTAGAAATATTTATAGCAAAAATTAAATATTTTGTAAGTTCTTCTCAGCATGAACAATCAAAATACACAAGTAGTTAGCAATATAGCTTTATTTTTATTAGACATCTATGAGAGGCTGTCTTGCACAAATACAGCGCTGCAGTATTTATAGTGTTTATCTTTAAATTAAGACTGTATGCACTGCCTTGTATTTAATGGCATTGTAATTATTGTTGTAATTATTATTAAAAAGTATATTTTTATCTTTTTTTCCATTCCATTTCCATTTCCATTACTCATGCTTTTGAAAAAAAAGTACGGTTTTGCACATTAGGATAAACAGAACCCGTGTCTGCTAAATGGCCAGGAATTAGGGTCCTTTTCCTGCAGGCGGACCCACACATGCCAATGTCTATATACTGTTTCAGTTAAGTCTGTCAGTACAGAATAACATTTAATTTTCAAGCTTCTAAAGTTTATTGCAACTGCTCATGTTTTAAAAATGCTCACTTATACAATAAGTACTTTATTAGGTCTGTTTTTTAAATAGGATAAAGCCAAATCCTGCACAATTTGCTACTACCAGAAAGAAAATGCAATTGATAGGAGGATGGAAAATGCGATCCCACCAATATTCAAAGATAAACTCCTTTCTCTCCCTACTTCCTTCCCTTTAATGCAACAGAAAATATATCTGGCAGCTAGGAAGCAAAAAATGACAAAAAGCATTAAGCATTATATACAATCTAATCACAATGTAAACAAAATAATTAAGGAATTAATCTCGTAATTTCTTCTTTATAGATTATACAACTGGTTTATAGTGAAAAAAACAAAATTCTGGATTAAGACTTTATGCGATTTAAAAAAATGTACTTGCTTTTAATGCAATTAATTTTTTTACTGGATTATTGGTTTTAAACAGCAGTTGAAACTTTCTAAGGTTATAAAATGTGAAAAACGCAGCAATTTACTTGGTTTACACTATTGCAGTATTTTCTGGCAAGTAAAATACTTTTTAGACATTTCTTTGCAGTTAAACATAGAAATGTCAGAGCCATAAATGAAGAATTATCAAAACCAAAAAGGGGTGATTAACTTAAGATTGTAAGGATTGAAAATCACATGGAAATGATGCATATTCCTTATCAACCACAATTTAAATGATGCATTTCTCCAACACAGTGTTCTGTGAACATAAAAAAAAATTAGAATTTTTCAAACTATTTATAAAACATTATATCAACCTTCCTTACCCCATGCTTTAAAGCTTGACATGTTTTTATAGCATATTAAAAAGAAAACAGAGCTGTATCAGAACACTCAAAGTCACCCACAGACAACCTGTTCCACTAATATTTTACATTCATATTGCATCTTTTGTCCTGAAGGATTTCTCTACTTCGTTTCCACTTTATGCAGGCTGATCAGACTGTTCAGGTATCAGCATGAGTAAGCCAAGAGACTGTTAGAGATCTAGTTAATGTTCAGTGGACAGTAATGAAAATTGGGCATTTATTATTCCATGGGCAATGACAGACAGTCCTCTCAAAATTAAATCTCCTTAGGAAAGTATCTCCTACAACTAGTAACTATAAAACAACCTGAATTCTTCTGACATAGAAGTGGAGTGTGGCATACTTCATCACGGGTTGTTAACTGTTGTGCATACTATTCCTTTTATATTTTTTTATTTACCACCCCATATTTTAACCATTTCTATGTGAAATACATCGTTTTAAAATCTATATGCACTAAGGGTTCTTTTCTGCTTGTTGATTTAATTGAATGAGCTATAGATTGATAATAAAAAATAACAAGAGGGAAAGAGAGAGCTCTTATACTGGAAAAAGCACTATAAATATTTTCCCAGGATCATTAACACAACCTTGTAACACTTCACCCCGTGCAGCGGAAAGAATTGTACAATGCTTTTATGAAATGTCTAAAAAGTGTTGACAATTCCATCTCAAATGAATGAATGTCATTTTTTACATATAAATAACACATCCTATAATTCTTAATTCTCTTATAAAAGTTATTTTCAACCTTTGAAGGGATCACTTGCTAGTGATCTGGCAACGTCAAACAGATGTTCGACTTTTATTCTGACACTTCTTGAAGAATTTGATTGAAACTATATATGTCTCGATAACATCCAACAAAGTGCCCCTCTTGTGTTTGTTTCAAGATATTTTTGGAAACAACAGAGGCGACCTTGGATGGAGCTGCTTTTCCAATTTAGGACTTCATTTGGTCTGAGAGAGTAATTATACTCTTCAAGCCTTTTGTATACTTGCAAACAAGACAGTTTTATTATTTCAACTATTGTAGAGCTGTTTTTCTGCAGTAGGTACCTTATTTGCAGTGCCAATTTGTTTAGGGCAAGAACATTATTTTAGGTAATCAACAATCCAGTTTCAAATGCACTTAGAAATAGTCCTCTAATTTATCACATTTCTCTTAACAATATTGTGCAATCTAAATGAACAGTAGTCCTCTACATAGTATCTTTGTCTCTTTAAAACCAATTTAATAACTACGCATTAGCCTTTGTCTTTGCTTATAGACATCAAGAATCTGGTTTCAAGCCAGGGCTCGCACAGACTTGATGTAAAGTCTAAATGAGGAGAGTGGTAATGCTGGCGAATGCTCTCAGATGGGACTGCCACCTGTCCGGATCACAGCAGAAACATTGTTTGTCAAGCCTCAAGTTTAAAAGCCAAGGTTAGAGCCAGGTTCTCTGTTCATCCAGAGCGGGGTGATCGTTTTCTCCTGACCTCAGTTTGCCAGCTGTGCAGTTAGATCTGTAAATTTATATTACATCTAATCACTTAAGAAGTTTTAAACATTGTGCTCTCAGTTTTTATCTAATCAATAAATTTTAATTCATTTGAGTTAGTGTCCGTTATAGGCATATTGCAGTCTAACAAAATGGAATTAGTTTGTTGCAATGATAATGCAGTTTCACTGCTGTAAATAGAAACAGAAGCAACAGAGTTCTTGTCATTTCTTCTGTAGAATATTTACTCTCCTCAGTAACAATTTTGTCCTGTGTTATCTAATGATCAAATTACTAGAAATTATAATATTGAAACTAAATCTAGACATGCCAGTGGAATCTATTCAACATTAAGTGGTATATGCAAATGCAGATGTAAATATATACCAGTCAGGAGTGTATTCTTTAAATTAATTTGCTCATGCTTCATCGTCAATACATTTTTTTATAACTCTGTTATATATTCGCTATGACTGATGGCTCAAGTATTAATTCTAGAATATCCAGTTTCCTGATATTATGGCATTGTCATGTACAATAGCTGTGGATGGTGTAAGGGAATCAGCTGTTAATTGATCCTGTGAACCTGTATGTGTGTGAGCATGGCTACATTGCATACCTGCACAGATCAGGATAAATAAACTATTGGTACAGCAACTTTCATCGTAGAAGCTCAAAATAATTTACAAACTTAGCAAAGTCTATTAGCAACACAGTCAAGTAAACAAATTACTGCTATCTTTATTATTTTCTAGATGAACAAACTGCAGTACAGAATAAAACAGAAGCAGAACTAGGAGTTAAGTCCTTGTGCCTGTGCTTCCCCCAGCCCTGGGATGCAGCCTCAGGGTATGCCCAGGATCCAAACCCCCCCCCCCCCCCCCCGGGAAACCACCGGAGCCCGGAGCCCGGTCCTCCTCCCTCACTATCCCCTAGGCATTCTCCTTTAGCATCCCTAACCTTCACCTTCGCCAGGTTGTGACCAAACACAAAGGAATGGTATAGCAAATATCGTCACAAAATTTACCGGTGCAGTACTCAGCGTCCTAGCTTTGAGTATCCTCGTCTGACCTCTGCCACTCCACAAGAAGTAATTTATAAATAAAACATCTGTACATTTGCAACATGAGAATTTGTTGAAATGTGTAAGTCAAAGGTCATGACAGGTTCAGACAAACAAATATGATGCAGGCAAACATAAAGCCTTCTTAAAGGAGCTTTAAATTAAACTGTAATGAATATATAAGGAATTAAAAGGATAAAAACCATCATAACTACCTTAATTGAGTCAATGGAGTCAACAAAACAAAATGTAGCATTTTCTTTTACCTTGAGACCTTTTTATAATCCCAGAGAGATAAATATCTAGAGAAGCAGTCCTAAACAGAAACAGGTATGAGTGTGCATGTGTGTGAATGCATGTGAACAAAAATTAGGCCTCTTAGTTATAAGGCAGTCGACAGTGTTCTGGGGCAGCTTTTCATGTGCATGACTGACCTGTGTACATTTGCAGTCTTTTACAAATGCCTGCTTTGTACTGTACCTAAAACATATTAGTTATATAACCTAGAGCAGAAGCAACAGCAAAGTTTTATTTTTTCTTAAACATCTACAGGAACTGAAGAGATTTTGAGTATTATTCAATGCTGCCTTTAAAAATGTAAAGAGGGTACGAATGAGAAAGCAGAAAGAGAAGAAAACTGGCTGGCTTAAAATACGGTAAAAGGCTACATTTTGTGCTTCTGGTTTATTATCTGGACCAACTGTGGTCAAAGCTGCTATTTCTGCTTGCCTGGTGTACTCCCTCCCTTTATTGGTTAGAATTGAACCCTCTCAGATACAAAAATACCAGATTTATCACTGCAATACTAAATTTTGTTTTTATATGTGAGAACAAATCCAGAGTAACCCCAGTTAATGAGTAAGCCAGTCAATGGTGATACTTCTTATTTAGTCTGATAAATTTGGCCTTAAACAAAAATCGAAGTTTTCCCCCTGACAGGGGAACAAAAACACATTTTCCTGATGAAAAACTTCAATGTCAGCAAAACAAAACAGATAAATTTTCATATTATTTTTTTGACAAAAATTCCAAAAAAATCTGGTTTTCAACAACAATAAAAAATTCAATGCAAGAGCAGAATTTCCCAAGGCAATCTTACCCTTGCTGGAACAATCATTCTTTAGTCAAAAAAAAAAAAAAGAAAAAGAAAAAAAAAAGAAAGAAAAAGAAAAAGAAAGACAGAAAAGGAAAAAGAAAAAACAAGCCAACTACAATAGCTTTGATGGAAATGTTCCCCTTTCCTACCAGGCATACAGCTTGTTACTGTATGGTGCCATTAGAATCAGATAAACACTCCACTGCAGGCTCAGTAAACCTTATGGTATTATATTCTCCACCAAATGGCATGGATGCTGGAGTTTCATCGTAAGGGAATTTTTCTCTGATACAGCTGCATCAGAGCCAAGTTTACCTGCAAATACATGGCACTCATACAATTTATCTTTGTGTGAAATAATTCATATGAGTACATCCAGTTTTTAGAAAAGGGCATTCAACAAATAGAGGGAGTTGCAGCACTGCTGCTTTACTGATACATAAATATTGAATACCTAAACACAACATTAGTTAATTAAGTTCGGGGTGATTATTGGCCAGAAATAAAGTACACTGTAAGTATGGATTAAGTCTGCCCTCTTATTACACATGCTATGATTGCTTCCTGACTACACTGAGGATGTGGTTTTCCAGGAAAATCAATCCAGCAATGTGCATCTGCACAGCCAGAGAAGATTAGATGGAGCTTCTTAATGTACATGGTGCTTTGTAGAGTGCATGGAACTTAAAATTGTTCAGAAACAAAATCCCTCCAGTAAAATTGTAGTGACTGCCTCAAAATTAAGCTTTCAAGGATATGTTCTTACATTCTGATCATGAAATTCTTCTTTTAACTGAAAGTGTGACTTGGAATATACTAATACATTCAATAGAATCTATCTGTAGAAGGCACAGACAGTAAAACAAAATTTACCAAATATTCTTTCTGTTTCAAAAGAGAAAACACCCCCCCCCATAGACTTAAGCCAATAGTAGTCCCAACCAAGCAGTCCAAAGCAGAACCATCAGAAAACACATTCTGTTTCACAGCCATTACTGCACTGACAATAAAAAATGTGGTCCCTGCATCCACGTTCCTCCAGTTGCAACCACCCTGTGTTTCATCAGCAAACTGCTTGTGTGAATATGTGTTTAGAGTGTTGGAGAATTGATCCACTTGAAACCCTTTTTTTAAGTGTAGTTTTCAGCCCTGCGCATGGGCACACACATGGCTCTGCCTGCACAAGGATGGGAGAGACATTAAGGTGTAAAAGAATGGCTGGGGGGAAGAGGATGGGGAGAGGGTTTGTGTAAGCTGGTACTGCCACCAAAACAATGCCTTCACAACCACAGCCTGATTTTTTTCTTCTCTTTACCTGCTGATATCACAAGCCATACCTACCCTAGCTGAACTTCAAAAGTATGCAGCAATCTTGTGACAAGGCTCTCTAAAGCTAATGCAAAAGCATTGGTATATTGTATCAATACATCAAATACATCAAATCTAATCTCTATGAGATACTGTGAGCTTAAGCTGCCTTCTCTGTCATAGAAAACGTTTTGTAGAACTGCACCTATGTCTGCAATTTTTTGTCCTCAATGTGCCTGATTAGCTCAAGAGAGTCTGAAGACAAATTAGAAAACTTATAGCTGTTTTATTAAAAAGCTCATGAGCAAAGGTGAAATCTTCCCTTCATCAGAACTTTTTCCCCTAATGGGATATTGAGTGATCACAGAATTAAAGAACAAGACAGAAACACTTTTTTATTTAACAAAGGCTTACCAGGTGATCAGTGTTGGAGGTCAGGAAATTAATACTCATAACTTCTGATTAGCCTTGTCAGAGGTGTCATATGTTCCTCTCCATCGTGTGATTCTCAAGAAAGGAAACAGAAGAATACAGAATAATATTATTAGTTCCAAAATTCCAAAGCTCACCTGGGCTTTTCATCTTCCAGGGAATGCTTTTCTCGCCACAAGCTCATTGCCCTCCCCTCACAGAACACATGAATCTATTAAACTAGAACATAATGTTCTGGGAATCTGTTTTGCTAACGATTTACATGATGGTATAAATTGGCCTAAATCGCTTTCCTCGTGTAATGTCTTGGACTGATCCCTTCCAGTTTTGTGAAGGAACAACAGAAAAAGAAAATGCACTGCCCTGATTAGTGTACGCCAGCATTCACAATAAGCCTTTTTCATTCTAAGGCAGGACTACATGAGTTTTAGTGAGTGGTACATTAATGCCCAAACACACTGTATGTATTCTGTAGGGCTGATAGTTAATAAGAATTAAGATGCAACAATAGGCAAATCATAAAAATGCTTATGCAAGAAAAAAAGTGTGGAAAATTCCAAATGACTAAGTGAAGTTATAGGCTATTTTGTAATTCAAGCAGACAGAATATTTTGCAATCTCTTAAGCAATGAAAATTTTAAATACGTAATAAATCCTACATCATTATGTCTCATGTATATGGTCAGTTTACTATATTAATGCATAGATGATTATGCACTATAACAGCATGTTTTTCATATATACCTTTGCAGAATTCATAGAGATACGTTGCAAAGGAAGCGTTCATAACAGCATTTTGTTGAGTAAATATTTTCACTGTAAGCTTTATTAATAATATCCATACCTAATACAAATGGATTAATAATACACATAACCTCGAGCCATTCATGTAATATCATTAAAATATGCTTAATTGTTTATTTTAAAAAGTCCTAAAAATCAGAATGTCTGCTTACAGGAAATACTAGATTATCCTAATGATTAACAGGATAACAATTATTAGGGGAATGATTCACTCAGGCTATAACCCCTATGAACTGAATGAACTAACCTCTTTTAAGTCAATGAAGTCACACCCAGCTACGAGAAAAGAGTCCGACCCAAATAATCCATAATTAGATCAGCAGCTACTAACACTATTGATCTCCTGAGATTTGGAGTGGCCTCAGCTGCCCTTATTCACCAGCAGCAAAACGGAGAACAGACTTTCTTTCTTGAAAGTAAGGAGAAATCATAAAAAGACACAGAGAATACTAAATAAATTATGTTAGATATCCATCTTATTGGAAGTACCTTAATTTGTTCATGTTACCAGATAATCAGGAATCATATTATGTCAAGAGGAACAGCAATTATATTACCACTTATAGAACCAGGGAATCTACTGCCTTTTATTATGCCTTGCAGGAAAATTCAGGTACTGTTCAAATGCTTTTCAGACTATACCATCAGGTTTTAAATGTCAAAATCACTACATAAAAGTCAAGCTGCAAAGACAGTGCTTATATAAATCCATTTTTAGAGAGCCAAAAAACTAGATCAACGCTGATGTTTATAAAAGAATGAATTTCTGTATTATGCTCACGTCCTGAGGTTTACCTTTAATGTCTACTGCTTTTTAAGATCATGATATTCTTGGAATACCTCAAATTGATACATTGTATTTCTAGTGCTTTTTTTCTAGTGGTCAGCACATAACTGTAGTGGATTACATATGGCTTTGAAATTTCATAATGATATCTATTGAAGTAAAAATAAATATTTCCATTTTAGTAGATTATGATATAACTCAATAAAAAATTTGAAGTGCAAAAAATTCATTTTGATTTAAAATACCTGATTCACAACATAGCTCCTTGTGACTATTAAATCTGTTTGAAAAGGAAACCCTGGTCGCTACCAGGTACAAACAAAATTCATATCCTTTCAAAAACTTCCATACTGAATCCTATCGACCAGAAACATACTGAGACACATAAGATTCCACAGAAGGATCAGAAGGCCCTCACACTAAATGCAATTTTTTCCCTGTTTCTATGGCATATGTTCTACCAAAAATCACAGTAAAAAGAAATTTCATGCTCAAAATTAAAATCTTTTCTCACATTTAACTCAGCCAAAATTCCTGTGATGGCAGAATTAAATTTGAGGTTGTTCTCAAATGGTAAGGAAGCTACAATATGGAACAATTACTAAATTTTTTTACTCCTAACTACAAAGACTGTTAATTCCTCTGAACATTTATAATCATCTTATACATCTGTAGCAGTCAAATAAAACCATTGTCCTTGCCCAGAATTTTTTATGATTTTTGTTAGAGGATCTTGAGCATTTACTGATTTAGAAGAAATAATTAATCCTCCTTGGTTTTATAAAATGCAATATGTATAGCAGATGGGAAACGATACTCACTTGCAAACATTTACATACAAGCAATATATTCACCTCACTTGAAACTCTCTTTTCCCCATGACAGATAAGAAAGTGGACTGCTACCTTAGAGACAGATCTGGCACCACACCTAAAAATTAAATTCCAGACTCATCAAAGTCAGACTGAGGAGAGAACAATTTCAGTGATTTCAGTGTCTTTGTCTTCTGCCAATATTTTTATTTTCTTGCAGTAAAAATATCCCTAGAGGGAGAGATCTCGCTGAATGTAACTGTTTTTTACTGTTGAGTCATTCAGTTGGTTTATGTATCCTATGTAGAGGTGTATTTTCACAAAATGCCTACTGCATGCAGGAAGAAGTCTCCTCCGAACATCTCTACCTGAGCATCAGGGAAAGAAATGAATCTATAATTGATGACATTTCAAGGGCAAGGAAAACTACAGTTCAGAGGAGAATTATCTGATTTGGTTCATGCTTGTTTTTACTTGTATCTACCAATATGCTCTCCAACAGAAGTTGTTTATTTGGGGAAACGAAGTCTGTCTCCTCTCTGGACTGACACCCAGTCTGAAGGAAAAGTGTCATTAAGGACAAGAGGTACGTTGTTAACGTGTGTTAGTTAATATAATAGACTCCTACTGTTGCCAAGACAATTGTATGGGTCAGATATGTTAACTAGTTAAGGATAAATTCTGAATTTCCCATCATGCATCTTATTTACCCACTAACATATGTTAAGTCTGCTTGACTCAGGAATACATATTCCAAACTAAGAGTTTCCACATGTGCAATTTTAGAATTATTTACTCCCAAATAACTTGTGTAGAGAAGCTCTAAGGTACAGCAAGGTTTACATATGCTTACATATGCTTTATAATTTCACAAGAAATCTTTTACTTTCAGGAACAGTTTGGAGAAACTTTTTCAGTCTTAGCATTCTGTAATGAAGGTCTGAATAACTATAGGTTGCAAACCAAAGTAAAATAGATTGTAGCAGACTGGTGAGCAGGTTAAGAAGCAGAAAAGCACTGCTACATTTTGCTGCAGTTGATTAACTTCATAAGAAAAATGCCAAAGGGTAAATGCAACTTCCATCTGCCTAAGGCTCAACCTTTATTTCCAGTTTGAGGTATTTTCTATTGTAGTGATTCTACCTTGCAAACTGTTGTATGTAAGACATTAAATAATGCTGATTTTCTGATGTGCCAGCTGTGATATCCAGTAGTTGCCGAATATAAACCCTAGTGCTTGCTTTCTCCAGGTCTGTATCTCAGTAATATCTTTAAACATAATAGTCTCTGCCTGTTGGCTGGATTTCTCATGTGGAGGGTGACAGAACATTTTGTGTTCTCTTATCTTCAATAGCAATGAAACAGGAGGAGCTCCACAATGCGAAACCAAATCTACTGCTATTAATACAACATCCCAGACACAGAGAAGAGATCTGTTTATTTACCAAAGCTAGAGATGCCTCTCTCTGACCTTTCCAGAGCTTGTGTGCTTTAGCTGGGAATAGATTCCTCAGAACTAGAAGCTCTTTTTAAAAATATACAGTAAAAAAAAAACTTCCCTCCCCCCAAAAATACAGCACCAAGGCTGTGTCCTCAAGAACATGAAATGTCATATAACTTTGAATATTTAGACTAAGACTAACCAGGGCAAGAGTCCATATTCAGCTTTGATGACTTTAACTTGTACTGCACAGGGATTACTTAATTTTCCAAAGCCTACTTGCTTTTCTTACTGCCACTCACAGACTCACTCAACTGACTATAACCATACATGGGCCAAATTTCTGCCTGAGGCCTAACATCTGTCTGCAGCCTAACGAACCTGTCAGTAATTTTTTTTTCCTTGCAGAATTAAAAAGTGCTTCAGATTGTACAGTGTTTGGTTTAAAAAAAAAAGATTGACTAAAATATTCTTCTTCTGGAATTCATCCTGCTTTGACTATGCTTTAAATCAGTGAAAATCATTACATACACAAATCAAAATTTGTTTAACTATATTTTTCACAGTTCACTGCATTTAGTGACTTGTCTATGCAACCTAAAATACACCTGCAAGAGTTAAATCTTGCAGTAAGGATTTGACCTGGTTTAACCTGATAGACTTAAAATCTATTTCATTAAGTTGGTACCTCTTTAGGATGGAAAGTCTCAGAGCCTGAGGCTAGCTTTGGTGATCTGTGCTGGACAATTTTAAAGTTCAGTTCCCTACCTATCTCCCTGTATCCCTGCCAGAAATCACATCTCTGCAACACAGTTGGCAAAAATGAATGTGGGCTGACTCCTCAGCCATCTAGTCCTCTAGCTCAGCATATTAATTCAAACCATCACAGATTTCAGTACCTGCTCCATGGACTGTTTTATATTTTAATTTAAGCAGACAATTTCTAAATTACAGAAGCGTATCTGGGAATAAGAACTGGAAATGAGAGCGGGAACTGGCCCTGTGTGTCCTGATCCCAGAGCAATAGTCACTAAACAATTTATATACAAGGAAAATACTTGTGCCACCTCCTCTTCCTGGAAGGGAGTTAAAACAGAAAGTAGCCCACTGTTCTCTAAGGACCCAGTGTTATCTGATTGCTAGCTGTGTTTTGAGTGTGCTTGCTTACCTGAGACCTCCCAAAGACCAAGGCTGTGGCAGACCTTTGGAAATCTTACACTCCAGATGTACGGCACTGCAGTCAGTTCCCCCTCCTGGCCGCTATCCGTGCCCTCATGCAGCCACACCATCCCTCTGTCATGCTGGCACCCATGCTCATGCAGCAGGACTGCAAGCCACATCACAGAGCTGTTCACTAGAAAAGTGATAGAGGAAAAAATTTCAGCCAGCCTAACATGATATTCAGTTCACAGTGTGATTGACCTGTCAACTGTGCTGGTAAAGTTTCTTGTGGGGCTGAACATTGAACATACCTGCTTAAAACCAACCTTTTTTCGTGGGTAACTTTCCTGCAAGATCAGTTCCCTGGGTCTGACTGCCCAGTGCCTGTGCCCACAAAATGAGGTTAGATACAGGGATGGACACCAGCAATGAGCTGTAAAGCAGGAGCATGACTTCTTCTTTTGGCTGACGTACCAGGTTTGGACTGCTTAAGTTGTTTGTTGAACTATGCAAACTCTCATTTTACGTATCATGTTACTTACTGTTTTCTAGGCATTATACATAGGGTCCTGTGGTTTGTCAAAAAGAATCACTTGTAGAATTAGAAGTAAAGGCCAAGAGTCCGAAATCACTTTCTTCCCTCCATAGCCATTGGGCAATATTATCTATAAATAAAATCTTCCAAATATTGTTCTGAACCGTATAGCAACTTGGAAGGCCCAAAAAAGTATTCAATTATTCTAGAAACTACTTCACACTTTTGAAGGAACTAGTTTAGCAGTGATACATCTCATACTCTGACCAACTTCACACTTCATTTTTTATCCAAATCCAAGTAACAGGCTTTGGGGACCTTGTCTGTATTCCTTCCTACTCAAGTCTGTTCCCATCTGCCTGATCCCCTCAGTGACTTTATAATACTTTTTTTTCATGTCACCAGAAGTACTGCTGCCTCCCAGTCAAACTTCCAACTCTGGTCTCTAAAACTGTACTCTCTGCTTTTGCATGTTCAGTTTTTTATCTCTAAGTGCATGAATAAGAGCTTGGTTGTATGCACAAAATTTACTACCATCATTCTACAATTTGGGTTTAGCCTAAGAACTCCATATACATAGCAAAGCTCTGTCTTCATGGAAAACTGCCAAAGAGCATCTGAAACCAGTAATTAGTGGAAGGTTAAGCGAGGAACCTGTGCAAAGCGGTCCATCACCTGCTTCACAGCTGGGGTTTCTCGCTGGCAGTTGAGACCGGTGATGTGAGAGGTTACTCAAGAGAGGGAGCAGATTCCACAACTGTGGGGCTTCACCAGCCAAATTCCTATCTAGCAAAAGGCTGCTACAGCAACCCTGGGCCTCCTGAGATACAGAAATTACTGTAATGGCTGCTGAAATGGCTCCCTAGTGCTCTGAGACAGAATAAGGAAAATCCTTCTCTTTGATACAAAAGGGTAACTCACTGCCACACTTCTTCTATCAGCTCCGTACAGAAACCAGGTTTCCTGCGCTTGTTCAGGAAGTGAGGGTTGCCCTCAGCCTCCTTATCTTTCACTCCAAAGCAAGATCCAGCTCCTCACTTGCATCTAGTGCAAACATAGAAATAATAAACCAAAACACTACAAAATAAGCACTATACTTCCAACATATTCTTGTGGAGAGAATGAGAGAGAGAACAAATCATGTGACAAAAATTAACACACTACTGAGCGGGCTAAATAGAATATAAAAAACTGTACAAATCCTGACTAGAGTTTGCAGTTGTCAAAAAACACATAGATATGAAACAACACAAAGCAAAAACAGGCTAAAACCCCTCATAGCTTCTCAATGACAGTCCAGTAGTTTTTTGGCTGCCTCCAGCCTAAGCATGTTTTCCTCTGGCGTTTCGCCTGCTCACAGGTCATTCAGTCTGCTGGACTATGCAATAAATACCAGTCAGAAATGATGCTTTAGACAGAATGGGAACACTTGTGACCTAAACAGGACCTTAATCTAGAAAGGGGTGGACTAAGGATAACTGGGGCTCGGATCCAGCAAATATCAACATATTCCGCAAGTACAAGAACTCTCCCTAAATTGTTCCTGTTTTCCTCCCTTTTTCCCCGAGCAACCCAATCTACTCCAGAAGCCAAAAAGAAAACAGCACAATTACCTGAAATAGAACCTGTGTGTACCTGAAAATAACTGAATGACTTTTACAATCATTTCTTTTAAAGAGCAGTCATAACTCTTTACACCTGGTCTGGTTAAACCTGAACATTATATTCTGATCACAACAAAAAGGACCAAATTCCTCTGGGTACAAATGCAGTAAAATCAATGCAGTTATCTTCCGGCTGAATTTGGCCCAACGTGCCTAGAATATCCTTTGGGATTATTCAGCTCTAAGTATTGGCCTAATGGAATCTCCTGCAGTTGCCAAAAGTTGTAATGTTTGGTGTTAGCACATGGCAGTTTCTGAGTTTTTGACACAAACTGGGTCTCTTCTTAACAGACCGTACCATTGGTTTCTTAGCTTTTGCCAGGTTTGTGAACTTTCGGATTAATTCTGAAAAGACTGAGAACAAATTATGCTTTCAGTATGTCAAAATATCTCGCTTAAGTCAGAGGAAAGTATTTCTGCATTCCTCCATTGAGTGTCCACTGTGAAGATGATTTTCAGAGATTGAGAAAAGCATGTAATTTTTAAAACAAATGATTTGTTAACTAAGGATTTCCAGGATTTCTCTGCTTTATTATTTATACTATATTCTGGATCTTTTGAAATCACTGTTTAACTTCCAATATTATTTATGGAAGCCAGCCTGTTGCTGTTTCCAGATCTTACAAAGAGCTTTCAGTTCGCAGTTTCAATACTGAGTGCTTCGTCCTGGCTAAAATCAATCAGCTAAAAAGTAACATACTGGAAGTATTTAACCCTCTTCTACCCTTTCTGAATCTCCACAGGTAGAACCTTTCCTACAGGCTCCATGCTACCTCAGTAGAGTCAGGTTCCTAAGTCCTCAAAGCTCCTTTTCGTGACAATTTAGTAATCATGATTGTACAACCTTCTCAGTGCAGCAGCAGTAAATACTAGTTTTGGAGTGTATCTGTTGTGCACAGAGAGGAATCTGAAATATTACCATCTCACTTGTCAGTACAAAAGACTAAATACCTAAGCATGCAAATACATTTTAGGAAATGAACAATTTTTATGAGGCTTTGAACTTCGCCATTATTGATCAATACTCTTCAATCCACAATAGAAAGACATTGGCAAGGAGCAATGATTTAGCAGACTGGATCCAAATTCTGTGCTGCCACTGTGATCGCTTTGACTTAGATCCTTGACAAAAAGATCAGTTTAAAGTGTAGCTCTCCTCAGCATACAGGCCCTGGCTTTGCATGCTGTAGCACTATGTGCTACCATTCACAGATGCATAAAGTGAGTACAAAGCAACTTTAAAACACAAGCAAATCAGAAAACAGCTTTTTAAATTAATTTTCCATGAGTAGAAATGACCATGCACGTGGTGCAAGGTAGTACAGAATCTGGTCGATGAAGTTTATGCGACTGCTATCTACGTGAGGTTGTTAATGGTTGCACAACACACACTATTAATGAACAGAAGAGGATTAGAGAGTGGAATAGTAAGTAACTTATTTAAAACTCAGTTCAGGTTCTCTTTTCACTTACAGTCCTCCTGTCTGACAACCACGGTTTCGTGTCACATGATAGAAGACACATGGCATCACTGTGCAAACTTCACATTGCATTACCATTACAGTTACAGCTGCCCAGGAGTTTACTTCTAGGATAACAGGTAAAGATTACAGTCTGCTGATGACCCATGTGGATGTTAGTAGGATGGAATATCATCAATTGCAAACGCTTTTTGGCAAACCTAGAGAAATATATCTCCAAAGGCTTTTCTTAGAAAAGAAAGTACTAAGATTGCAAAATCAAATACTTGCTGGAAGTTAGAAAATTTCAGGGTTAGATAAAGAAGCTAGTAATGATGCAACTAAAGATTACTGTAGGGCATATGCATGGAAAAGCAATCTTTATTCTGGTGTTTTTTTAACTTCAGTGTGCTTGATTTTGCAAATTATTCATATTTTGGCAGAGATTTTCTATATGGTAAAATGTATATATTATATATAGAAATGTATTCATCTATGATATATTTCTGCCTCATAAATAGTTCTCTGTTTCTACGTTAGAACTGACATATTCAGAGGCTAGCTGCTATATTTATTAGTTTCTAAATAATCCAAAGGCTGGAAGGAATGAACTATAAATGGAACCTGGATGTGTTCAGCCCCTCCAAATTTCAGCATTATCTTTTTTTTCTAAGACACTCAGATTATCTGAACGTTCTGAGGTAAAGCAATTGCTATATTCTCTTGTCCAGGGGGTCTGGATTGCTCCATTTCTTTCCTTTCTTCTGCCACAAAAGTAGGAGGTCAAATGTTAAGACTGATGAACAGAGTGAGTTTTCTCTATTTTACTAATTTTAATTTAATTTCTCAAAAATGCAATGTTGTACCATGAATTTCTAAATAAAAGAAGTAGATTTAAAAATGCTTCTTTAGCAGAAGCATGGCCTATTTATTTCAGTATAAAAGAAAAATGCAGACTACATAAAGAAAAAGTAACACAGTAAATCTGTGGAAAAGTGGAAGGAAGAGTGGAGGAGACACACTAATTCTTCTTCAAAGTCTTATAAGAATGACATATATTTATTTGCACTTGAACAGATTTAGTTCTTCAGAAGAAAGCAACAAAAAGTTTCCTATAAATTTTTCCCTGTAAATGCTTGAAAAATCCTTCCAGTTAATAAATTATTGCAAAGTGAAAAGAACGTATTTAACTTTTATTGCATTTGAATTCTGAATTATACATCTGGTTACAAGATTCATTGGCATTCATGTTCTCTTTCTGTAATGTAGATGATCTGGAAAAGTGAAACACTGCTGCTCTTTGTTACTCTGTTACTGCTCATTATCTCAAAGCACTTCAGAAATAAATTTAACTGTATCTTGTGCATACACTTCAGTCCCGTTTAAGTCAATGCAAAACCGAGGCACACAAAGGGAGGCCCTGAGGCTTCTGTTAAATCCGACAACAGAGCACAGAGCCTGTATATCCATTCCTAAACCTTTGCTCTTCTTTCTTATGTATGTATGTACATGCATATCAGAGAGAGAGAGGAAAAAAAAGACAATACACCAAAGATCCTCTGACAGGTTTAGAGAACTAAAGTGTCTACAGACAACACATTCATGATGCCAAGAATGCTCAACCTGTTAGTATCAGGAAATCCTGATTGCCACTGTTGAGAGGTTAATGAACAATAATTGTGTGCATTTGCTGTTTGTTACTCAAATATCACTTCCTTATGACAATACACTTTACTTAATCTGCAAAGGTCAATGAAATACTCTTTAATTCCTTCCAAATGCTTGTGCAATGAACTTTGCCATTTTTAATAGAGATTTCTCAGTAAAGAACTGGTGGTACAGGTTTGAGGCTTATAATGCCTCTCAGCCTGAACACCTTTCATCCTAATGTATTTCTAGACTTACCAATATAGCTTCTTAATTATCAGGCCTATGCTGAGACTTTCCTATAGAGTTCATTCACAATTTGCACAGGACCTAGCACACACTAAGCACATAAATAGTTGGATTATTGATATTTGAACCCTCCTGCAATATAAATATTGATCCCCAAGCACAAACACAAAGAGCTTTAGGAAAAGTGAGATATGCTACCATCTGACATGTGATATTTGTTAACCATGATTTGGGTGAACAACCTATTCTGAGTTGTCAGCTGGACCACCTGAAAAAAAGAGGGCCTGAAACGGAGATATTGCAGATCAACAGCTTGTGAAAACTGCATAAATACACAGAGAATGGTATGAATAAGCGCAGTCGTAATCCTGCAAGCCATGCTGCATAGCTGCCGACTTTCCTTCTCACTCATGTGGTGCTCCATCAAAATCAGTCATGTTTGTATGGATACTCAAAGCAGCTTACAGGTTTGGGGGTTGTATTCTCCACCAGTGTGGATGTTTGGAATAGCACTAGAAATCTCCATGCAGAACCAGGACAGCAGGGTTTAACTTAGCAGGTAGTGGAATGTACAAGCACAGCACAGAGACAAGACTGGGGAATTAGGCTGCTGGCAAGTAGCAGCTGAAAGCTGATTGAATACAACAGATTGGGCTTTCATGCTGGACAGATAGGCAGCAGCTACTTAAATGGAATATTAACAGTTTTGCTTTTCATTACTTCCAATCCTTCCAGCTCATGCAACTCAGTATGACATGTATTTTGGCCTCAATTAATTATTTTCTGTTTCTGTATCATGTAAATTCTGTAAATGAAAGCTGAATAGTCTGTTGAAAATTTAAATCTATTTAAAATCATTTTTTTCTAAGCAAATCATTTGCTTCTTTCTTCAAACAGCTGTCATGCAAGTAACTGACTATATGCCTCAAAAAATGTTTACTTTCTCCATTTCAAGTGGAATTTCTTTCTGAAATGGCACTGCCCAGCAAGCAAGAACAAATGTTACCCACTGTGGCCTCATGGCAGGTGGAAGGCCATGAAACTCTAGAGCAAGAAGTGGAAACTTTATGCCTTCAGGAAATATTCCTGTCTTCCCAATTAGGTATCATTTACTTCTTGGTCTGGAAGGACCTAAGATTGTGGCAGTTCCATGTATAGTTCAGCTTTTTCCAGAAGTTACTGAAAGTATATTAGTTATAAATTTTACCTTAGATACTCATGTAGTTAAACTTGTGATAGACAGAACAGCTGGTTTACCCCTCAGAGAACAGTTACTAATAAAAATGTTAGACCTCTCTCAAATGTCTCTGAAATAATAAAATGACCTTCCAAAGTCATATTTCACCAGACTATTTTAACGCAGCTACTTCCAAAAGTGAGCACTTGAGCCGTATTTTCATATCTGTATTCTTTTTACATCCTTCATGATACTCTCTTTCTATGAAGACTGAGATGCCTCATCAATACTAATTTGATCTGGATCAAGGGTGGACACGCAGTAGCATTTGTGACAAATGGGACAGTACACACTGTATGACATTTATTCAGCCTGTGAGAGGACAGACACATAAAGATTATAGCAACATAAAGTAAAAAAGGTTCACGTAGACAACACACAATCTAGCATAAAGACTGCCTGCTGGCACAAAGCTAACCCATTAAAAATTTGAAGATATTTTTACTGGCACAGTGAATTTATAGCCTGAGATTTTTATATTTCCTTTATAAAAAAATCTCAGTATCTACTTTTTATTTCATCATCATCAGGAAAGAAAGAATGTCACTGAACTGCAGTTACTATGTAAGTAAGTCTATTTCTTAATCATTATAAATGAATTGATTCTTCTTTGAGCCAAAATGGCAAAAAAAAGTAAACTACTGATACCACCTCAGTCTACCATGGTATTCAGGTCTCTTTTCTGAATGGTTCAGAAGGAATGGAAATACATAGAAATACTAACAAACCACAATCTCATATGTGTCAGCCAGAATCAAACAAAAGGATTAAATGGAAAAAGTCATGGTTTCAGGTAGCAGCCACAGCTTTCCAAGCAAAACTGTAAATGTTCAGGAGACAAGTGACTCCATCAAAAAGTGTGACCTGCCACCTAGCACAATGAAGATGAGCACCATACCTCCCTAGCCATGTAGCAACAAGTAGATTTTTTTCCTGTCAGTCAAGATGTCTGTACAGAAAGAAGAAACACAGAAGCAACAAAGGAAGATAATAGCTCCAGCATATTATATTCAGGATAATATGGCTATAAAATGGGCAGTTTTAACTATATTTCAGGGCCTTACCAGGTGCCGCTAAATCTGTCTCAGCATATTACAGTATTGAGAGCTGACCATGACTCTAAGCTTTCTTATGGAAGATGAGCATCCACAGGCTTTGATGGAATACCCACAAGAAGTATGATTACTATCACTCAGTCCGTGTGGATGTTTTGAAGAAAAAAGGCACCTCCATCTCTTTTAACAGGTCAGTCTAAACAGTCAGGATTTTCCAGCTTCACAGAGCAGCATGGAATTCTGCATAGCAAATATGAATTAGCTCATGTGCTTATCCCTTCCCACAGCTGTCATAAACAGGTGCTATATGAATATGGACCAGAAACAAATGTATTTCTCATTCTCAATGAAACTTTCATTCCTTCTTCTTGGTCTTTTGTGTGACATTTGAAATATGAAAACTCTCTGATATGCAAAGTAATCAAGCTCACATTTGCAAATAGTACATGAACCCAAGATACAGCCCTAAGGCTTAGGCCTGAAGGAATTTCAATTGTTCAGAGATCTGACAGAACATGAAAAAGTGAAGAGAGAAATACCCAGAACATGCTGACATTGCTAAATGTGAGAATAGATGGACATTATTAGATTGAAAAAAATAGTAGGGGGAGGTAGAAGTACATGTGAAATATGAATTGGAACAGCAGTGATTTACACTTGTTTTGCACAGGTGTGAAGAGCCACATAAGCATTGTTCTAGTTAACACTGCCAGAAGACTCCCCAGATGAAGGCAGCACCAACCAGTACAGCTGAACCAATGTAGGGTAGCAACAGTGCCTGCTGTATTCTTTGATTAACCATTGCAGACATTCTGTCTGTCACACCTAAATTATTCCTGGAGTACCTGGTACTCCTCCTCCACAGGCTGCACGGCTCGCTGAAGCTACAGCCTGGTCATAGTTTTGCAGCTAGTCTGAACAAGTACAGTAAACAGTTCAAAGCATTTCTGGCATCATGGAGCAGACGTAAGCAAGAAATATCTTTTACCAGTTGATATTCAAAAGAGACAGAATATATTTTTCAGTTATGAATTCTGAAAAAGAATAACAAGTTATGAACTCCAGATAGGCAGTTTGTACTGTACCTTTCATTGCAGCCAGAGATGTGAAACAGATGCACAGAGATGTGAAAACAGAATTTGCAGTCAGAGCAAGGTAGTACAATGCTTGCAAATGCTTTTGGTTTCTGTTTGTAAAGACCAGAAATAAAAATCTGTTCTCTCCACAGTGGAGCAAATTTTAATCCAAGCTTCATTTTACTATTCCACTGAAGTCAACGTAACACAAATATGTCCAAAGAGCATAACTTGGAATTGTGTATGTTTTTCACTTTTTCTGTACTATAAAAAAGAAAATTAGATTACTTCATTTTTCACTTTACTTAATCATCCTCTCATACCTTATATTTATCTGGCTGTCTGTATATCACTATGTCATCTGTGAAGGTTGTAGCTAAATGCCATTATTCTTGTTTTACCAGTAGGGCATAAAGAGATAACATGCTTATCCACATAGGTCAGGGACGGACTTAGAAACAGAATTGTGGTTTGTTGGTTCTAATCCAGAGTTTATTAACAAAAAATTCAATTATAAACCAAGCAGCATCCTCATCTGCTATGCACTTGGATTTTAAAACAGCATTTTGCCCCCATTCAAAGATACATTATTTCTTCGGTTGGCTTTTTCTCAGAGCTATACAGCTTGAATACGAAAGTGTTTTGAAAAATCCCAACTGAATTTCAGATGAATATCAGAAATAGGCAAGGATATACATGATACATGCAGAATATGTATCTAGGGAAATCACAGAAGATCTAATTTCCACTAGTTGGTTATACATAAATTATTTAGGCAATCTTAGTAAGCCTGTTTAGCTGGAGGCAAAGATATCTATTTTAGTGCACTTAGGGTCAGGATTAACTCATGAAACTTGGATGGCATTGCTCATAAAACAGCTAGAATCATATCAGCAACGTTATTCACATGTGAGACAGTTTGATTTTTGTTATCATTTTTATTTTTTAAATTTTCCTTAATGAAGAGGACAAGTTTTTTGAAAATCATGTGATAAATGTCTTACAAAACTATACTAGAAACTATTTAGGGTGACTGGTGAAGGAACAGGACTGAGAGCCAGGAGACTATTTCTATTTCTAGTTCTGCCGTAGATTGTGTGACTATGACTTTGAACCTCAGCTCCCATTTTTGTGAAATGGGGATGATAACACTTACTGGTCTCTCAGGGATATTGTATAATATAATTTTCATTAAGATTTATGAAATCTTTGAGACCCTTGATTAGAAGAAGTTGCAAAAGCAAATTATTAATCAAATAATAGTAATCACAGTATCACAACTAGTATTAATAACAATGTTTGTGTTATTAATATTAAATTATAATTTTGATAGCACAGTTCTCCTAAAAAGCCCAATTTGATTATAGCAAGAACATCATAGAAGCACACTTCTAAGAACAAGAACGTTGCCAGTATAGTTTCAACATGAAAGTGGAAAAGAATTCTTGAAGTTCTCAGTTTGAGTAGGTGGTAAAATGAATGCCTTTTCAATAATGCTTTGTGACATAGGAGCAGAAGTGGCTTTAAGAGCTTAACAGTATTTTTAAAATATGACTCAGGAGAGGTGTTTTTTTCCTAAGGGAACTGAAACAAAAAACCCAAAAGCCTGGGAGTCAAATAAACTTTTAGAAACCCAGAATGTTGAAACAGAGTAAGTACTGTAGATCAAGATAATTTGAGTGACCATATAACCTGCATTAACACAGAAGAAATGCAAGCATAAACAATAGAGAAAAACATGTCTCTTCTATTAGAAGCTTTGAGCTCTGACAAATTCATAGTAAAGATTTTTGTTCTTTTAGTGATCAAAAACTACTACAGGTCATTTGTGAGGTTAAAGCCCCTGCAACAATAAATCATCCTCATGAAATAACTATATTGATTGTACTGGATGGCAGAAATGAGGTGAGGAAGTAGAAACATGTATATGGCAATTATTCCGCTACAGAAAATATAATCAGATTTGGTTATAGTCTCATTAATAGAGTGTGAAGGCAGCCCAGGAGTTCCTCTTTTCCTCCTGAACAACCCATGTTAGCAAGCAGTTGCAAAGACCTTAAAAGGGGTATGGGAAAGTGACGGGCACAATGTAATTGCACCCATTAATCTTATTACAGAAATACTGCCTTTTTAAAAATAAAACCCACATATGTTGGGTGAACCAATGATTCTTAAACAGATTTCTGATGGTCCAAAGAAGAAGCATATAACTGATAAACCAAACAACATTCGGTTTCCATTTCTAAATTTGTCTTATTTCATGGGAGAAAAAAAATTAAAGGGATTTTAAAGTATTTTGGAAATTTTCAATAAATTACATAACTAATAAAGGAGCTTGTTTGATGGTATAGGAGGATTTTATCAATGTGTGAAAAACCAAGTGTGTCACTTCACTATATCACTAATAACTATGTATGAGTGGAGGAAATCCTCCACAAGATACACAGAAGGTAACTTCAGCTTGTGTCATATCACAAAATGTCACAAGTCTAATAAAAGCGGTAATCATGTGCCATTAGTCCCCAACAATGCTTGAAAATGAAGTAATCTCTATGACTAAGAAAGGCTTTTAAATCTTGCCTTACATGGAGCATATATGGGTATCTTCCTTTCAATCTTGAAAAGCCATAGTCTGACTTGTCAGTTCGATTCTGTAAATACACGAAATGCCAGCTACCTGTTGCATAAGGGTGTTGTTTGTTATACAGTACTATAACACTAAAATAAAAGAAATATATATTATTTATATCGCCTTGATTATCGTCACTGATAGAATCAAGAGTTGTAAAAAACAAAAGGGCTTTAAAATTCAGATGGTTCACTCTAATATAAGAGTCTTGCTATACAATGCCTAAGTAAATAGCTTATGTGCTCAACAGCTCCATAGAGAGTAAAAAGATAGAAAATTGGCACCACTGAGCTACTTTCTGGTTGTCACTAATGTTCACAGACTAATATGAACATGCTCTATAAGCATGGCTGTTTGTGTACTTTCCTTGAACATCCTTCTTTTCTTCATTCATCCTGTCACAGACAACACCACACAATGCACAGGGCATGAGTGCTCTCCATTTTGCTTTCCTTTCATTGCAGAAGACTGGTTCTACCCCCATAAATATCCATGGAGCAGGAAAGAAACCTCAATTTATTTTGCCCCTAGAGAGGGATACAATGGTACTATAAATCTACAGTAATTATTGCCCTGCCTTGCGGCTGCTGGTTTCCAGAGCTTGTCATTATCCCATTAAGTATCAGACTAACTCACTTGGACCTAATGAATGTAGCATCAGCGTGTATTACATGTTCAAGAGACTGCAAGCTATGCTCTGCACCTGGTTAGCATTTTGTGTCTAATATACTCAAGAACCACAAAAATAAACCATCCGATATAGTTAAAGGATATTTTAATACTATATGAAACTTGGCTGTGTTATATGTGTGCATACATGTCCAACATGGAATCAGTACTGTTCTCCTGAATGCCAAAGACCATAAACTGATAGCTTAAAAAATGGATTTTCTTTACTCGGGAAGTTGTATCCCATGTCCCATAGCAAGATAATTCAACTGTATAATACAACTGATAATTGTGCTACTAAGTTCCATGGGGAAGTACTATGTCGTATGACAACAGCTATGTCATCCCAGTTAGCCATCAATTTCTTACAGATATATAGCACAGGGCAGCTTATAAATTTTATAAATTTTATAAATGTCATTGCTGATCTCACACATCCCTGCAAGCTTTCCATATCTCCTTCTACAGATAGTGAAATTGAGATCCAGAAGCACACGAGGGATATTTCCAAAAAAAAAAAAAAAAAAAAAAAAAAAAAAAAAAAGCCAGGCAACTGGCTGCAAAACTAATCAGAATTAGACATTAATTAGACAGCAAATTCAGGTCAGGATGAGAACAGGACTCAGATCTCATGGGCACAGACCAATGCTTTATTTCTAGAGTTACTGTGCATTTTTAAGATAGCAGTCAAGCTGATTTCCCTTTAAGAGAATTGACTTGGACATTGAATAAGGATAAAATTATTTTTTCAGATATGCATGATGGATCTTAGTTCTGATATAATGTTGCTCTCTCCTAAACTTCTAGATCTCCCACTGTCATCACTGTTAGGATAGACAGATTTTTCCAAACAGGAGAACAGAGGTGACTGTGGTAAATATTCTAATGGAGTCTTCAGTGAGAAACTAGGTGACTACCACTAGGACATAGAAATAAAAGAAGAAACAAAATCTACTAGGCCAAACAGTAGCCTGTTTGGCTATAACTATCTATTTAGCTATAACTATCTGGTATATACTAGCTATAACTAACTATACTAGCTATAACTAACTGTTTCACTATACCTATCTGTTATAGCTAGTGCAACTGAGATCAGAATCCGACTCACTGTCTCTTTTACACTGTCAAAGCAGCAGGCAGCTTTTCTGTGCAGGAATAGTGATCCAGTTCTAGAAATCTCCCAGCTGCCACACCATCCTTTGTGTTCACAGTCTCCGGGTCTCTGCGGTAGTCAGATTCTACCTGCTAGTAGATAAAGGATACAGAAACACGCATTGCCTATGAATAAAAATGATAAAGAACGAAGTCAGATTATCTTAATTATCTAAATCCAAACTTCTATTTAATGACTGAATTTCCTTCTGGGTTTGCATAACTGCTTCATCTCAATATTTTAAGCATTTTGCTGTTTAAGCTATAAGCTTCTTACAGGGGGAAAGGGGAAAAAAGCTCTTGACATAATACCATGAAATCAAAGAGCAAGCTGACTGGAAAAAACAGTTACTATATTTAAACTGCATTATCCTATCACAGAACTGCAGTTTTAAAACCTTTCCATTTTGATACAGCACTTTTATGGTATTTTAATACATTTTAGTAGATTTCAAGTAGCTGAAACATTTTAATAACTGTAATTTAAGAGGAATAAAATAGTACTGTAGGAGGAAGAAGCAATCCCCTCATTTGTCACTCATGAAGCCTTGTATTTGAAATCAGCTGGGGTACATAGGAGCAATGAGTTTGGTGGTCTCAACCTGGCCACATTAAGCAATTAGCCAATCTGCAAAAATCACCATGTAATTTGGCACAGTCAAGCAGAATGGTAAAACTTTGTCTGTGTCCACTGAAAGAGATCTAGGCCTCAAATAGGAAAGGTACTGCAGGTCAGGACTCAGGCGTATTGGCTCAATAAAGTGACATTTTGTGTAGTGCCCTTCAGTATTTCTTTAGATGTAGTAAAAACTTTTAATCTGTGTGTGTAGCAAGAGACAATTCAAATTATGACCAGCAATTCTACTGTGAATCTGTTTTGCAGCAATATGGATGAATTAATGTTATTGCAATTTGAAGGACTGCATCCTGCAGTCCTCTCTCAAGCCAAATTCCCATTTACTTCAATTAGTAAGCATTGCAGGAACAGTTTTAATGCTGCTGCCTGATATGTTGGCTTCATATTCTAATATATTGCAGTGAACAAGAGAGTGGGCCAAATGTATGAATGGTATACTTCCATTATGTGAATGGAATTTCATCAGAGACAAAGCTGGCACATTTTGATGTGTTTCTTTCCAAGGTAACACTCTAAAAACAAACTGCAACTTCACTTGGTTGCAAAATAAATTGGTTTCCTTTTTCCTTACAGATGGAGAATGTAAAGTCATCTGCACCTGCTGGAAGCATTAATCTCCTGGAAGCTTTCATGGGCTTGGGTTGCTTAGTAAGAGCTGAGATGCCTTCATTCTGATTTAGGTCAAGATAACCATCTTCTTTAAGAGACAAGACAAATTTCTTAGGAAACTTTATGAATCCCTAGAGAGCGATGGGAAATAACACTGATTCCAGTTCACAATTCTAAACTTATGGGATATCAAATGATGCCAAAATTATCAGGTACTGATCCCACTACACTATCTGCGTGCCTATTGGTAGTTCATTCTGCACTATGCTGCCCAGACCAAGCTATCATATCTGCAAATGTTTTTCAAATGTGCACCTGTCAAAAGCAATTTAGGGGGTATCACCTGCATAGAAATCCCAACTGGTCAACTAACGTCAATCCTTCACATCTATGGAAAGGTATGGAAGTGATCATGAGGGAACTGCAGAGCTGCTTTCTGCAGTGACACTCTGAAGGAGAAAGACCTGTAGAACAGTCCTCAATTTAGTCATTCTTCTCTGAAAATTCACTGACCTGTAACAGCACACAGAGCAGGAAAGAAAAAAGAAAAAAAAGAAAAAAGAAGGGGTTATACTTTCAGTTTCATTTGAAATGTTCAAAAGATGCAATACATTGGGAGGTAAGTCCTCTTTTGTCAATGAATAAGAGAAAAAGAAGGAAAATTGGATTGGTAAACTGTAGCTGAACTAGTGAATCTCATAGACTCCTAGAGAATGTTAAGAGTTCCCCAGCATTCACTAGAATGCAAACCATTTGAATTCCTAGTAGCATTTTCACCTGTTAACAAGTTAGACTTAAAGGACACCACTTTATCATACACTCTGCCAAGTTCTAATTGCACATACCATGGTATGCGCATGCTTAACATAAGTTTCCATAAGCCTTTTGAAGAAACAGTCGCAAAAAGGAAACTAATAATGACATATAAAGTGTACTAACACTAGCCATCTAACATCTTTTGTACTATCTAAAAATTATACTTTAAAATGGTAAGAAAATGAATTCCAGACTTTTCAAGCACTTTACAGGGGTTCTTATATATGAAGGCTAGTAAAAAAAAGCTTGGATCTAAAAACATCGGTGTGGAAGTGTATGTTTACAAAAAGGTTACGTAAAATGCAGGCCACATATTCATGTGCTAGAAGACAGTGACCTGTACAGGCACAGAAGCACTGTGCTGTTAGTTGGTGAGGCATGTTAATTCAAGTAGCTGGGGTTATTGTATCTACATTAACATTGATTGTGGGGAATTATGTATTTTTTTAATGTATATGCACATAATATGGGATTGACATTGAGTTTATTACGCAGAGAAGTGCATGAAGCTGTAGAAAGGTGCATATGTGTATACTTACACGTTGGATGACACTGAAAACTGGTTTGAGGTAGCAAGGTTTGTGACAGGCATTGGTCAGTGTGTTGGTGTTGAGTACATACTTGATAAGGCAGATACTGTAAGTCTTAAATCTCAGATGCATGCGAACCTTGTGATTTCGTATTTTTTTTTGATGGGGTCACATGGTTATGCAACTTAAAGAAAAGTATTAAAACAAGACAAAAACCATACAGTTAGCTGCACATAAACTGTCATGTTGACATTCTTTACCTCTGTAACATAGGGTATGTCTAATGATACGCACAGTGCCATGTGGTGGTACCAGAAGCAACATGACTGTACTCAAGCAACATTTGGCCGTGCTGATTAATCCCACTGATAGGCAAAGTAAAATTAATATGTGCAGAGCATGGAAAACCTAATTTTCATACCTGAACTAGGTCATCAGCACTGCTCTGTGTCGACTTGCTGTCAGTTTATTCTTATCTGGATATCAGCTAGTTACAAGGGAATTTCTCTTGGAGTAGTCACACTTTTGTTAGGATATAAGACAACATATCTGCTACAACATTTTATATTGGTTGTCCCTTGTCCTTACTCCTTTTACCAATTTAGAGGTAAGACTAAGATATGTTTCTTTCAGATCAGAATATAGTTTCTTCCAGAAAGCACTATATTGTGGGTGGCTTGTAATAGTGATGGATGTAGAGACTGCATGTAGGATTTGCATTTATGTACGCCAGCACATATGTGATCAGCTTTCATATATGCGTGTGCAGAACATTTGCTCACACTGAATGCTTTTAGGGGAAGGTGTTCATACTGTGAGTTGTACTGTTTGCTGTGTGCTGTGCGTGCACTGCTCATGTCATTAGTGTCAGTTGGTGCTAATCTTTCTACAGCTTGTATTGTGTTCACTGCAGTTTCTGTGAATTACTGTCTAAATCAGTCAGTCTGTGTTCTATACTGGTTTGGGGGCCTGTATCAGTTACTGAGATACTGTGCAGAAGAGAGCTGGTATCTCACACTGCATGCACTGCTGAAAACACACTGTGCAGTTTATATCTCCTTATGTTATCTCCGTGCAAGTCGGGGCTGAGTGTGCGTGTCACTGTTATGCTGGCAGGGTGCAACGGCTGGAGTGGGAATTGGGGAAGTTGGTTAAAAAACCATCACCCAGGGTCAGCGCAGGCCTCCCAAAAGCACGGTAATGGTTTGGGGAAGGAACAGCTTAGGTGCTGTGGTGGAGGCAGATGGTGCACACAGCGCTCTTGCTTTTCACGTGCCCCCTCTCTCAGCTCTCTAGGCTCCTGTCATGACAGAGGTGGGGCAGCCCCACACTCAGCCTTTGGCTAGAGGGGGCTCCTGTCATGACAGAGGTGGGGCAGCCCCACACTCACCCTTTGGCTAGAGGGGGCTCCCGTCGTGACAGAGGTGGGGCAGCCCTGCACTCACCCTTTGGCTAGAGGGGGCTCCCGTCGTGACAGA
>NW_028186845.1:4152446-4153115 GCF_003343005.1 Rhea americana | reverse complement strand
CACTCACCCTTTGGCTAGAGGGGGCTCCCGTCGTGACAGAGGTGGGGCAGCCCTGCACTCACCCTTTGGCTAGAGGGGGCTCCCGTCGTGACAGAGGTGGGGCAGCCCCACACTCACCCTTTGGCTAGAGGGGGCTCCCGTCGTGACAGAGGTGGGGCAGCCCCACACTCAGCCTTTGGCTAGAGGGGGCTCCCGTCGTGACAGAGGTGGGGCAGCCCCACACTCACCCTTTGGCTAGAGGGGGCTCCTGTCGTGACAGAGGTGGGACAGCCCTGCACTCACCCTGTGGCTAAAGGAGGGTCCTGTCGTGACAGAGGTGGGGCAGCCCCGCACTCACCCTTCGGCTAGACTGTCGCGACAGAGGGGGAGGCAGCCGCGCTCCAGGCTGCCGCTCCTGTCACAACACGCGCCGGGGGCAGCTCCGCGCCAGCCGCCCGCGCCGAGGCGCCTCCCGCCTCCTCAGGACTCCGGGCGGGCGGCGGGCAGCCCCCGGCCGGGCCGCCGCGCTGTCCCTCGGGCACGAGGCGCGGGTTGAGGCCGGGACAGAGGGCGGCCGCGGCGGTTCACGCCGGGTCAGCCGGGGCGGGAAAGCGGCCTCCCCACCTGCAGGCCTCTCCCACCGGCGGAGCGGAAGCGCCCGCGCCGCCGCATGCGGCCCGCAGCGCCCGC
>NW_028186845.1:4062390-4152322 GCF_003343005.1 Rhea americana | reverse complement strand
GGCGAGGCCGGGCGCGGAGCGGGGGGGCGGCGGCGGCGAGCGAGCCCGAGCCGTGTCGGTGGCGGCGGCCTGTGCCGGCGAGGGGAGGATCGGGCTGCCGGAGGGGGCGATTCGCGCCCTTCCCGACTGAGGCGAGGCGGGCGGCGGGGCAACCGGCGCCCTCTTCTTCTCCCGCCGCCCGCGGAGGCGAGCGGCGGTAAGGCGCGCCGTTATCGCCCTGCGCAGGGGCGGCTCGCAGCCCCGCGGGGCGACAGGAGAGGCCGCTCGGTCGCCTGGCCGCGGCCCGCCCCGCGCAGCCCCCCGCCGCCGGCGTCGCCGAGCCCCCCGTGCTCGCACCCGCCGCCCCTGAGGCGAGAGCGGCCGCGGGGGCCCGCGCTTCTCCCCTCGCTGCCCGCAGCCGCCCGCCCGCGGCCGGGGGACGCCTGAAGCCCCGCTCCTCGGCGCCGGAGAGGCGGCTTGGCTCCCTCGGAGGGGGGGAGTGTGGGGTGGGAGGGGGGTGGAGGCTTTTTTTTTTTTTTTTCCCCTTTGGGCGGCTTTCGCCTTTTAAAAAAATTTTTTTTTGATTTTTTTTTTTGCCCCCTCTCGCCTGTTGGGCAGAGCGGGGCGCGGAGGCGGGCTCGGGGGGCTGCTCTCTGCTGCCGGAGAGGTCTATGGTGATAGCACGGGGGCGGCCGGGCAGAAAGCGAGGCGCCGAGGGGGCTGAGGAGGGGGTTCGCCGCCGCGCCCGCCGCCGCTGAGGAGGAGGAGGAGGAGGAAGAGGCGAAAGAGGCGAGGCACCATTTGCTGCTCCCTGCCCCAGCCATGGAGAACGCTCACACAAAGACTGTGGAGGAAGTTTTGGCTTATTTCGGTGTCAACGAAAGCACCGGGCTCAGCTTGGAGCAAGTGAAGAAGCTGAAGGAGAAATGGGGCTCCAACGGTAGGTGCCGCGGCCCCCCCCCGCCGCGGGGATGCTGCCGCCGGGAGTCGCCTCCTCGCCCCCTTTCTCCCCCCCCCTTTTTTTGTTTTGTTTTTTGCGTTTTTTTTTCCGCCCGTTTTTCCTTTTCGCGGGGCCCTGCCCGAGGCCTAGCGTGTCCGGGTGTGCAGAGCCGGCATCTCTTGCAGGACGCGGAGCGAGGGAAAGAAGATGGCTGACTGGAGCTGCACCGCGTGGGTTCCGCGCCCAGCCCGCGCCGGCGGGGCTGCCTTGGGAGGCAGCGTGTCACCCCCTTCCCCTTCACGGCGGGGCAGCTGCCATTATGAAATGAAGCGCTGTTTTTCTTCCCTTTTCTTTATTTTTTTTTATTTTTTCCCCCTTAGTCCATCTTGACTTTCATTTTTCCCTGCTTTCCAATTTTATATTCTTCTCTAGAGTCGGGGCACAAAATTCATCTGAATCTTTTTTTTTTTAATCTTCATTGCTTAGCCTACCTAGTCCTTTTTGAACTCTGTGTCATGGTGTAAGAACAAAAGGCTAGGAGAAGATTTTATGCGTGGCGCTTTTTTTCCTGCTGTAACACCCCTTTCGTGCCACTAAATCTAGTAATGGGGAGATGAGAAGAGAGCTGAAATAAGAAAATACTCTCAAATTGAGAAAATAATTTGACATATTTTGGACGAAGTTGTGTGGCTTTTTTGGTTTGTGTGTGGGGTTTTTTTTATGGATGTGGAGGAAAAACCTTTGAAAAGCTTTCTAAGCCTTTGACCCTTTGTGTGCAGCAACAGCAGAAGTCATGCAGCTCCTTAGAGTGATGACTTGGCTGAATTATAACCCTGAGCAGATTCCTGCTAACCTGCATGTTAAATGCAAGGTTATCAGACCTATTCAAATGTTAGTTAAAAGATCCCCCTTAATGGGGCTTTTAGTAGGGTGCTCATATCCAAACCGGTCGAGTGTACAATTCAGAAGCAAGATCTAGTGGATACCTTATAAATGTGATAATGTTTCTTTAATTTTTTTTTAACATGCTTCCTGGAAAAATCTGTGATCGACAGAATTACCAGCTGAGGAAGGTAAGCAGGTTCATGCAGTCTTCTGCAATTCATGTCAATAATTCATCATTTTCTTATGTGCATAACTAAGTGACTTTGTTACATATTGCAGGAAAAACCTTACTTGAGCTTGTGATTGAACAGTTTGAAGACTTACTAGTTAGAATTCTGTTGCTGGCAGCTTGCATATCTTTTGTAAGTATGAACTGTTCTTATTTCCTAGGCTTCTGTATCTGAGGCTCAGGAGCAGTATCTGTTCCAACTTAAATGAACTATGCACAATGAAGTTATCCTGAATTTTCTATCAAAAGATAGAAGTGTAGGATGCAAATTAAATTGCATACTATTTCTTTAATTGTCTTGTGGAGGTTTTTTTTGTATGCTGAAAAATACTTTGAAGTATTGCATGAGTTAGAACTACATAGCTACACTAGACAGGCATTAAAAAGTATTTCTTATTCAGCACAGCTTATTGACTCGAGGTGGGATTTCCCAATGCTTTTGTTGGCTTTAAAAACTAACCTTGAGTAAGTAAGCATTTAACTGGTCGTTCTTCTTGCCTTTGAGTTAATCGTTATCAAGCTCAATGTATAATCATTGGAAGACATTTTTGGATGCAATGCAGACTGTAAATAGAATTTACATGGCGAATATTCCAGTTGCCTTCCCTTCCTGATAATAGCAAGGTGACAGTTGTTGCTTTTGACAGTGACAAGAATGATGACGGCAGTGATGGCACCATTGTTGACCAAATTTGGTAACTGACCTTTGGACAGTCTAGTCATAAAATGGACATCTTGCCTTGCATATGGGATTAAAAGAACAAGAACACTAACTTGATTTTTAAAATGCATGTGTAGCCAATGTCTTTATATAATGTGTAAAGGACGTGCATTTGCTGATAAACTACACTCCGCCTTTGATTCAGTTCTCCAGAAAGGGAGGTGAAGGCTTGCATGGTTTGAGGAGCTGGAGAACAAAGTGTGCAGAATATTAAACTGTTTAGGTAGAAGTAAAAGTTTATTGGACTTTGTCCTGGAGTTGTAATTGACTACTTAAAAAAAAAAATGCTAGAGCTCTTAAAGGGGAGGGGAAAAAAGGGTGGAAATTGTATTGATGCTTTAGCTAAAGGTGAGATAAGGGTGATGGACAGAGCAAGCTGAAGCTACTCTGTGTGTTTGGTGGGGAGGAAGGGGAGATGGAGCAGGGTCTTGCGGTTGTGCCCCTGGTTGCTGCAGTATACTGTGTTGCTTTGTCTAGACCAAGGGGAGGCTTTAGCTATCCCCAGACTGACATGTTTCAAAGCATTTGCCTTTTGGTATGCATGTACTGTTACCGCTGAGCAGTGATTGGTGGCATTGATCTTGACCGTGGAGGCAGATGTGCTTTACTTGCCCTGCTATTTCCTGGGGAGGAAATAAGGCTGGCCATAAAAATTTAAATAAATGGTTTACTCAGACTTTTCTTTCTTCTCTTCCCTGTTCTCTTCTTCCAGCAGATGAAAAGGAGATGTATTTTTGTTTCTGAAAAGTTGGGAATGATTTTCTCATTTAATGAGATAAGTGACAGTATACAATTCTGTTAGCCTCTCATTCCCCTTTACGTTATTTTTGGTTTTGTTGTAGCTAAGTGAAAAATGACTTCACCTATCTTTAAGTTTTTACTGTTAAATCTGAATATTCAGTATGATACTAAACTGACAGGTCAAATAGCGTACACAGCCGAGCACACTTTACAGAGTTCATTAGCAACTAGATTAAATTCCTTTCTTTAGTGTGTTTAACTTCTACATCCAAGTAAGGGGAGACTATAGTCTAATGGGGTAGAGTAGATTTGGGTTCTCTGCTCTTCTGCCAGTGACCTGTTGTGTGACCTTGGGCTACTACTTTGCCTTTGTTATGCCTCCTGTTGAAGAGTTATGGCTACCCACTGTAACAGTAGGTTGGGAGAAGTGAGCTTTTTTTCCTCAAATATATTTTTAATCAAATATAGAAGAACAGGACATATTTTAATTTTGGGACTTTGAAAAGCACTTCCCTCATTTTTCATCATTTTCCCTGTTCAGAAGATGATTATCTGTTGTTTGTTTTTCTTAGGATTTTGACACTTGTTCTTGATAAAAGCATATTAGAGGCTTTTGTCATAGCTGTAAGGAACTGCTGAGTATGCTGATACCAATATTTTATTGCTGCAAAAATCGGATATAATTAATATGACCTCTTGCTTGTATAGAGTGTGTAGTGATGTTAGGCTTGTGGACAGTAATTGCTTCCTGAGAATACTTGAAAATAATACATAAACACTGGAATTGTGTATAAAGATAAGATTATAAATTATGCTAAGTCAGTCTTACGATGGAACCACTTAATGCTAAAGGTAACTTCAATGTGTTTATTGTGCTGTCTTTTACAAACCTTAGACAATTCAGTTTTGCAGTTTGTACTGTTACAAAGCATGCAAAACTCCCTGTACCTTGGAACAGGTAATTAGACTTAAAATGGAGTCAGTCAAGCTTGTGTTGGTTTCGGATATTGAATAATAACAATGTGGAGCTTCTCTTTAAGCTAAAAATCAAGACTTTAGTCTTTTCTTGAGAGCAGCATCAGTTCCTACAGAACCACATTACAGAATTCAATGTGCTGACTTTCATTTAAATGACAGCTTTTTAGTGTAATTCACTATTTGATAGATCTTAAACCACAGTACTTGAGTAGAAGGTGGGGCATTGTATCGCATACCAACAGAGGTAAGATTGGATAATGTCTCTTGTTGGACATAACTGTCAAACTTTCCAGTGAAGACTTTTAGGCCTGGTATACACGTAAAAGGGAATTTTCCTGGAGATGGCTTAAATAAGTAGCTCCATTTCCCTTGAATGACAGTGAATGAGGAAAATGGCTTACCAAGGTTTTAAGAAAACAAATGCCCCCAAAAGCCCAAAACTGTGTAAAGTCTTTGAGTTGGGGTGAGAGGGTTGGATGTTGAAAACAGGCGTGAATGTAACATTGACTTTAAGTGTGTGTGTGTGTGTGTGTGTGTGTGTGTGTGTGGTGGTGTGTTTTTTTTCTGTCAATGAAAATTTGTTCCAATTTGGGTTTGAGAAGTCAAATTTTCTGAAGATTTTATTGACAATATATGTTGTGATGCTAATGGCAGTGGATGTACAGTGCATGCTTTCAGAAAAGACACTGGTGCACATCTAATCTTTACAAGTCATTGCTGATAGGACAGTGTAGCAGAGTTCTTCACTAGCTCTACACTGCCAAAATTAAAAACTACTGAACTTAGAGGCTCATATTTGAGTGGTCTCAAGGTATATAGGTTACTATTTTGTGACATGTTTGTGCTAGGATCTTAAATCATATTAAAAATTTAGTGTTGTGATTACCTATCTAGATGTTAAAGGACAGATATGGTTGTTCCTGTGCAATCATTCATACGCATTTTCCTGTAGAAATGTTACATTCTTAAATACTGTATGAACTTCCGTGTTCAAAGTGCGGTTTGTGTCCTCTAGCCCTACATCCCTTCTCAGGTATGTGTTGGTAAAGTAAATCAGACTAATGGCTGAATCTGTAACCCTGTTCGCAGGGGTCGTATGCACAGTCAGCATATGTTAGCTGTAGATGCTGTGTGCTACCTTCCAAGTCAGAACTGCTGTTGCTAGCTAGCAACTCCTTAAATTCTTAAGACTGCTGATTTGTTTTTTTCAGTATCTTCACTGGCCTTTTTTAAGGCCAGTTTTTAAAGAGGAAAAAATGTAAATTGTTTCTGATTCTATAAATGGCTCTGTAGGCTTGGGCCTTGCCTTAGTGTTCTGTTGGAATATGTGAAACTCCTCCAGAGAGTCTGTTGCAGCAGTTGATGGGCCTTTGTAGTCTGACTTTCTAGGTGCAAGCGAAAAGATGCTTAATTTTACATTAAACATTTTACATTCTTGCTACTTTAGCAGCATGTACTCAGATCTGCAGTATATGCATAGTTGCCCTATAAATGACTGTGGTTGCAAAATGCTCCTGGTGAACTGGTGTAGAATAATATGTTGATAAAATACGTATGCGTTAAACTAAGTGATGGATGCTTAACCATGCAGTACTACGTTTGCATTGTTCTTCTAGTGAACTTTCTTGGACTAGGGGAACTGTAGGTTAGACCTTCTATCTAAAACTTGGAAGTTTTAACTTTCTTCTAAATAGAAGATTCTGAGAGTAGTCCTATTTATTTGAATTATTTGTTTAATGCCTAAGCTAACTTGGTGAATGTTCTGGGAATTTCTTCTACTAGATAGTAGATGTTCGGACTAAATCACAGCACACAGTTTTAATCTAAACATATATATGTTAATTATAGCTTGTAAATTAACAAGAATATAGCCTAGTCTGTGTTTAGAAAATGAACAAAGTTATTGCTGGAGAGGGTAAGATTTGCCAGTAAAGCGATTGCAGGCTTTACCCTAAAATCACCCAAAAGCTGCATGTTAAGATTAGCAGTAGTGAGCGTGTGGCCCAAGATAAGCATTGCTGTAGTATGTTATGCTGGCATGCTCTTAGTTAAACTCAGAATACTTAGTAGCATCCAAGATGCAAGGGTGACAAAACTGTAACTCCGTTTTAATAGCTTTTTAGAATTTTTTTAATTTTAAAAAACGGGTGCCATATGTCTTTATTTTCCCTTTTTGCTACGTTAAGAGCACAGCAAGTGTTTACGTATTCAGAAATACGGAGTAGCGTATCTGATGAGTGCTTACAATCTGCTAACTCAATAAAATTCTTAATTTCCTTCTCATTTATAACTGAGCTCCTTTCTTTTTTTTCTGGAATCAAAATGGAAAAACAGAAAAGCTTGTTAGGTTGCTGACAACAAAATGTTCACTTCTGTTAGTGGTAAGTAGGTACAGACTACTGGGCAATGGATTTTTATCTTAAAATGTCTTTGTTCTAATTCCATTTTTTTGTTACTTTATGATAAATAGTCACCTGAGACAACTTACCTCTGTGGCTTATCTTGGAATAGAGAGATGCTTAATTTGTAGAAGCACAAAAAGCTAAAAGGGCACTTCTGTTCTCTTAACTGTATTGATTGCTAATCTGCTTATTGCTAGCTTCTGCATTCTACCTCTGCCTCTTTTTTTTTTCTATAGATAACCATTAAAATTAAGTGCCTTTTGCCTGTCATAACATGTTCTTTGCCTTAGTGTTCTGCAGGTTCATCCAATTATGCTCTGATTAAAATAGGCTTCTGCACACCATAATTCTAGGAAGATAAAAGCAACCCTAAATCAAATATGCTAAATGGAAGTTGTCCTCTAAGCTACTTACTCTGATTGCTGATATGGCAATATTACGTCCTGCTGTTAGTTATTTCTTTTAGATTTTAGGCTTGCATTTCTCTTAACCTGTTGTTTTATTCTGTTTATGATGATTTTTCCTGACTATGTTATCTGAACAGTACACTGGAGATCAATGATGTGGTAATTAGGCTGTTACACACATGAATCCTAACATGGTTAGGACTAATATACAGTGGGGCTCTTCTGAGTAATAATCAAATAAAAGATCCTGTATCGTCAACCTCTCCAGGATCTTGGGGTATACTAATGTAAACTTCTGACGTCAACTTCATGCTTCTAGGTGTTCTCTAGTGTCTACCCAGGCCTCAGCATATGATGTTCTGTTGTCGCTGAAAACATCAACTAGTACTTCTAAGCTTAAATGGTTTGCTATGTATTCCTTGTTCTACTTCTTTTCTGTATTTATTGTGTTTTGGTTGTTGTTTACAGGCTGCTGTCAAATAACACACATAGTACAGTAACAGATCAAGTTTATTACAAGAACCCTAAATGGAATGTTAATACAGCTTTAGTCTGGTATAGCAAAACCAAGAATCACATGTATTTTGTTATTCATATGACTATTTATTAAAGCATTCTAGAACAGGATCTGTCCCACCTTTAACTCTATGGAAACTTTTTTAGTTTTAGTCCTGTTACAGTTTGATAATTTTGCCAGAACAATAGCAGAAGTCTGAAATAGCCTACCAGATTGGTGCTGACAGGATTTCTGATCTAAGTTCTTCTGATATTTTTGAAATAATGGCTGATTGAAAGATTCCTTTAAAGCTTAATTTTGGTTCTCCTTGACATAGCTAGATCTTGTCTTTGTAGTTACTTTTCTTAGCTCTTAATGTTTCAGGCTTTCTCGATGTTGTTTCACAACTCAGGTGGTCTTCGATCTTTGAAGATTATAGTTTAGTACTATGTAAAGCAGATGTTTTATTCCAGTTAACCTGGCAAATACCTGCTCTGTTAACATTCTTAAATTATTGAATTCACTTGCTCTTCTGGAAACAGAATTGGCTCTACAGGATTCCAGTAAGGAAAGAGAAGAAAGAAGTAGATACTAAGCAGCTTTTTCTGATGTGCTAAAAGTAGAGTGTACCATTAGCCATTTTTGTAGCTTCATTGGAGGCAACAATGCTGATGTAGAGTAAAAGCTATTTATGGTATAAGGGGTGAAGCATAAAGTGAAAAGTACAATGTAGACTGTGCTCCAGCAGGTCAAACAGCGCAAGCTGTTACTGTGGATGCAGTGGATTAGTACTGTAGAGGAAGGAAGAAGCTTTGGGATGTAGCAAATGTAAGAGTTCCTAACTTAAGTCCCTTCTCCAGAGGGATTACACAGACCCTCAATGTTGCGTTGTCAGTTGGAGCATTTCAGTTATATTAATCATAACCTGGGTCTTACAAGTTTATTCTTTTGTAATAAAATTTGTTGTTGTGCTGGATTTGCTTGACAGTTTCAGTTTACTGCTTGAGGCTTTCATGCTGCTGCTCCTTCTTCCCTTTAACATCCTGGAGTGTTTCACAATTGAGCAATAGTTCTGAGCAGCATGTTAGTGGATTATGGTGCTTGCTTTAGTAACAGTTTGCTTGCTGCAGTCTTCTAGTGATTCAGAGTGCTGTTGCCTGACTGCTGGCCTTAATTATCTCAACACGTTGTTCCTATTTACTGTCACTTTTCAGGCTTCCTGTTGCTCAACATGCTGACAAAAAAGATCTTCCTCTCTGGTCATGTTAGCTTGACTTCAGTAACTATAGAACTTTTTAGATGGGTAAATGTCAAGGCCTCTGCAGTCTCCAAAAACCAAGTGAATGACGGAAGCCTGAAACTTAGAGTGCAATTCTAAAGCAAATAGATTTTCAAAAAATCTCTTCAGAGCCTTTTATACAAGATCTCTCTCTCTCTCTCTCTCTCTCTCTCTCTCTCTAACCACACTTCGGAGTTTTATCAGCTACTCAACTCAGAAGTCAACTTCTAATGTGATGGCCCAGTTCACTTAGAAGCTTTAATAGCTCGCCACTTGCATTTAAATCAACACATCCTTATTTTTCAGATCTACTCACTGAAAACATCTAAAGCTATTTTTATTTGTATGCCTAACTAAACTTCCCATTAAATAGATTAGTTGTTCTTTATCAAAATAACTTAAGTCAGATTCTGAGTATGCATGAAACTCAGTCTTGCAAAGCTGTGGTGTTTTAAGTGCTTGCAGTAATCAATTCGAGTCCTGTTTTAGACAGTGAGGAACAAATTTTTGCAACTTCTTAGTGCTGTAGCCATTGTTGCATCAGCTTCTGCTTTCCCTTCATGAACCAAAAGTAGTAATGTGCTTTCAAAATAAAGAGCTTATTTCTTTAAAAGAAGACCAGGCTTGTGAATGAACTCTGCACTACTTCAGTAAAGATTTTTTTTTTCTCCTTTTTCCATTGCGTATTGCCAACTCGTTCATGTGCTACACCTTGGAAGATTGAGGGTTTTTTCAAAGTCATTCAAGTCTAAAGAATTGAAGATACAGCTGAAATATATTGGGTCTTAGATATGCAAGTTGTCTATGTAAATTCCTTTAGTAACTTAAATCCTCATGTTCTCTTTCACAGGTCCTGGCCTGGTTTGAAGAAGGTGAAGAAACAATCACAGCATTTGTTGAGCCTTTTGTAATCTTACTTATATTAGTAGCCAATGCAATTGTGGGAGTATGGCAGGTAGGCAGATATCTTTACAATGTCGAATCTCAAACGCTTTCGGATTTTTCTGGTTTAATAGAAGTGCTTGTAAGTGTAGTGTCAGGTGCTTCAAACAAGGCAAGTAATGTATGCTGTTAGTTTTTAATTCTTCAGAATCCTTGTACCATAAAGATTCTGGTCAGAAAATGTTGACTTAGTGAAAGCTTTAGAAGTGTGGCCCTTGAGGCAAAATGCTTCATCCATATGTTTGGTCACATGCTAAAAAAACACATTAACAAAATAGTCCAGAATAAAGACCTAAATTCAGGAAATGAGTCAAATGCTGAAAGGTTAAGAAACCATATCAGTTGGTTCAGTTTACAAACAAAAAATTTTTTTTTTAATCTCAACTAAATGACATAGGATGCTTACTATAAAGTTTCTTGTGGCTCTTGTTGATAACATGCTATGTTTTAATAAATTTATTTATACATATAATACAGTATTCTTTCACTTTAATTACTATATTACCCATTACATGTATGTGTAAGATGCATGCATGTCTATAAAAAATAATTCTTTTAAAGACTTAGGAATTTCACAAACTCTTCCTACATTATCATCTGTGTGATAAATTAGATGGATTTTTAAAATATTATTGAGTAGCATGTTCTGACACACAAAAGTTATATCTACAATTTTGTTTTGCACATTTGATCATTTCAGACAGCATAAATCTTAGTGTTGACTTTTTGCAGTGGAAAAATACTCTTAAGATTTCATGGTAACTTAAGTACTTGGTAAATTTCTTTTAAATGACTAGTATTAATGTGATTACTTGCTAGCTTAGCAGGTTAGGTTTAAGGCTTAAGAAAAGAAACTGTCCAAAATAACAATGAAAATTAAGAAAAGAAAACCTGTTACTAAGTTTAAACATGTTAGAGAGGAGTGTGCACACTGGAAACTACCGGAAGTGGCTTTCAGTGGGATTGCTGTACATTAATACTTGCTGCTTTGTGCTGCCACTAGTAAACTAGTTGAAGACTAACCCTCAGAAGATTCATTTTTAGTAGGATCTAGCTTTCTGTGCAACTGCTAGAATAGGTACAAAGGAAGAATAATGCAGAGGGAGGGAAGGAAGCAGTGCCCCTTTAAGTGATATCTTCTTGCACAGTTGCTTTACAGGTTTGAATAGAATTAAACTAATGCTTTCACATAACCTGAAATTTGAATTGTAATAATTCGGAGCACGTAATGTAAGATAAACATATCTATACAGTTTGTGAGCTTTTGGCATAGTTGTGTACCCTGCCAGAGGAAGCCACTAATTTCTCAGACATGATATGCAAAGAATCTCAATATATATCTACATGCAGTGAACTTAGTCTGTACAACTCCATTTCACAATTAAATGAGTCATTCACTTACTTCAAAGGGCATGGAAAATAAGTCTCAGTACATAGTCTCCACCCACAAATGTATCTGTTTCTACAGGTACAAGACATGAGCAACTATGAGTCATGGCCTTAACTCTGCCCTCCTCAACCTTACCTTTCATGTGCCCTTCTCCCAAAATGCCATCTTCTAATACTTCAGTGGCTGGCAAGATAATGTGTTGCAACTGCCTTGATCTCCATCAAACAGCAAACGATGCAATGTGGCCTAACACACTGAGTGGGCTGTCCTATCTGAATCACATTTAATTCTTTCTTCTTCTTTTTAAAGGAAAAATCAAATTCAATTAACCTTTCATTTAAGGGACTCTTTCTCTGGTGTGTGCGCTTGCTCACGCTCTCTCTCTTTCTCTCTCTGGTGTTAAGGTTTTGCCTTATGTTAACTCTTAGTTAATCTAGGTAAGAGCACTATCAGCATTCTTGTGCTGGAGAGCAGAATTAATTTGCCTAGTGGAATATGAAGCTAGTATTTTAGGACCTCAACTAGTATGTCTGCATTACCTGGCACTGAGTTGTGCCATGTAAACATAAGTCCTTTGAGATAGCTTTGGTAATGTTGTGTGAGCTGCAGTGTCACGGGGAAATATTCAACATCTTACCCTTTGAATTTCTGAAGATTAAGTGTCTGCTTTGGCACGTCTTTCAGAGTTTTTTTAATCATCTGGAAAGGTTGGTGTGTTCTTAAAAAAAAAAAAAAAAAAAAAATATTCTGAAAACTGTTTGTACTCTTAATGTTATCTATAATCATCAGAATTGTGATGGCATCTGTACTTGTCAGTAGGTTAGGAAATGAGAAATAAGTTACTTCTCTTTAAGTGGGAGAAGGAGTAGTGATAAGATTTAGGTTTCTTATGCTGTCCTCTGTCTTGGTAGCATCGAGATGTTGACTGCAGTCTCTGGTAGAGCTTAGCTGAGAGAACTGCACTTGAGAAGACCTTTTTATTTCCTTAAGCACTAATGCAATAGCCTTCTCATGTGCAGTGACTCATCTCAATTTGTAAACTGTTAAAGATTCTCAGGAAGAAACTTCTAATGTATATGATTTCATTTCACTTAATTTCACTGGAAGTTGATAATATGCTCTTGGAGGAATTTTGAAATATAGCTGTAACAAGACACAGTGAATGCTTGATGGGAAATGCTACAGAGTTTGAATAAAAAACTTTTAGATTCTGCCTACCCACTAATGTCTAAATTATGCTGTAATGATTTCCAGTTTGGAACCTCATAATGAGGTGGGTCGCATCATTCTCTGTGTGAATAAATTTAACTGAGCAGTCAGCAGTATTTATATGGTGCTGCACTTGATCTGATGTACTTATTTTTCCTTGTCGTTAGGACTTTAAAAATTACGTATTTTTGCTGTATTTCAGGAAAGAAATGCTGAAAATGCTATTGAAGCTCTTAAAGAATATGAACCTGAAATGGGCAAAGTATATCGACAAGATCGAAAAAGTGTACAGAGAATTAAAGCAAGAGACATTGTCCCAGGTGATATTGTAGAAGTGGCAGGTAAGGTTTACTTAAGTAGTACATACGTGTACTGTGATACATGTTTGATGTATGTTTTAAAATTATTAATGGTCTGAGGCCCTGGAGGGGATTTTCAAAGAAACTTAAGTGTATGCTTTACTCAGGAACAATCTTGCTTCTATTCATCTATAATTACCTTAAATGTGCATTTGTGCACTGAGGGATTGTTTTTTAAATTGCTACTTTAACTGGTAGATCTAAAAGCAAATCATCTTAATTGTAGTGCAGGTTTTAACATTTGTCACTATTCTAAAGTTTTGTTTTCTGAATTTAGACTTCAGAATGTTTAATAGAAAACAGATTAAGTTGTAACTAAAAAAATATTTTTCCTTGTTTTTTATATGTGTTTGCTGTAGTGAATGTAAATATTTCTTGGTTAGTTGCATTTTATCCTTTATTTAAAAAAAAAAACAGCTGTTCTTTTCAACTTCTCTACAAACTTCTTCCTGTCCTCTAAGCTAATATATGTGTTATATTATCTGATGTCATTATACTCTCATTCTCTTTCGTAATTCCGTAGTGCATCTGTTTTGCCTGTTGCTCTGTTGGAGACCGCAAATAGAGAACTGGCTATACAAAGTAGAGCTTCCTATTTTTCAAGTATAAGCATTTGAAATTCTGTTTTCTTAAAAAAAAAAAAAAAAAAAAATCTCAAATGAGATTTTTTGCATCATGATTTTTAATAATTAGGCTTGCCCTAAAGGAGGTGCTTTTATGTGGAAGGAGTGCAAAAATAAAAGTATTGGATGATTCAGAAATATGTACCACTTTATTTTTGTGGTATTGCCATGGCAATAGCTTTTCTCTAAACTAGCCTGGTCAGTGACTTTCACGTAGGAAGGAACAAACTAACAAAAACATTAAAGTAGGTAATTCTTGTTAAATGTCAAAAGTAATTGCATACTTACTTTGTAGGTCATTATCAATTGTTAAGTTTTTCCCAAAGGAACAATCACTCAGTTTAGGTTGTACATCAGACTTTTTCTACTGGTGTCACTTTGCTTTTAGAGGTGGTAGCTGTCTCAGGAGGAGATAAATATATATCCTTAAACTTGACTATCCAGCTATTTTAATTAGCAGGCAAAGAGAGTATGCACTCAAAATGAAGTTGGTTTTGGCTGTCTGCCCAGCTTTCGTTCCCTGAGAAACTTTAATGTTCCCTAACCTTGTCCTGAGCCTCTGTTTTGTACATAGGATGATTCAATTGCAGCAACCCTGGCTAGGGTGATTATGAGTGTGTGTGAATCTCATGAAGGCTGAAGCTAGTTTCCTCTTAGTATCTTTTGGTGAAGAATGAGGACAAATACAAAGTGCTGACAGCTGAAATAAAGGGTGACTTATGATACCCTGTCACTTACTCTGCTGTTTTGCCTCACTATTTCTACTTCTGGAACCATGAAGTCAATTTTACATCCATGACTTCTCCAATGCCATTTTATTTCAGCAGCTGAAATTTTCTGCATCATCTTGAGGCAAACAGAATTGTATAAATTACAGATTTTGCAATAGGCTGCTTGTCCAAATCACTGTCCTGATTTTAAATGCTACCAATAGAATGGCAATGTTTGGAAACAATGTTTCTGTCATGGGGAATATGTTGATATTTGTACTTTAGTACTCACAGCAGTTTTGATAGAAAGGCAGATGGGGGCTGGTGTTTTGTACTGATCTGGGGTATCTCACTAAGGGAAAAAATGCTGGATTTTGCTCTGTGAGGTGGCTAGAGCACAGAAAAAATGTTCTAGTTGATTATCCATTTCAGAAATGGTAAAGGGATAGCTTTTTCATCTTACAGAATAAAACAGCTCTCAAAGTTGTACATCGAATACCTAGGGGATGTGCAGGCTTTTACTTATCTTGCATTGTATTGTCAGTATCTATAAAAATCAATTGCTTGACTTTAGACATCTCTTGAAAGCCTCAATCTGAAGGCAAGAAATTATTTGAAAGCAAATCACTGACTGGCATATCTATAACACTAGGCTGTCTTTAACAAACCTGGCACCCAAATTTTAAGAGTACTGTTGCATTATTTTTTAATCTACTCAGAACAGTGTTTGATAGCCCAACATTTCTGAAGGAATTAAAATACACATTTTAAAGCTAGCATGCTCAAGTAGAGAAATAAAAATAATCTAACTTGTATTGTTGTCATTTTTTAATATAGGTAGTCTACCCTGTTGCTTGACTGAGTGTTTTAAATAGCGTGAGCTTCTACACTTACGCTGGTGGGTCAAACAGTCCAGTCTTAAATACTCTGTAGTCGTCATTTTTTCTTACTGGCAAACCCTGTTTCAAGCGAATACAGCTTGAAGTGAAGGTGACTACTTAAATGTTATGTTTATCCTTATAGATGATGTGGATATTTAGATACAGAAAATAAGTGCTTCAGCATAATACGAACTCTGATATTGAAACAGTGCATTCTAACTTGAAGATAGACGATGATGAAATTAATAGTTGTGTCAAACTCGGAGAAGCTCCTGAGTAAGTAGAGAAGAGCAATACAGTGTGTACCAGTGTTAGTGTCAAGACCTGGAGGTGAGAGAGACTGTGTGCGTGCCTCTGTTTCAAGTGTAAGAGTACTGCGATGGCCTTTGACATGGTGTTTGCAAAAAGATGACCATGTAGGGAAGTGACAGAGCACTTCATACTAGGATACATATCTGGGTATGGAATTCCAGGCAAAGTGCCAATGACATTTGTGTGTCCAGGCAAATATCTTTCAACTGAGTGGTGTAAATAACCAGGTGATGGGTCTCTCCCCCATGTTGATACCTAGTTTTGAACAGCTTTCTACAGGTCTTCATTACAGAGTAATTATGTGCAATGCTGTAGCAGCTTTATTTTAAGTAACTCTATTTGAATCTGCCAGAGAATGCTCTTGCTTGTAGAATTCCTACTGTGGACTGGTATTGCAATTTATTGGGGGGGGGGGGACCCTACCTCTTTACATTGTTTTACACTCTTAAGAGTTCCTTGAGAGCAAGTTACAATGAAATATTTCCAAAGTTACTTGGTCTTTTTAGTAGTTTTCAGTCATTTAAAGACATTTGAGTTGCTGAATACATCCAAAAGGCAATACAATAATGGTTTATACTATTACTTTTCATTCTGAATGATTGGTATTTCCAGAGTTTGGCTTCATTCATTACATACACTGTTCATTATTTCTTGTGGACTTCTAAAATAAAGCTACTAGAAGAGACTTTTTATTGTTAGAGTAAACAGATGCTGTGGTTTGTGGGTGGGGTTTTTTGCTTCAGTTCTTTGAATTGGAAGTAGTAGGGGGAAACTGCAGTAACACAGTTACCTACAGAAAATATGCAGTAACTTCAAGTAAATCAGATTACGCTGCAAGTGATAGGTAGTCTGCTGTCTTATTTGGGGGATCTTTGTGCATACAGATACTGCTGAACACTTGAACAACTACTGCTTTCTATGTCTGGTAGCTAACAAATTCAGCATAAATGCTGTCTTAAATTTACAGATGTAACAGCAGACTTCACATGGGCTCCAGCCATTCAGACATGGACCACAGACATTATTTCCTTGCCTGTATCTGTTTTGGAAGACTTTCTTCCGTTTCCATTTAAGCAGAGTTGGTAGAAAACATACTATACAATCAACAGACTCCTTGGATTGAGTTGGAGTTCAGGGGTTTGGGATGTATGCCTTGAATTTGTTTGCTGACCTCTGGTGGGTATAGTTTTCAGGACTCTGGTGTTTAAGAGTTACTAAGCTACACTGTTTATTTCTTAGAATTGATGAACTGAAAAAAAATTCAGATGCTGTCCTCAAATGGCTTTTCAGTTTGTCTGTCTTAAAATGGATTATAACTCTGCTATAAAAGCTTAGTTTACTGGAGGATACACTCTTAAATCTGTAGCTCATGGCAATCCTAATAGATTGAAGGTGTCGTTTGATGCTTTTTTTTTTTTTTTTTTGTCTTGGTTAAAGAAACATTTTTAAAAAGCTTGAAACAACTTTGCCTTGGTTCTTAGAAAATACATAAGTTCAGTTTGACAAATTGGGATATACTTGTTCCAGATCACTTTTTTTGAAACAATATGTTTGGGAACCAAAATGAACTTTGTTCACTTTCACTTTTTTTCTGTCTAAAATGGTCGTCTCCTTATTGTATGTATTTTTTTTTTTAATATTCATTAGTCTTAATCTGTAAGTGAACAAATTGGATCTCAAGAGTCCCTCTTTCCCTGAAGTGCTGAACAATGATTCCTATCATCCGCTGTTACGCGTGTGGGTACTCAACAGCTTCATAACACGCATGGAGTTCCCAGAAGCTGTTGCTTGTAAAGTTGGTGGATATTCTTGAAGACTTAGTTTTAAGTTTTTATACCTAGCATGAAGTATGCTAGAACTGCTTTACAAGGCTTGATTTGTCAATATTTAGTATTCTGACAGATATTTTTTTTTCCTCTGTGCTTTGTATCTTTTGTTTGGTGTTTCATTCTAAATGCAGAGTTCTTCAAACCTCTTCCTAAATCATAGCTACTTTTACAATTAAGGGAAGATATATTTTGAGGTGGAGAAAGTTAGGAAGGAGGATTTTTAAAGTGAAATATGTCAGACTCCAGTGTGGCTCTGAAGAGCCACAGATTCTCCCTATTGGCCTGAGCAGCAAATACTGCAGATCTTGCTCCAAAGTAGCTGGGGTTTTGTGCCGGTGTTATTTTTTCTTTTTTAATAACTAGATCTGATCTTCAGGCTCTGTGCTGAAGATACAGATTTACTTCTTTTGGAATAGTACTTAATATGGGGGGGGAATCAAAACAGTGAAATGAAAGGACAGTTGAGCCTAGAATATTGACCTATTTTGGTCAATCAAAAAAAAACAAAAAAAAAAACTATTGAAGGTTTTCCTAAGAGCGTATTGCTGAAAGCATGTCTAATATGAAAAAAGAGAACATCAAGCTTTTTCTTACCTATTGCAAATTGTCAGATTTGGATTTAAAATAAAAATAAGCACCTATGTTGCTTTTTCTGTAAAGTACTGCTTTTGAACCAGGGTGCATAAATCTTTCTGTGGACTTCACTGAACGTTGTGGCTGTCAGATTTGTCTTAACACCTCAGAGGCAGTTTCGAGATAACCGAATGCAGTCCAAACTTCATTCTAGACACCACTGAAGTCAGTGGAGTTATGTGAGGTTCAAGCCAGGGCACAACCTAAACTCTGTGTCACCTTCAGCACATGTTTGTGAACTTAGGAAAGGCATCTCAAATTATATTTCTCCTAATTCTTACAGTGTTTCCCTTTAGAGCTACCAAATTATTAAGCTGTAATAGTGAAACTAATTCTATTTTCATTGTTGGAATTCGCAACATATCTTCTATATTCTCTGAATAGAACTGATACTTCAGTGGGGATTTATTATCAGCACAAATAGTGCTGAGCAAAATGCTTGAACATAAAGATAATGTTCTGTTAATACCATATCACCCTGGCAAGGCAAACTCTTTTTTGGAGGGAGGGGGAGAAGATGGTAAAGAAAACTTGCGCTTTGGAGCTATGCTGTGCTGTCAAAATACTTGCTGTTTTATTCTTGTATTATCCGAACTTGGTCTCATTTGGAAATAGAATTTCTGCTTCGAAGGGAAGATACCACTGTCCTCTACTTAGTGTGGCAAAATTATTTAAACTTCTACCCCAGGTTTTAGATTTGGGTAACTGTGCTTCTGTGTGCACTGCACAATAAGCTCCAAAGATGCTTTCTGTCCAGAATACAACAAAGTATATAACAGAGAAGGCTGTTTTGTGAACATCAATTCCTTGCATTTAGAATGTAAGGAATCTAACTTATGCTCTGTCTTTCTAGCAGTGAATGCAAACACTGTTTTACTGTACAGTTAAAACTGAAGAAACTGTTGGTTTTATCTTCATCTTACTGAAAACAAATGCTGCTTACTATTTTTAATGAGCCTAAGTTTAAAACATATTTCATTGTGAAACTCTTCTTGGGTTAACCATTTGACATTTCTGGCCTTGTATGAGAGTGTAGGTGGACATAATCTTCCTGTTCTATACACCACCTGATTTTTTGGTAGCACTTTTAACACTTCCTGAACAGGGAACAATAAATACTTAAAATCTGTTGTTACAGAAGAAAACAAATTTCTGATGGTATAAGGAAATTAAACACAATAGCAAGGCTAGAGTATATATCTGTGAAGAGGGAAGAGGAGCTAACCTCAGCCCATGTTAAGGGAGTTTAATATAAAAAATTATTATGCTGCAATAGATATTTCCAAATAGAAGCAGTCCATGTATTTTTACTCTTGTTCAGGTACAAATTTCAATTACTGTCCCCCAATGGAAACAGTGCTCAATTCTGGTTGATCAAAGTGCTTGGAGATGTGTGATGCTGTATGTGTTACTTAAGCTAACTCATTTCAGTATTTTTAAAAGTATAATTATTGCCATAAGGTTTTTAATGTAGATTTTTTTCAGTTGCTCGAGTTTCAGCTGCCTCAAAGACAGTTTATTGGTAAATGTCCCCCACTGATATGTACTCTAAATTGGAGGATGAGAAGCTCATTCCTTGCGGGAGAGGAAAGGGAACTTTGGTGGTTCATTATTATTAACAAGGGCAAGTGCAGGGTCCTGCACCTAGGGAAAAATAACCCTAGGCACCAGTGCAAGCTGGAGGCTGACCTGGAGAGCAGCTCTGCAAAGAAAGACCTGGGAGTGCTGGTGGATGACAAGTTGACCCTGAGCCAACAAGGTGCCCTTGTGGCCAGGAAGGCTAATGGTGTCCTGGGCTGCGTTGGGAAGACTGTTGCCAGCAGGTCAAGAGAGGTAATCTGCCCCTCTACTCAGCCCTGGTGAGGCCTCATCTTGAGTACTGTGTCCTGTTCTGGGCTCCCCAGTGCAAGAGAGACATGGAGCTACTGGAGAGAGTCCAGCGTAGGGCCTCGAAGATGATCAGAGGGCTGGAGCATCTGCCCTGAGAGGAACGGCTGTGAGAGCTGGGCCTCTTTAGCCTGGGGAAGAGAAGACTGATGGGGGATCTCATCAATGTGTACAAGTACCTGAAGGGAGGGTGTCAAGGGGATGGGGACAAACTCTTTTCAGTAGTGCCATGTGACAGGACAAGAGTTGACGGGCAGAAACTGAAGCACAGGAAGTTCCACCTGAACGCGAGGGGGAATTTCTTCACTGTGAGAGTGACGGAGCCCTGGAACAGGTTGCCCAAAGAGGTTGTGGAGTCTCCTTCTCTGGAGATCTTCAAGGCCTGCCTGGATGCAACCCTGTCTAATGTGCTCTAGGTGACTCTGCTGAGTGGGGAGCTTGGACTAGATGATCTCCAGAGGTCCCTTCCAACCTTACTGATTCTATGATTATGGATACAGTTATTTAAGCCATTTTTTTGTAATGAGATCTTTAGTCTCTTAATGTGTGATTTTGGAAAATAGTTGATACAGAATAGTTGATAACATGTGATTCTTTTTCCAGAGCACTAATATGCCTTCTTTCTTTGTTTTGATGATAACAAGTATCAGAATGTTTAACATCAGTGTATTCTATGTCACGATATTATAATAGGTATGTAGTGTGTTATCTATGCTGAATTTGAAAAGATACTCTAACTCTAGGCAAGGATGGAAATCCTAACAAGATAGGAGAAAGAATTTAGTGTTTAGGAATTAAAATACATGGAATGTGTTAACAATGAACCTTAATCTATTCGAATATTTTAATTTAAAAAAATGGGGAACAACTTATGTGTGTTTCTGCAATCTCCATGTGATGTTGTATGGAAGCTGTTCTTCTGGGGATGTTTTCACTCACTTTCAAGAACTTTTCTTTCCAGAACTGTTCATCTGTGTGTTGAAATAGTATTCTGGTTTTTCAGAACTTGCCTGAAAACTGAAAATGGGGCAATGTAGGAGAATAGTTTAGAGCTGTGATGCAGAACTGTATTTCAAAAGTCCAGTTCCACCTCCTTCCCCCACCCCAATGCCATAGATAGCAATTTTAGCCCTTACTAACTTTGGTTAATGTTAAATAGGAGGTGCTAGATACTTACTGTACTTGAGCAACCATTCTGACTTCTCTATGAAAAGCTATTATCATTAAGCGTGATCATTTAGGTATGTATTCTTTGCAAACAGGTTACTTCCTTTAATAGAGAAGTGAATTTTGATTTAACTTAAAGGGGAAACAAAGCTTGCTTTTTTATATGTACCTAAGTCTACAAACCTCTTCTTAGCAAGTCTTTAGTTGTGGGAGGGATCGGAGTCGGTTAACAGAGCTGATAACAATGTTCAAAGTACACGTTTGAAGTAGTGGTTTTCTTTCAAAGACTTGTACATCATGGCTTTCGGGGGGGGGGGGGGGGGGGGAGTGGAGAGAGGAGGGAGGCAAAGCTAATACTACCTCCTGAGCCTAATCTCATCCACAATTTTCATTAGAAGGTCTGTTAACAGTCTTTGAGACTAGGAAAAGTAGTATGGTCCTCTTGCAGTCTGAAGTTCTTTGACTTCTAGCTGAGCTGAAAATACAAAAGTGCCTGAAAGTCAGAGCTTTAATAGTTTATTTTCCCTCCAGGTTCATTGTTCATAGAACAAGTGCCCAGTCACTTTTTAGCTTCCTGGGCAGGTTAAATCACAGACTAATTTAACCTGCAACATGCTAATAGTGTGTTTCTGCTCTAGAGGTTTTTCACTGAGTTTCTTGGCTTCCAATGGGGAATTCTGAAAATAAATATTTAGTATTACTGCTGTCTTGGAAACTGCTGAAGTAAGAGTGTGTTATCAATGCTGTCATATAATATCTAAATAATGAACTGATGATTCTAGTCCAGGACTTAGTCACAGTAGATCATTAAATCAGGACTAACGTTTCTTAATATTACTCTATATTTGAAGTCAGTTTGGAGACTTAAATTCTCATTCAAGGTAACTTTCCAGGTTGCATAGGGCAGTCTGTATTCTGGATTGTCCTTCAGAGGCTTTTGTTTGTGGGGAAGCTCCTTTTGGAGAAGGACTAGAGTTGTACATGTGTTTAAAAATGCTAAAACTGAGAATTGTGTTAGAAATGAAGTAATTCCAGGATTTCATGATACTAAGATGCTGTATTTCCACTGAAATCCATTAAAGGATTCTTTCCACTGAAGGGAGCTAGGTACTTAAATTCATTTTGATCATCTAAGCTGCAATATCTGCAGCCATTTTAGTGGGTTAAAATCAATATGTTCCTGGTCTGCCTAGCCCTTAAGAAAACTGACAGAGTATCCTGCTAACTTGCATGGTGTTAGACAACAGTTGATTTTTAGACATTTCCAAAGTGTGACTTACGAAAGTAGTGCTGGTTTTACTGGAAAAGACCAATCTTTAGGGTACTGCAGTCATTTTTTGCAAACCCTTGAGGCAGCTGTTTCGCTTCAGACGTGCTCCATTGATTAAATAAGATTGTTCTAGGTTTAAAATTGAACGTTAAGTGTAAATGAGTGCAAATGTAGAGCAGCAATTGAGCTGTAATACTGTCACAATATGGGGTGGAATAAGGTAAGGTATGGGGAGCTTTGAGCTTGAGAAGAAAGACTAGAAAGTTAGGTGTAACCCGTGGGAATCTCAGCAAGGTGACGTTGCTACTTATCTATAGATAAATGGAGAACCCAGTATTTTCAGGTATTGTTCATATTTTCATTGAAGGCATATGGCTTGTTTAAAAGGAAATAATGGTTGACATTAAATTCATATTAAAACTAAATGTGACTCCAATTTTTATCAAGAAGTGAAAGCTGTAAATTGTCAGTTTCAAGATTAGACTCATGCACAGTTAGTTAAAATGGATTCTTTTAAACTCCCTTGTAAGGGCTAGGCTGTTTTTAAACTGATTGCTTGATTGTATGCTAAAGCTTAGTATTAAAATTCTGAGAAAGTGTTCTGTGCATGAATAAAAGGATTTAAGAATGGAGTTGTAATGACTTGAACCAAACTCTGCTGGTCATCTTCTAAGAAGCAGCCCCTTTTATAGTTAGAGGGGCTGTTTTCATAAGTGATTTGGCCAAATACGTAACTACACTTCAAGAAAATGCATCTAGACAGTTTGTAAACCAGCTTACTTGATTATTCTGTGCTGTTACAGAAATCAAGTGACTCTTCAGCATTAAAAAGTAAAAATAGTTGATGAAAACTATTTCTGCAATTGACTCATCTCTTTAAACGTAAAGCTGAGGTATTATGTACATTTAAATTGTTGCAATGCTCTAGTTGGCAAAACATGCATATTTCACTTAGTTTCTTGTTGTCTTGATGTCTTCCATGTTGTGAATAATATTTTTACTGGTTCTTGAACTAAAGTATATTTGAATAAACAAAAATTACCAAACATGAGACTAGTTTCTTTCCCAGGTTAAAGTATGTGGAAAGGAAGACTCTTACCTGTGGATGAGACCTGCACTAAACTGCTTGCTAAACACTCTGTGGCACAGCTATCATTTTCAGTTCACCTTATGAAAGTATATCTAAGCTATAAATGACTGGGTGCAATAGCTGTTGTTTTACAAAGAGCAGCTCAGAATAATTTTGTAATTGACCTTGATGCAAAGCTTTCCTGTCCATTGGAAATGTCTTGAATATTTTCTTAGAACCTTCTAAAACAGAGATGGTGAGGGAATATACATGTGTTAAATTGTAGAGATAAACTGACAAGCTGTAGTATTGTTTTTGTTTTGTTGCTTTGGTCAATTGGTAGCAATTAGAAAAAATTTTCATGGAAATACTGTCACCTAGATATCAATAGTCTACCAGAGCAGGGTTCACTTCTGACATTATGGATTTTTAACATTGCCTGTTGAGTTTGAGCAGTTTATAGCTATTCAAAGGCAGTATATTAAAGGATGACTCTTGCACACTTTTGCTTATGTTCTGTCCAGTTACTTGAATGTTTTGAGGTATTTGTTCACAGCTTCTCTTGTGTGTTGTAAAGTGACTATGTTTTTAACATAGTTTTGTCAAATGTAATAGTGTATTTGAGATGGCTGTAGTCTTCCAGCTGCAAAAGTACAGCAGAAATGCATACACACAGATTGACAGGCCTTACACCACATTGCACTGAGGTATTAGCCTGTTGTTCAGGGATAGCTGAAAACCAGCTGCTCTTATATGTCTACATATAAACCTCCTCATGACATCAGAAGAGCATATTGAATAGTTTCCCATTTTTGGCCTAGGTCACTGTTTGTCTCATGCTATTTTCTCTTGCTGCTCAAGGGCATTGTGGCTTATATTAGTTTTCATATGCTATAATGATATGAAAAGGCAATTTGTTCATTGGACCCCTTATACATAATCGTTACAAGAAGATATTTTTAACCCCTGAAGCTGAACTCCTTGATCTGCGGATTTTGATGATGGTTGGGGCTATTCTTGGCCTTAGGAAAAGTTTTGGAGAACAAGTTTACTTGAAGTTCACAGTAGCACTTAATGCTTCTCTTCAGCTTTCTATTCCATAATTTTTCTGTCCAAATAGTTGTGTTCTAGGGTTGTAGCACCACTCCTGATATTCTCATGTCATTATTTGTAAATGTGCATTGTTGCTGATTGTTGCATAAGCAGCTCCTACAGGAATTGCGGCTTGTTTTCTTCTTGCTGCAGGGACAAATTAGATGCATCTACTAACAAAATCGGATCTTACTATCTAGTGATAGAAGTATTCTCCCTCCTTTGTATGCATTACTTCATAATAAAAATGAAGTTGATGCTTAGATACTTGCACTGTCAGTCTTACTCCTAGAGTGGATTTGTACATGTTTTTTTAAAAATACTGACATGTAGACACCTTCCCCCCCACACACACACAAACACAAGTCAGAAGTGACATTCATACATTTAATACAGTTAATTTGCTTGTGCTGTAACCATTTATTTGGTGTGGAGCTTTAGTTCCTCCATTGCTGCTCTTAAAAACCAGGAAAAGCCAGCTGAAGGAGAAAGGTGGAAGAATTCATTGAGTGATGATAAAGATGCTAGAGTGAAACTGGCTACACAGCTCTGGCAACCAACTCTGTTACTCCCTGCAATCTTTAGGAGTGTCCTGTTAACTACTTGTTCTGTCTGCGGCCTTGGTGTTGGGAAGCAGCTTGAACAGTTGCTCAAGGGGGGTTTCTTTTTTGGTGTTCTTCGTGTGCTACAAAGTGGAAGTAAATGTCATAAGATAAAGCATAGACTTCTGCCAAAATTTTAACTGGGATTTGGATGGGGAATAGCATTACTGAAAATAAAGGTAACATATGATTGGGATTTAACTGCCATCTGTAAAATATATAGCAGTATTCAGGATATAACATTAAAGAGTAGACCTGTGGAATCATTCACACAATTAGTGTGAAAGAAGAAGAAAGTACAGTTTCTTTTAGTCTGAAAATCAGAAAGGCATCTGTATTTATTTATCTCTGGACAGCAGAAGACTGACTGTCACATTTGGCCCAAAGAAAGCAATGAGGAGATTTGCCAGGGCAGTCCTCCTGAAAAGGAAACTTGGTTCATCTTAGCTACAGCTGTGTTTTTGGATGTGTGGGGTTTTTTTTCTTTCAATGTGTATTCCAAAATTGGTATCTTTTTCTTAAGAATGTTCTCCCTTTGCTATCAAATAGTCACGTGATCTAAAAACAAGAGATAGCAAATTACAAATTATTTTTTCAAGTTAGGTTGAGGTAGAGATCTTGAAGGCAAGTCTAAACTGCCTAAGCAATCTTGGACATTCATACAGTTAAAATAACTGCAATCTACAAAAGGTGCAAGAAGCTGTCAGTAATCTTACTCAACAGTTACTAGAAAAATCATTTTCCTGACTGAGAGGAAATATTTTATCTAGTTTAAAATCTTTAAAATAACTACATTCTAACTTCACTTGTTTTCTTGTAGTTGGAGATAAGGTTCCTGCTGATATAAGAATTACTTCTATCAAATCTACAACTCTGAGGGTAGACCAGTCAATTCTCACAGGTAAATCTTTTTTGCACGTATTTGAAAATGTCTTTATTTATTTGGAGTATTCCTTTAGGGACAAGCCTGTAGCTATTCAATGTATGGCATTCAAGTACAGTACACTTCTAACCTAGCAACTTTAAAGTGGCAGAATGTGTTTCTTGGTCGTTGGCTTGGTACACTTGGTTTCATGGTATGAACATTTTTACTGAGGCTTGTAATGCTTTTTTAGTGTGTTTTTTATTAATCACACTAAGTTGTGCAGAATTAAATATTAAGAATTTCTGTTCTAATTTATGAAGTCTTCTAGATCTGAACACCTTATTGCAGCTCAAATATGAAAGCATGGGAATTTATGAAATGAGTTTTGCCTTCTATGATGCTGCTTATTCTTGTGAGACACAAATGGATAACACTTGAAAAACAGGCAGCTTTTGAATTGCTGTTACTAAAGACTGAGTACACTAAAGCCTTATTTGCAGAAATTCTGTGCACGCACATTCATGTGTTTTGTGGTACTAGGTGTGGAATACAGGAGCTATATTTAGAGCACTTTTCAGATTTTTTTGAAGACAAAACAACCTAACACTACTCCTGAATATAGGAAAGAAACTGAGAGGCAGCCAAGCATGCTACAAGTGTTCTCTCAGCTGGAACTTGAAGATCTGTCTGCCTGTTTTGTTAGCATAAGTTAATGTCAGCTAGCCCTGAATTTTAAAACTAAATTATTTATCAAATAAGTTACTCTTGGTCATTGTCTGTCTTGAAACGGGCTCCAAAGTTTGTCAGTACGGGTCTTGAATAGCATATCAAGGTATATGTGAGGTATTGCTGGCCCGCGAGTGAGTGTCTCAATTTTACTCATTTAGGATATGAAAACGTAGGCAATTCATGTTTGTCAAGGAACTGAAATAACTAGAAAACATCCACCAGAAGCCTCTATAAAGGGAATAATGATTTGGTGCCTATGTTTAAAAAACTGAACAAATTCCCCCCCAACACACACAGACACAAAATATAGTTCTGTTTCCAGACTATTTTAACTTAATACTTGTGTCTCCAAACAGTAAAAAGGATAGAAATGTAAGATGCTATTTATCAAGGCGTTTAATAGGAAGTTTTGACCTTCTTATGCTCTTGGCTTCAGTCACAAAGTTACCTCTCCATTAAATTTGATGTAGTCATTAAAATCTGCCCTTATAGAAAAGGAACCTTTCTATTCCTGTATTAACTGACAGTTGACTGCATGAGATTGTTTGGCAAGCCTTAGATTTTTCTACTGATTTTTACAATGTGCAACACTGGTAAGATCTCCTTATGTGAATGAGAACACAACTCTTCTAATGCATAGGGAGCAGAAGTACTTGTTACTGCATGAAAAGTGAAAAATAGCACTCTAGTCTAAAAAGATACTGGTGAAATACTCTTGAGGGGTGCACCTTCATGCAGTAGATCTTGCTGTATAAAAAATGAAGTATCAGTTGTTTCTTTGACTGCTTTTATGTCCCTTGAAAGTAAAGGTAAATTCTTCATTAATTTTAACCATACAAAATTGGTATTTTAATTAATTGTTATCCTATTTTTATTAAAAATTGGCCATTCAATTTTTTTGATCAGTTGAAATATTTTCACCTAAGTGATTAAGCAAGGTCACATGAGGAAATACAAAGGGAAACTTATGACATCCTAAAAATTTTTAGGAGGGAGGATGGTGTAATCTTGTTCTGTAGGAAAGTGAAAAGCTATGTGTATACTCTCTTCTTAACCCTATCTTCATTTTAGGTGAATCTGTATCTGTTATTAAACATACTGACCCTGTGCCTGATCCTCGTGCCGTAAACCAAGACAAGAAGAATATGCTTTTTTCTGTAAGTTAAATGTTTTCATACTTGTATAACATTGTAAAATAATACAGGAGCTGGTAAATTAAAATATGCAGAATTTTAGATCTGCGCCTAAAAGCTGTATTGACTTCCTTTCTGTATGCATATCGTCATGTGCATCTAGTGAATTAGAAATCTACATCATCTAGTGAATTAGAAATTAGAAGGAACTTCTATCAAAATGTGTCTTTAGAGAGAATGATTGTTAAAACCAATTTATATAGAGAAACTTACTTGTGTCCTTCATAGGGAAAAGTCTTAAAAGTTAGAGTGCCTACACTTGCTCTAAATTACTATTTCTTAAGACTGATAAGAATGCCCAATTTAACTGAGGAAAAAGGAATGAAATGGTTTATTCAAATTTATTTCGTGGAACTTGTCTTCAGATACTGAATAATTCTCTTATTCTTGGTAGACTTGTAGAAAATCTAACTGTTCTTGCTCATGTTAAGTATGTTCATTCAAGGAGTCCCAGAGAACTGCTACTCCTAGTAAAAATCCTTTTTACATCCTTATTAGGATTGTGCTTTGCCAGATTGAAAAGAAGTCCTTAAATTATTCCAGTAAAAATGTGTTCGGCTTACTCAGCTGCTGGGTTTAGTCATGCTGCTGCATATAATAGGGCAATACCAATTCATTTTGATGAGCCCATTCTATAAACAGAAAATCTGTGCTAGAGTATTGAGTGCATCTTGCAATTATTGCAATGTCATTCTCCCCCCACTGCCTTTTTGCAAATCCTAGCTGAATCTCAGTCTCTGTTCTGTGCTTGCATGAAGATTTTTTTTTTCTTAGGGGAAAAAAAAAAAGCTGTGTTGTAGACTCAATGTAATAGGCTAGGCTTGAAAGCTTTACTTAGTTTTATTTGGTTTATAGAAGTGAAAGAGATCAACAACTACAGTCTTTATATCTTTAAGCATTTGATAGGAAAGATGTGTCTATTGAGACAGGAAGTTTGATTTGATATAAGGTTAACTTTCTAAAAAGGCAAGTGGTTTGAGGGAAGATACCTGGGAACAGCTTCATGTTGCAAATAGGAGAATGGTGATAATGCATGTATGTTCCAACAAGCCTTTTGTGGAGAGGGCACAGAGCAGTTTATTTTTATTAGACTTGATTTAGCGAGGGGCAGGGTACTAGATGAGTTTGCAGGCATCCAACCAAGCCTGACTGTTGCTGTGGGGTGTTTCATTATGGATTTCCTTGCGGTGCTTAATTCTGATGTCTGTTCCATCTGACTGATCATGTTAAAGTGTTGTATTTAGACTTTATAGTGAGAGATTAAAATAAGAAAAGTAGAGTGTAATGATGCCTCTTTAAGGACTAATGCTCTTTTATTCTCCTCTTCCTCAAGTTATGAAAGAATGACTGTCAAGACAGAATCCCAAATAAATTATCAAAGCTGATAAGAATGGAATATGTGAACCACAGGATCACTGCCTCACAAATTAGCCAGAATAAGAGATAGTCTGATGCTTTCTGCTGAGATCAAGTTTCAGTTAATCCCACAATCAGAAGTAGGCTTGTTGAAAGCCAGTATGCTTACAGATTGACTGAAGTATTCTTTCTCCTCTCTCCTTGATTTACTTCAGGGTACTAACATTGCTGCTGGTAAAGCTATGGGAGTGGTTATTGCAACAGGAGTAAACACTGAAATTGGCAAAATTCGTGATGAGATGGTGGCTACTGAACAAGAGAGAACTCCACTCCAACAGAAACTGGATGAATTTGGCGAGCAGCTGTCTAAAGTCATCTCGCTTATCTGCATTGCTGTTTGGATAATAAACATCGGTCACTTCAATGATCCAGTTCATGGTGGCTCCTGGATTCGAGGTGCTATCTATTACTTTAAAATTGCTGTTGCTCTTGCTGTTGCTGCTATTCCTGAGGGTCTGCCTGCTGTCATTACCACCTGCTTGGCTCTTGGAACTCGCAGAATGGCCAAGAAGAATGCTATTGTTAGAAGTCTTCCCTCAGTGGAAACCTTGGGGTGCACCTCGGTTATTTGTTCTGACAAGACTGGTACTCTGACCACCAATCAGATGTCAGTTTGCAGGGTATGTGGAATTGACTTGCTCTGCTCTTCTTTTTCTCCTCAGCCAGTATGAATAGTCAGCATGGTTTGAATTTTTTTGATCATGAGTTTTTTGGTTCTCATATCATCAAAATCTTGCTTTATTTTCCTAAGATAAGCTTCCCATTTGAATTCATTTTTCCACTGTGTAATGTTTAAGGCCTTTATCTCTTTCCTTATTTAGTCATAGCTAAAAATAGCTGTACCCACACTTGATAGAATGAAAAATTGTTGGCCAGCAGTTTCTGCTGTCTGTAAGCCAGTTAGTATTAGACTAATAATTTAGTATGATTTGTCCACTGCTTCAGAAAGGTAAGACAGGTTGTGTTATAGAAGGGGGGTGTGAGTATAGAGCACTTTGACCTCTTTACGTAGCAAGATAATGCTATAAAGTCTTCCTTTTGATTTAGTTCAGTCTGGAGCAATCTTCTTACTCCTTCTCAAGCTCTCTATAGATTGAGGAATGTGAGGAACCAGCATTAAATGGAAATCTGAAATGACAGCAAATTTCATACTCTTTCACACTGTTTTCAGTCTTGTTTCTTTTTAGCCTCACTCCTGTAACTTATTGGTCCTTGCCTCTGCTGCATTGAAGGTGTATGTTCTCTGCCATGTTTCAGCGGTGGAGAATCTTAGCAATGAGAAGGGTGGAAGCTTTACTGGAAACAACTTGGATGTCTGAAGTTATTTTCACTACTGAACAGCTCCACCTTTGTTTGACTATCTTATCTTCAATAGCTTTTATTGTTCTGATGTAGATCACTGGTGTTTTCAACATGTAATATTGAATGACTAATACAGTACTTGGAGGTGCAGTTGACACCGTCACCTGCATTGCCAGAGTTACTTTCAATGTATGGCTTATTTCTAGGTTAGCATAACAGTCCTTATACCTGCTCTTTCTTCTTGCTCCTTCTCACTTATCCCCAATATCCTTTCTAGTGCTGATCAACTTGGGACTTGTAAATCTGGTCACCTGACATGGTGCACGTTCTGTTGCTGGTTTTCTCTGCTTCCCATTCGTGTAATGTTCTGTGTAGAACTTAAATGTTTTCTCCATAAAATTCCTTCAGTTGGATAATTGTAGATGATCAGCAGCATAGCAACTCTATGATATCAAATATTTGTTCAGAGCCATTACATTGCGTTAGAATTCCAAATGTGTAAATGTTGAGCACTGCAGACCACTGTTTGTCTTAAATACTTCATTCTTATGTGATTGATGGCTTTTTCTTTTTAATTGGTGGTTGACTTGTTCTACTTGCTTAAGTATTTATACCTAAGAGACACAAAGCAGCTGCTCATCAGTATTCTAGAGGAGGTTACTTGCAGTAGAGTTGCATAACTGCCCTAGTCTTTGCAGGGTTTTTTCATCACACAGATGCCAAAAACAGGCAGCTTCCTTGTTAACTCTCATTAAAAAACTTCAGATCTGCTTATTTAAAAGCTGGAAATACTCCTTAAATTTAGAGAAACAGAGATTCTAGATCTGATGTAGTACAATTTACTTATGTCCTTGATATCTGTGGCAGCTGCATAATAACCTTAATCACAAGAGTTTGCGAAAAGTAGCAAAATCCTAACATGCTTAGACAATACACTTACTTTTGGTTTCATGCTAAGCAGAAATTGCCTAGCTTTTCCAGTAGTCTTTTCTGCAACAATTTTATCTACAGTTTTAACTTTCATAATGTTAAGTAGTAACTCCTAAGTGTCCAAAGGAACCTATACTGAAATGTTTCCATTGAAAGTGACCCTTCCTCAGGTGAAGATTTGTTGTCTTTTTTTTTTAATGTCCTCCTGTAGTGTCTGCCTCTGACCAGAATGCAGTGACACTGTTTTGTGGGTTTTTAACTTTTAACTTACCTGCTTTAACTTGTTTCTTTTTTTAACCTCTTTGGAGATTGAGATCTCCAGATACTGCTGCAGATCAATTGTTAATTGCCTACTTAGGCTAGTTTGTCAAGGTGCTTGCCTAAAACATAAGGCAGCACAATGAAATGAAAGCGAGACATTGCTAAAACATGTTATGGCAAAATGGTTTATACAACAAGCTAGTAATAAATTTTAACAAGGTATGCTATCAATCAATGAGTCATTGTTTCTTCTCTACTACCACTCCAGCAAGTTGGATGGTTCAACAGAGTGGCCATTTGTCCTGATGAAGCACCACAACTTCAGGCACTGTGGTTTTTTATCTCTGTCTTCCCAGATTTGGTTCTGTCCGCAGCTCTCCTACAGTGGAAACAGAAACAAAGGAAAGATTAAGAGATGCAGATGCCTTATGGGGTACAAATGCATCCTTAAAATTAGCATATTCTTCACTTGAAAATAACACTGCAGTCTGTGCTATAGGGGCACTTGAGCTGTCTGAATATTTCTAATCTAGCATCTAGTTTACTGATGGCAAAATGACTTAGGAGCAGAAAACAGAGATAGGAAATGCTTTCACTTAGTGGCTGGTATTAAGGGAAACTCACCACAGTCTGGCTATTGCCTAAAGCCTCCTCTTCTACATCTAGAAGCTTCTACTACTATATGTAGATGCTTTGTATTTTAGCTTTTGCGAAAACTGTCTATTCCCAAGCTGCCCTATGCTGCTTTTGATAGGAGCTGCTGTTTCAAATACAGATGAGAACTAATTTACAAGTCTGAAGCCTAGGAGAAACTTTGCTAGGGTCAGTATTGTCAGCTGCACCTGTGAGTAGGCCTCACAGCTAAAGTTAATGGTGTATGCAATGTGTGTATTTATCAACTCTTTGATGTACTTCTGCCACAATTGTCAGATGCATCTCATTTGAAAATTGAAGTGCTGTTTTCTGTACTTCATGCTTAAATATCTGGAGCTGTTCAAACACATATGGGATGGAAATTCAATCAGAGTATCATATCTTGTTTTGGCCACTTTGCTTATTGAATTTGAGGACTTGCTCCTTGTACCTGCTTGCTTTAAAATTAAACCTGTTTAAATCTTTGCATTACATGTTGTTCAAAGGCAGTAACACGTCTAATTTTAATTTCAGATGTTTGTCCTGGACCGAGTAGAAGGAGATAGCTGTTCTCTGAATGAATTTACTGTAACAGGTTCAACATATGCTCCCATGGGAGAAGTGTAAGTGTTTTGTTGAAGTTAAATGTTTGTCTATTTATCCATTGACTGTTGCTATAGACTTTTAAAGTGATGCATATAATATTTGATAACACTTGCTTATAACATATTACTTGCTTGTAATGTAACAATTGCTTGTGTAAGTTTCTTAGCCAGTGAGAGTATAGACTGAAGGGTTAGGAGGAAACAGTAATGAACAATAAAAGGAAATTAAATTCTAGGAAAGTGAACTCTCGTGTGAAAACCTCATTTTTATATTAGGCATTGCAGTATTGAAGAATGTACAAAAGTTAGAGGTAGGTTCAAAGGATTTATTTTACTGCAGTTTTTTTAGATTAAGATTAGTTTTTTAATGTGCTGCAGGTTCCTGCCAACCCACTCACTTTGGAAAGGAAAGATGCATTCATGTTTTACTTCCTCAGCTGCAAGTCTCTACCAGTGGAATAGGTAGTTCATCCTGACCTTAGGAATTTTATAGTCCTGCTCCTAGAAGGAGAGCCTCTTTTATTAGAATACTTAAGTTCTCCTACATGTGAAGCTGAAGTAGATTCCATTATTGTAAACATCTCAACCTTCTGGAGTTTCATGTGCATACCTCTGACTTTATGAAATCTTTACCAATCTCAGTAGTGGTTAATTTCCATAGCAGTTAAGACTACTGTTCCCAACAGATGGAAATCTTAATTCCTCAAGTCCCTTCTTGTTGTTGTTTCAAAGCTAATTTCTGTCAAAAGCTTACATTTGCGTTTCAAGAGACAGAATTTACTTAAGCAAGATGACATTCTAGATCTTGTAAAGCATTCAGCTATTATGCTCTAGCTAGTCTGTTTAAGAGCTCTAGGTAAACAAAATAATAAAATATAGTGTAGTGACAGATGTCAAATACAAGAAAAGTCATCAGTGTATGTTAATGTTCTATTTTACGTTCTGAAACTGGGAAGTTTGAAAAAGCATGTTAATAGCACTGCATTTGCGTACATAAAGAACATTCTGTGGAAGGAAAATTACCATAGAAAGGCTGTTTAGGAGCATCAGAAAATGAACAGCTAAATGCTCAAGCCTTTAAGGCTAATTGATGTATTTCAGTTTTTATAGATGGAATTTTTTCTATCACTGACTTCAATTTTTTACTAAAGTGACTGACTTCACCTTGGATTCCAAACTGTCACTGAAAATAAAGTTAGTAACTGACCTTAAGAGGTCATCTAGTCCGTTGCACTGCATCAAGCAGGACTTCTAGATGTACACCATTTCTGACAGATGCTTGCCTTCCTGTACTTAACTTCAAGTACTTCTTTTTTTTCTAGAGCTGCTTAGATTGCCTACTGTAAGTGAAAATTACTGATTTATTGTAAAAATATACTCAGGAATTAAAGTACTTGATACATAACTTGCCTTCAAAGAAGTATTTGGAGTATAAATAACAAAAAATCCATATTGAAACACTAAAACTTCTTAGCGACTGCTTTCTTGGTTGGGAAATTGCATGCTTAGACCTGACAAAATTACTTCAAACAGTTCAGCAATGTGTGTGCTTGTAAACTGACAGCAAATACTAACAATGATTCCTCAGGGAGAACAGCAGCAAAAGCTAGGAGATTGTATTTGAACTTGAAGTGAATTAATCTCTTGCTAATCTAAAAGTCAGAAGTTTAACAGGGCAAGGGAAAAAACCCTTCACCCAGAACTGATTATGCAACTCAGACTCGATGTACACTTGCCATTCTTGAGAAATTGTGTATGATAAAGAACAGGTAGGCAGAGAAAATTTCACAACAAGCTATGAATATTCAAATATGCTAGTTGTCTTCAAGTTCAGGACAGGTGAAAACAAGAAGCATAAGCTGTGATAGATGAGGCTGACAAGTTGAGAGCTGCTGAGAACTTGAAAGAGATAAGAGCGTAAAATTTTGCTTACAGCTGTAGAATTGTATGCAAAATGATGCTTAAAAGAACAGTTTTTTAAAAAGTATTTGTTCATAATGCCATGTTATACAACCTTGAGTTGTTACTAATACTAAAAGACTGAGGGAAGGTTTATGTAATGGGACATGTCATAGGCTGTGTTGTTAATTCTTATGGAGTAGTGACCAATTCTTTCTACCACCAGTCCCATCACACTACCTCTCCCAGGGCTTTAATTAAAGTGGTTATATAGGAGCTGGCTGGTATTAATTTGGTTAGGAGGAAAAAACGGTATTGAACATTAAGTCTTGTTTCTTTTATGCTACTCTAGAAGTGTATTGATGTTCCAGAAAATGAATTCATTTATTATCTAATTGCACTTCCAAAGGTGAAAGCTAAGAAATGATTTCTTATCTGTGGTGTTTAAAAGGTGTGTTATCTTGGGAAAATGTATTTTCCTTCTCTCTAAAAGAGTTCAGATATTCATCATTAGGTGTCCATAACTACCAGAAAAGAGTAGTATTTCTCTTGTAGTACAAATTTTATTGTGAAATGACTTAGCTTTTCATTGGTTTAGAAGGTTCATATATAGTACAGGTTAATTTTTAAGAAATGAAAAATGCCAAATCATTTGCTTTTATGCTTGTCCAATCCATGTACAGCAGTAAGTCTGCAGAAAACTTGGCAAATCTAAGGAATCTAGACTCCTAACTTCCTTCTCCATATCCTTCTCCTTGGAACTCCCCTCCAAGTCCTGCATGCTCCTAATAGTGCTTTCATATTCTTCTGTTGCTAAGCTCTTCACTTCCATTCTCAATTACTATATACCTGTCACTAGAGGAAATAGTTTTGTAATTCAGGTATTGATTTTGTAAATCATATCATTCTGTTTATACCTATTTGCCCTAAACTTCAAGTCTTGTCTTTATAAAATCAACTCTTAGAAATTTCTAATGGGAGTATGTTCTTTTTCAAGGTAATCAAATTCTCTGGTGATCTCTATAGTGCTAAGTTCATAGTTAACAAACATTGTGCTAAGTGGAAATACAATAAAGAGGTTAAAGAGGGGAAATAGGTGATACTAGGTAACTGACTTACCTTCCCCTTTTCTTCCTTTGGAAAGGCATAAGGATGACAAACTTATTAAATGTAGCCAGTATGACGGTCTTGTGGAACTTGCAACGATCTGTGCACTCTGTAATGATTCTTCTTTGGATTACAATGAAGTAAGTATATCTATCAGAACAGAAAAGAGTGTGAAAATGAGGATAAATATTCTCATCTGTCTGTGTAACGACTTTCAGTTGTAAATTTTCTCTTCAAGGGAGGATGCTTAGGTCCTCTGAAGTAATTCTGGGAATAACATGATTGTTTAACTCTGAGGAAACTTAGCTCAAACACAAGGGTAATCTGAAACTTGGAGATAGCTGTGCATTCTTCAAAGCAAGACATTTTATTGCCTTGCCTCCTTAAAATTTTTACATCTCATCATCGCTTAATTCATGATAAAATGCTTAACATCCTTCTCTGCTGGCCTTAAGAGGAAAGGCTTGAAGCTTCATATAAACTGTATGCTCCAAAGTTACTTATTTTTAAAAATAGCTTTGTGCTTCATAAGCTGTAATAAGACTTGTTAAGCACTTCTTTTCATTATGAAACTTAAACTTTGTCTCCAATAGGTCCATGGTGAGATTTAAAGTAAACTCCTATGTTTTTTGTGTGTGTTTTGCTTTGTATTGACTAAAGGCAAAGGGAATATATGAAAAAGTTGGCGAAGCCACAGAGACAGCACTTACCTGTCTGGTTGAAAAGATGAATGTATTTGACACGGACTTGAAAGGACTTTCTAGAATTGAACGTGCAAATGCTTGCAACTCGGTCAGTACTCTTTTGTTTAGAATTTATTGGGGACACAGTTATAGTATATATTATCTAAATGTGTTGTTATGCTATTGTTTCTTCATAAGGTGATAAAACAACTTATGAAGAAAGAGTTCACTCTAGAATTCTCAAGAGACAGGAAATCAATGTCTGTCTACTGCACACCGAACAAACCAAGCCGTACATCCATGAGCAAGATGTTTGTTAAGGTAAGCTCCACATGTGAGAAGTGCAATTATGAAATGGCTGCAAAGGCAGCACAACACTAAAAGTTGTAGCAAAGCTAACTGCAGCTTGAAGAGGGTTTCTTTAACTTCAGTGAATGTGATATGATAAAGTGATGGATATGTTAGGATAGAAAGTTTTATAAAACTGAGATGATCTTTGTCTCTGCAGGGTGCTCCTGAAGGTGTAATCGACAGATGTACGCATGTCCGTGTTGGAAATGCTAAAATACCATTAACATCAGGAATTAAGCAGAAAATAATGTCTGTTATTAGAGAGTGGGGAACTGGCAGAGACACACTGCGCTGCTTGGCTCTAGCAACCCATGACAATCCACCCAGAAAAGAAGAAATGAATCTTGAGGACTCCTCAAATTTCATCAATTATGAAGTTAGTTTATTAAAATCTTTTTATCATTTTCCCCCTCTCCCAAACTGAGGAATGGTGACTGCCTATGTTTGAGCCTTTCTTGAGGAAGTTACAGTTGAATTTTGTCTTACTGAGTGTTTTTGATGCTGGACGCAACAGTTAAACACATCTGTGGGGGGAACCATTAATGTAAATAGCTATATATGCTATTGTGAAGAAACTCGAGGGATAAAATTTGAATGTATTCTATTCGGTTACATGATACCTGTCACCCCTACTCTATGGGGGAGGAGGGGGAAGAAAGGATATCCTGACTGGCGTACTGCTGCTCTTGACTAAAAGCATAATAAGATATTAGCAAAAGAGTCACTTGCCAATTGTACTATTATATTTATATACATAATGTCCTTTTATATATACATGGGATCATATCACCTTAAACTGTTTCTAGAGATTAACTCTGAAAAAATATTTTTAAAACTGCGTTATTTCAGCTTTAATGGTTTCTAATTTTACATTGCTCAACTGTAAGACTTGAGGGATTTTGTGATGAAATATAACTGTTGGTTTGTACTCTGAAGGTCAGGCTCACTTCCCCTCCTCCCTACAGTCAGCTGCAAAAACTCTGTCCATGATTATCTTCTCAGCTACTCTGTAATTTTCCAATGAGATCTGTATCTGGGATTTAGAGGAGGGAAATGACAATAGTTACACAGGAGTTTTGGCTTTCTACACTAAACATCTGGCACTGATTGCAGGGAGAGGGAGAGATAGACTTGACTGTTTGCAGGTTGAATTGCAAGGCTGACAGCTAGATCTTCTCTTGACTATTAAAATTAACATATTTGAGGGAAGAGAAATTTGGAAATGTGCAATCCCATTTCAAAGCGTCCTCCCATATGCCTCTCATGTAAACAGTGACAGGTAGCATTCTCTGATTCTAGAAGCATTGCATTTCACCTTTCCTTCTCTGTTAATGTACCTCCAACTTGAGACCTTTCAGTTGTTCTCTAGCTGTCTGAATCAAGTGTCAGTCAGCTCAAGTGCTGTGAAAACTTAGCGTGCTGAAGCAGATAACCCCTCTAAAGCAACTCTTTTGGAATGAAAGCAGTCTCAGAGCAAGCGTATCACATAAAACACTGGTTTTGACCAAATGGCAGAATAGCAGGCCTCAGTGTCTAATTGCTCAGTGTAGAATTGCTGCATATTGTGGGAGAAAGGAAAAACAAATCTTGTTATGTTAAGACTTATGTTTAGCATGAAAGTAAAATGATTTTATGAATTTCAGACAAAAAACTGAATTTTATTTTAAAACTCTGTACTATCTTGTTTCAGACCAACTTGACATTTGTTGGTTGTGTGGGTATGCTGGATCCTCCAAGAATTGAAGTAGCTTCATCTATAAAGCTGTGTAAACAAGCTGGTATTAGAGTTATTATGATCACTGGTGATAATAAAGGCACAGCAGTAGCCATTTGCCGTCGGATCGGTATCTTTGTGGAAGATGAAGATGTTTCTACAAAAGCCTTTACTGGCCGTGAATTTGATGAACTTTCGCTAGCTGCACAGAGAGATGCCTGTCACCATGCCCGCTGCTTTGCCCGGGTAGAACCTTCCCACAAGTCTAAAATTGTTGAGTTTCTTCAGTCTTTTGATGAGATTACAGCTATGGTGAGTAATTGAACTTTTACTTGATTTGAAAGACAGACATTATGTTTAAACCCAAATTATGCTAGTGAGACAAATATGTCTCTGGAAAAACACTGCTTTCACTTTTCCCCCTCAACTTGAAACCATCAGCTCAGAATAGTTCTGCGCTTAGCTGATTTTAAAGATCCAAAATGCCACATCCAATGAAAAATACCTATCTAGTCCTGCATATAAGTGTCCACATTTGTCTTTTCAACTTCAAATTCTTGTTTTAGACGGGTGATGGTGTCAATGATGCTCCTGCACTGAAGAAAGCAGAAATTGGAATTGCTATGGGGTCTGGTACTGCAGTGGCTAAAACTGCTTCTGAAATGGTTTTAGCAGATGATAATTTCTCGACTATTGTAGCTGCTGTGGAAGAAGGACGTGCAATTTATAACAACATGAAACAATTCATCCGTTACCTGATCTCCTCCAATGTTGGAGAAGTTGTTTGGTAGGTTTAAGATGGTCTTTTCTTTGCACTAGAGTAATGGTGGGTTTTTTTCCCCCGAATATTTCTTGCTGAAACTGGAAAAACAGGTTCTCAAGTGATTATTCATTGTGATTGTACAGAAGCCCATATACTTGTAGCCTTAGTGTTTAAATGAGAATTTGAGCATACTGCTGAAGATAATTCCATTGCATATGACTTTGTCTCAGTAGATGACTACATACTTACAACTGGTTCTGTTTTGAGATATATAAGACAAGACTTATGCATGAGAATAATTGGTTGGTGGGTTTTCTTATAGTATCTTCTTGACTGCTGCTCTGGGTTTTCCTGAAGCTCTAATTCCTGTCCAACTGTTATGGGTAAACCTTGTGACGGATGGTCTACCTGCTACTGCTCTGGGCTTTAATCCTCCTGATCTTGATATCATGAATAAGCCTCCCCGCAACCCAAAAGAGCCACTGATCAGTGGATGGCTCTTCTTCCGTTACCTAGCTATTGGATGTAAGTAGCAATAGCTTTTCATTTATCTATTTTTAAGAAAGTTTGGGCATGTAGACTTTTTTGAGACCTGTTTGAAACTAATTTTGTCTGATCTCCATGTATGTTTGAGTCTTGAAAGCTAGAAATAGATGTGTTATGGAATTGGAATATATATATACTCATATATATTTGCAGTTAGTGCATATAGGTACAGTAAAGTAGCAATACTACGCTTCTATTGGTAGAAAGCCAGGCAGCAAAAACCCCAATTACGTAACATCGTTATGACTTACCACTTCATCAGAATCTTTTGATTTTGAGAACTAGGGAACCGTTAAAAATATAACTACTGTATTGAATTAGCCTTCTCAAATTGTCTGATGCTGGATAGTGCTACAGTTGTCACAGGAGAGAAGCCTTTTGGCAGTAGGGGAACTTAGGCCTGATTCTTACTCTGTACTTGAAGTTGCGTCTAATGCAATCTTAGCTTGTCCATGCACTGATCCTCAGGAGATGCTGAGGAAGATGCTGAGGAAGATAAGCATATTCTGGGATCAGGAACAAAGAACTAAGACTAGCTGTTAGTGTGTGCACTAACATTAGCAGCTGAGCTCATATGTAGAACTACTTATTAATCTGAAAGTGACAACTGTCTTTTTATGCTGAAGTGGAAAAGCACCAAGATAGTTGGTGTGATCAGAAAAATTAGGAATATTAACTTCTGAAATCAATGTGTGTAAATGTTAAGCTTTGGAGAATAAAGCTGCATTAATGTAAGCTAAGATAACTATCTACAGGGATACTTAACAAACATTGCCTTCACACAGAAGTTGGCACTTCAAAATTCCAACTGCCTTTATAGGCCTTACACTTAATTGGAAGTAAACGTTACTAATGTGAACACAGATGCATTGGGTTTGGGGGGGGAGCAGCAAAGGGGGGCGTTGCATGCTGATCATCTGAAGTGAAATCCCAGTTTGCCTTAAATTTCAGTTGTCTGCTTCCATAAGCACATACCAGATTCTGTCTAACACTACAGTATTCTGTTGGTTGTTTAAATTGCAGTTGTTGAAAGAGGCTTTTTCACAGGCAATGGAAAAATTAATCTGTTTTACAGTACTCAGAACTCTTGAGTAGAAGTTAAAGCATGCAAATGAGATCTCCTGCACAGAGATCACAGCACTGAAAAAAGCACTTTGTTTTCCTTAAGGTTATGTTGGAGCTGCTACAGTGGGTGCTGCTGCTTGGTGGTTTATTGCTGCTGATGGTGGTCCAAGAGTAACCTTTTATCAACTGGTATTTGCTCATTTTGTCTTGTGGTGGTGTAGTTTTTTTAACATACTCCTTTTATTCTTGTTACTTAAAATGAATGTAGCTAGAGTAAAATGAATGTAGCTTTTTTTCAGACTAGTTAAAGTAAAATCTAATCATGATTGTTTAATCTTGCATTAAAGCTCAAAGGTGGGATATCTGAGCTTCTAAATAATTTGAAGAACTAAGTCATTTACATATAGATGACATCTGGTATCACCTATAGAAATTTATACACACTAAGAGGAATGTTTCTGAAGCTGGTAAAAACTTAAAAATGAAGCTTTATAGGAGCCATATTGGAAAGTTTTATTCTTATAAAGCCATTTGCTTCATAATTGCCTATGTTACACATAACCAGCTGTAGAAGTAATGAGTTCATTACTCTGTTTTAGAGCCATTTTCTGCAGTGCAAAGAGGACAACCCAGATTTCTCTGGTGTCGACTGTGTGGTTTTTGAGTCTCCATATCCTATGACAATGGCGCTGTCTGTTCTTGTCACTATAGAGATGTGCAATGCTCTCAACAGGTTAGTGTCTCTAAATTAGAAATCAGAGCTTCTGCCTAGTTTATCTAAAATCATAGCTTATGGATGGCTCAACTAATGAATAGCAGTGAGTCATACTTCCTTTCTAAATCCTGTTAGTGCAAACAAAATGACTCTCCTAGATAACTTTTGATCTCTTATCATAAGGTATATTTTTAAGTCTGCCAGTTCATTCTGGTATTTCACTAAGCATGAGCAACTGAAATATTTTCCATTATTTTTAATTTGAGCCTCATCAATCAGATTATATCCCTCTTATGTTGGTATAAAGTTATATCAAGGAGAACTAAAATAAGAATGTTAAGACATGGAAAATAGTTTTTCCTGCCCTAAGGGAGTGTGGATTCATCCAGTTAATATTAGATTATAAATGGAAATCACTAAATAGCACAATGTCAAGGGTATTCTTCTTCAAATAACTTGGAGGTCAGTTAATTTAAAAACATATATTTTGAATACGAGTGTCTGCGGTGGCCCTATGTAGATACTGTTCTACATCTGAAAGTCAGGTTCTCAAACTTTGCTTCAGAATAGCCTAAATGTAGATGGAATGTGTGGAGAAGTGATTTAAAGAGGAAGCATTAAAAAGGTACAGGTTTGACCTGTGGTATATCCAGGCTATGGGTAAACTTCAAGGGGAAGTGGGGAACACTAGGGCCACAAGCATCCGATATACTGGGGAGGAGTCTGTCTGAAGCTGTTAAACCCATCATTCCTGTATCCCTCATATGGGGAGGATGTTTGAGTTTAGCAGAGAAGCTAGACTAGATCCGGAACTGGGAGAATGCACCAGAGTGTTCAGAAATAAGTGAGAGACTGCTGTGAACTGCAGCTCCTTTGATGATGAAAAGTTGCAGCCTATTTAAATCTCGTTTCAGCATGTTCCTTTCATTCATGACTGAGAAAATCGTGACTTGCTGTGCTGCCTTTCCTTGCAGTTAATTTCCCAAATTATTTGATTTCCTATTAATCTTATGAGAACACTGTTTCTGTTGCAGTTTATCAGAAAATCAGTCCTTAATGAGGATGCCCCCATGGGAAAATATCTGGCTGGTGGGCGCTATTTGCTTGTCCATGTCACTCCACTTCCTTATCCTTTATGTGGAACCGCTGCCAGTAAGTGCATGCATGTTACACCCATCTCTAAACTTAAAAACAGAGCAAAAACTTGTTGGTGCTTAAGGCAAGGAACATAGGAGGAAAAAAGATATAATGCTTGGCTTTTATTTCAGATTATCTTCCAGATCACACCTCTGAATGTGACACAATGGCTGATGGTGTTGAAAATCTCACTACCTGTCATTCTGCTGGACGAAACACTTAAATACGTGGCCCGTAACTACCTGGAACCTGGTAAAGATAGTGTGCGGCCTGCCACCAAACCATGTTCTTTGTCAGCATGCACCGAAGGAGTTTCCTGGCCGTTTGTGTTCATTACTATGCCCCTGGTTATCTGGCTTTACAGCACAGACACTAACTTTAGTGATATGTTCTGGTCTTGACTGACATGGTGACCATTTTACATTCAAAGAAAAAGTTTAACTTAATCAATTTTTTTATTATTTAGAGCAACTGTCTATTTCTGCTGAATTTTCACATGAACATATTTGCCGGTGATGGAGGTTTCATACTCTTGATTTTGTTTTTGTTTTTTTTTTTGCTTTTTCTGACTTCAGTGGGGGCAATATATTCCTCTTTTATACACAGTTAAAGTGTCCATTGATGTGTACAGAGAACTAACACTATTTTATGCAAATATTTTTTTGTAGATGAGAAGCATGTACAGTGTTCTGTTCAATAGTCTGTTCATCCTGTAAAAAATTTTTTTTTGAGCCAGCGGACACTATCGAACTAAATTGGCAGCAGATTTTAGGGAATGAATGTGTGTTGTCTAAAACTAAAAAAGCATGTAACTGTTTGTCTTCTGCATGATCATCCAAACTTAATTTGTCATATAGTCAGGTTTTACTCATAAGCTGAGCTTTCTGCACTGGGTAGACAGTACTGCTACCTCAGTCAGGATTTCTTCTTGGTTTGCCCCTCTTCCAGCTCCCTCACTTCTGGTTCTTGACTGTCCTTGTTTACAGCAGTTTCTGTATGAGGTATGCCTAGTCTTGCTCGTGCAGAAAATACCATTCCAGGTGCAGCCTGCTGGGTTCTTCCACATTTTCAACATGCGTAGGGGTTTTTTTTTAAGATTATTTATTTAAGTGTGTATTGTATTTTATTGTAACAGACCTTGTTTTGCCAGTGTTGCCCATTTTGCAGGGATAGGGAGGGCTATTTCAGTCTATTAAATCAAAACCAAGCCTTTTTACTAACACAACCTGTTTGAGTTCCAAAAGAGAATTTAAGTTGAATTTTGATACCTTATTTACATGCATTGGATCTCTTTTTTGTTTGGTTGGTTTATTTTTTTGTTTGTTTGTTGGTCTCCCTCCCCCTTTTAAAAAAAAAAGGCAAAAAAAAAGCAAAACTTTGATAATCAGACCTGGAAAAATAACTTGCACTGCATAGCTAGAAATTGGATTTTCTATACTTAGGGCACTAATGATCAGTTGTATACATGGAGTTACTCTGCTGGCCTGTTGTTAGCCTGACTTGAAGTAACAAGCTCGTGTGTGTGTTTTGTAAAATCTGTAAATAGCACATGACCAAATTGAACATATTGTATAGAACTATTTTTATTTTAATGTGGCACTAACCACCTTCATTATTACGATAAATGTTAAAGCATGTTTTCAAATTCAGTCCTGTATCAACAATGTGTAAGTCATTAACAGTCCTAACTGTGGTGTTTTTCTCCAATGCCTTCCAACTTTCATCGACTAAAGTGAGTATTTCTCTTCCATTTCACCATACCAGTGGTGACTTGCTGTAAAATAGCATATGCTGTATACATGTCAAAGAATAAATAGTAATTTCCTTCATTCCCATGCTGTGTTTTGTCAAACTCTGCTGTGCTACATTATTATCACCACTTTAGACTCTCTGTTTTGTGGTGCGAAGAAATTACTGATTCTGAAGGTAAAGTACTTGCTTATATTGTAGTGTAATTTAGGTCTCACTTCATAGCGCTCAGCCTTAGTGCCCCAAGATCTCACAGCTTTTGGTCTTAAGTTTGAGATAAAATTGGAAAATGTGTAACTGAAGACAGTGGCAGCAGTTCATATGAATGTTTGGCATCTAAACCACTCTGGTACTGGTGGTCAGATGTTGGTTTATTGTGATGTTTTTCCCTGCTTTGAAATACGGGGTGCCCTTCTGAGCAGACTGCCTTTCTCTGTGTTCTGGTATCTGCACTGCTCAAAATGCATGTGCTCCTTTGTGCAAAAAACTTACTGGTTCCAGTGAATGGAAACACTTTATATATTTTTTCATATGAAAACACAAAAGAACAGGCTTGACTTAACAGGGTTAGTCCTTGCAAATTGTACTAGGGTCAGCATGTCTTTGTAGCATAGCAGGCGCTATGTTATCTTGCATTGGCTCTAAATCTGCTTTTAATAGCAAGATTCAGAAAGCCTTTTAATTTCTCAGAGGAATATGATAGTTAAGAAGTATGTTCTGTTGGTGACAGCTGGAATTCAGTGAGTGCAGATAATTCTCTAGGTCTTAAGCTTTCAAATATAGGTGCTAACTTCAAAATACACAAACTCTATTTGAAATTTCACTATGTGATGAATGCTTACTATTTACATAGGTGTTACTTTGGCAAAAGTTGGCACTTAGTTGACTTGTTTCAGCTGATGCTAAAGTGACTTGGGAGAATAGCTGGAGCTAATGATGTGGTTGGATGTGTAGCAGAACTGTAGGCATATAGCTTCTGTTGATGCCCTGTTTAGCATGGAGGAACCTGTCTTTGGTTACGAAGCTGGACGTTTTGTAAATCATAAAACTAATGGCCTGCACCAGTCAGATGCTGTATCAATTTTAAATAAGCAATATAAGACCATTTCTTGAAACGGGAAACTAGTATGTCATGTGGTTTAGGATTCCCTGAGAAGAAAATGAATACTAGTGTGTTATTTCTTGGAATCAAATATTAGGAAGCTAGTTCTGTGTGTTCTCAGCTTTGTGGCCAAACTCTTTCCAGGATAGGGACAGCTACTCAGTCTTGGAACACCAATTCCATATATATCTCTAGACTGTTGCAGCACTATGTCAGTTGTAGGATCGCTATCTGTCACACTTGGATCTACATGTTGAAGGCAAATCTTCCAGTTTTAAGTGACATGGACTTAAATACCGACATCTGAGAGTTCACTTGTACAAGATGTCTTAGGACATTGCATTAGGACCTTCTGTTTCTTAGAGTTTTAATTTTCAAAGCGAGATGACTGGGTAAATTGGGTAGTATTCCTCCCTTATTGTTTCTGTAACTTCAGGAACTGGTTTTATAGACTGCTCCTAAAGAGCAAAGAAACCAGGTTGTGTAGCCATCTTAATCTCTTCCCCACCTCTGCCCTTTTCTAACTGTACTTCTACCAGTCCTGCTGTCGAGATTCTTATGTTGAACTGCAGTAATAAGGTCCCATATGATCAACACTTACCTGTCACTCTACCTCAAGTAATTCTGTTTCCTAGATGTTGCCACTACATGATAGATGTCAACTTAATGTGGTCTGGACTGGCCAAATGTTGAGACCTACCAGAAGCTTCCTCCTGGGTCAGTCAAGCAACCTGTCCTCTGGCAGCTGTCTGCTGTGAGCTGTTGTGTGATCCTGGAGCTGAAGTGCTGAGGATCCAGCCTTAACCTTTCTCCGAATGAGTGGTCTGTAGGAGGCTGCTCGACTCGCGTGTCTGTCAGAATAGCATACGGCAGCTAATGGCTGGGCTTCTTAACTGCCAAACTAGAAATACAGTGCAAGGCTGGGGAGGCACTGTAAGAAAAGAACGTGTTAACTAAAATGCTTAGCTCTTAATTGTATAGATCCTACCTTTTTTTAAGCTAGCTGTCTTTTTTTTTTTTTTTTTTGAGAAGTCAGAGAGAGATGACATTCTGATTTAGAAGACTTATTCATCAGTCTTGGAGTTGAAGCTCTCACTTATTAATTTTTCTGTTCCCCACATATTTTCTCTCCAGCCTCCTCACAGTACCAGAGTTGTCTGGAGATAAAATGGATCTCCTGAACTTGTAAAGACAAATTTCCAGCTGCTTACAGGGGGGAGACGAATACATACTACAGTACATTCACTGAGAGGAATCTATTTTAATATGTTTGTCCTATGGACATAGTAACACAAGCACTTATTTAAGTAGCAGCACTCAAAGTTAACTACTCTTCATCTCCTACGCTCAGTTTTTAGAAAATACGTCAATTCCTTTTGTTTCCTTTTGCTGGCATTTCAGTGAGCTTTTCCATCTCTGCTCTTTTCTGGATTCATTAGTAGTTTAACATCCTGCCACTTGTAATGACAGAGGGGTACATAAGAAAGATTAGTATCAGTCATGAGTTGGGTAACAAACAACTTTCGTAAAGCTTATGCTGGGAAAAGAGTGGGTTTTGGTACGACAGCAGGTCTTCCTGACCTCACTGTTCTGTGGGCTGGTCCAAATTGGAGCAAAGAAAATGGCCAGGCGGCTGCAGTTGTATGGCAGTTGTATGTTCTATCTTCCCAGTGCCCTTAGGCCCTCTTGTTGAGATGTGAGCAAGTCAAAGTACTGCTTGTAAACTACACAACGAGCTGCTCTTTCTTGCCTCTACCCAGGCACTAAAAGTAGTTCATACTGATCTGTAACACTGCTTTAGGAAGCGGTATGAAAGATGCTGCAAAAAAAACCACATACCATTCTGTCAAAATGCTACAAGGCTAATGTTTGTAGGGAGGCTTTTGCGGAGGAGGCTAATGGTAAGAAAAAGGCTTTAATCTGATGATAAAATGCAGTACAGCAGTCCTGTCATTGTTCCAATAACACAGCTGATGCATAGACTGTAAACAGTAAACAGCTTAAACAGGAAAGATGGTTGAATTTGCTGAGATGAAGGGAGGTAAAACTGATTAAGTTGTCTGTCTCTTGCACCTGTCTTGTTTACTTTTTTTGCACTTCTAACCATTAATTGTTTCCCTAATCTCTGCTAATAACATCTTTAATTACATTAATATTATGCATTCTCAAATCTTAGCAGGAGAGCCTAAAATTTATAGTGTTGAAGAAGTGTTTTGAAGAACCAACATCGAGTTCTAGCGAATTAGTGTACTGTTCTCTCCTGAACTCAAGGCTAACCTTATGCTACAGTAATAGTTTTATCATGTTGTACTCTGCCCTTTGCCTATGCATTAATCTGTGTAGTTTAATGACTTCTTCAAAGCTTTCCTACTGCTTCCCAGAATGAGCTGCATAACTTGGAAAAGGGGACATTTTTAGGTCACTTAAGGACCAAACTTGCAATATAATGCCTTGATAGAAAAAAACTCTTAATTTTAGCTCAAACTTGGTAGTATGAGAACTTGAAAGTAGAAACAACAATTAAGTGAGATTTGTCTGTTGCCTCTAAGCAGGCTAAGAAATGCAAAAACTATCTAAACCTATCTTAATTTTTTTCCTATGTGTGGCCTTTGTAGCAAATGCTGGCTTTGATCTTAGAGAGAGCTCTGCTGAGTTCAGAAGAGCTGAGACTGAATTCAGAGTGCTCTAGGCTTCAAAAATAAAGTAACCTGAGAGTGTCCCTTCAATGACAGAACAATCAGTTATCAAACTTAACATTCTTTCTTCTGTCACTGTTGATCTTAGTCTTGCTTTTATAATGATACTTAGCATTCATCCTTTCATTAACTGATGCCTTTTCTTTCTTTCCTTTTCAGCAATACTGGAGTAATCGCTTCCTAAACAATTTTGCAGAAATGTAAGGTTGTTTTGTTGCGTGCATGTGTTTTTAGCAACACATCTACCAAAACTTCTGCATGTATCATGTATAAAAATTCTTTGCTTTCCCTAAAACAAAACTCATTGTGTTCTCTGTGGAAGAAATGTGTGGTACCATTAGGACTTCATTATACAGATGTACAGATGTGCAATATAGCTTACGGAATTGGAAACTCTCTCCAGGGAAGTCTGGTTTCTTTGCTGCATGGAGAAGAGTTTATCTTTGAACAAGAATTGCGGAGCTGTCAGCCAGTTTTCCATATTTCTGTATGTAAAATGTCAGTTTATAAAATGTACAATATCAAAATAATGCATGCCTTCAGCTGTAGACAAATCTTTTCTTTGTAATGTATCATCCAAACATACTTCTATATAACAGCTTATGTACAATGCTATCCTATTTATAAAATCCATTGGAAAAAAAATACAAATGTTGAATGTTAAACTGTAAACCTCCAGTTCATAACTTCAGATTTTTTTTATCATGTGTGCAAATCAACCTATTTTGCACTGTAATGTAACTTATTTAAATTTAAGGCAGTAAGACAGATGTTGGTGCAATACAAAATGTTGTGATGCATTTACCTAAAACGCAACAACCAACTTAGCTGGTTACCACAACTGCATGTGTGACCTTAGAAGTTGTAAATAAGATCAATTGTCTACTTACATGCTGACAGTAACGAGCATCACACGTAGTTTCATTTGTATCAGGTAAATAAATTTATTCTACAATACCTACTTTGCGTGTTATTTTATGCACTTTGTTTTCCGCAGGTACGTATGTACATTCTTCAATGCTATCTTATATTAAGGCCAGGATGACATTAGCACCAACAGCATTGCAGTCTTTTCTACTAGAACTATGCAGATGCCAGCTGCTCTTCCGGCAGTATTGACCTCCTCGCTGGTGTGAAATTTTTTTTTTCCTTTCTCTGTCCAGGGGCTTGCGTGTGTGTTTAAGGGACACTGTCAAGTACTTTTGATCACTCAATTTTTTTAAACTGCTCCATTGTTTGTAAAATCCCTCTGAGAAACTTAAAATAAACATTTCTTTCCCAACTACATTTTTATTTTTTGTCCTTTTCTGTTTTCTAAATTGCCCCAGCCCTAAGTAGTTGCTGTCTCCTCCCTGTTTCATAGGCAAAAGGAAGATGAACCATGTATGTTTGCTACAAGATGCATGCCATAAATGGCTTGCTACATGTGCTTTTGTTAGTCATAGTTTACTTCATCTGTTGCTCAAAATGCAGGTTATTGCACCCTTCAGTACTCTACAGCAATGCAGCTCTTGTTAAATGTTCTGCAAGACAGAAGCACTGCAAATGTAACTTTTGTTTGGAGTAAGATGATGAGAGCAGGGGTACAAGGCGACCTCTGAATATGCAACACTAACTGTGGTTGATAAGTTTTAAATTAAATGTGATGCCTTCTAAACTCTAGCTCCCAGTACCAGCACACTGCTAGCAAATGCACTTCACCCAAATTAGGTGAAGTGTTTGAGCTGCTTCAAGCACAACAGCATTAAGTTTAAAAATACTGCAGTAGAATTCCATCATTTCTGCTTTCCTAGAAGATGCTGGAGAGTCAAGGATACATGAAGACATAGACCTGAGCTTTTTTCTTGTGGCTGTTTCCTACTATGGTAGTGTTGTTCTAGGCAAGCTGAGGTCTGCTCCTAACCTCTGGGGTGCAGCTGTCAGGACTGAGTTCAGCACTCAGCTTTTATCTACAACTGCAATTCTTTCCTCCACCTTATTTATAGACTCTTCAGAGCACACAAATAGCACTGTCACCAAATAATCTTCCAAGCTGTCCCATTACTGGCAGCACCGTTAACACCAGACAGCAGCGGCAAGACTCCCATTCTGCTTTACACATAATCATGTTTGAAACACTTTGGTCGAAAGTGCCACGCTAACGCTTCAGCCCTTGCTGAAACCGGTGGAAAACAAAAGTGAGGTTCACTTCTTCCGCAAATAAAGCTGCTGGAAGACAGGCTTCTTGGAAGTACGTGCTCCTGCGCAGCACCAAAGCATCGCCGCAGAAGTTACTCCTCTGCTGCCCCCTTCTCTACGTGGGTGAATACTCTGTCACCAACACTGGTGCCAAACGCAGAGATGAGCGAGCACGGGAAGGCCTCACTCGGGCAGCAGCATTTGTTTGCAGGCTGCGCTGCTGTTGGGGCAAGTCACGTTCCAAGAATGGTTTCAGCATTTCCACTCTCAGACACTGTCTCACTGGTGTGCAAACAAAGACCAAACTCTAACTTACTTAAAAATACTTTAAATCATTATCTGCAAGCTTTTAATTAGTCACCCAAGCGGACAACAAGGAGTACTTTTGGAATACACCTATACAACAAATACTTAAGCTTAGTGGGTTGCTGGTGTGGGGTAAGAGATGCTTTATCCAAACAGCTTCTGCCCCCTCCACCTTCCTCACTGCAGAGCCCTGGCTCTGAAGCGCTGTGTGAATGGGCTCGCTCAGACCGCCACGGAGGAAGGAAACTGGTCTGCGTAGCCAACCCTCTTAACAGGCATCACAGGCCTATTAGACCAAGCGCCAGATACAGAGGGCGCAAAACAGCCTCAAACATGTTTCACCGAGGTTAATTTCATTGTATGAGATTAGACACCACGTCCACCCCAGTGAGGGTGGACGAGAAATAGGAAGTTCACGCGGGAGAGGAGATAGCAGATTTGTTTCACAGACTCACCAGCATCTTGAAAACTGCCAAGATAAGTCTATGGAAGGAGCAGAAGAAAGAACAAGCAAGCTGCACTGCGAATGAACCTGAAGAATTTTTCCCAAATGTTTTATCTCTATTTAGTTACTCAAAAAACCAAAATTATCGCAGGACCACATAATCCTGGCCCGTACAGACTCTTAACTGCATGTTTCCCGCCATGGTCTTCCTAGTAATCTAGCACATGGCCTTAAAAACAAAGATGCCCAATAACTAGCATGGGGGGAACAAATCTGACCACGGTCGTGTCCTCGGGGTGCCGCTCGGTCACGGCTGCAGCAGAGCCGACCGGCTGCAGCTGCGCCCGGAGGCCCGGCAGCGCCCGCAGGGCAGGACGGCGGCCTGAAAAGGCTGCTCAGGTGAGCAGGGCGGCCTCGGGCCAGGAGCGTGACACCGTGGCACGCACCGTGCCCAGGTGAAATAAAGTTCAGGAACAACGAAACCCAGGCTGCTATAAACCCAGCGCTATTTAGGCAGGTGGCAGAGTCCATTTTTCCTACAGAGGCAGGCAGAGAACATCGATGGAAATCTCAACCTCAACCAGAACACGCACAACTCCCAACCAAAAGGAAAAAAAAAAGAAAGAAAAAAGAAGAAAAAGAGAAATTGCTGTAGTTTAGCCTCAATCTCCAGTCAATGAGACAATGCGAACAAGCCACAACTGACAAAAAACAAGGCCCTTTCCAAAGCACCCAGAACCTGTTTTAACAAGTTCCCTGGCTTGCAGAATGCCAAACCGCCCAAAGCATTGCAGAAGTATCTAACTATATCCCAGCGCTGTGTCAATCAGATTCTGCAACAGACCAGCAAAAAGCTGTATGGAACATGCCAAAATGAGCCTGAAGAGTGAACACGCACACTCCACAACACTGGAGCCACATCAACACACAGGACTACGCCAGAGGAAGAGGCCAGCGCGGCGGGGGGCTGCCTCCGCGGCAGGGAATAAGGCATTCCCTTAGTTTGCGTTTATGGACGGAGGTAGCAAAGGGGCTGAAGTCAAACGCAGGCATTTAAAATTGAAGCCCTGAAAAATGCCTTTTTCGAGCTGTCACTGACCCCAGAGCACGCAGACTCCCCCTGGTAATCTTCTCTTCTCAGAAATTGCTCAAACATCTGCAGTTGCTGTTCTTCATATACTCACAGCTGTCTGGGTTAGAACGGCCCCGCATTTAGCTCTTCCCTAAGCCCACGGCGGTGGGGAACTGTCTAGTGAGTGTGTGGGCATCTGCTTTCCGAGGCTTCTATGACATGGTTAGTAAATCATAGCATAAAACGAGATTAAACTGACCCCGTTTCCCATTTGCCCTTTACGGGCAGTAGAGGAGGCAGAAAGAAAAGCAGAAATCAAACCACAGCACAGGAAGAGTTAAACCTCTTTTGCAAAAACTCCCTGAGTGTTACTACATGGAAAGTCCTCAAAACTTCTTAGAGCCCAGTATTTCAGTAAGGAGAGTTAACACTCGACAAAATCCTCCAGCCTTATCAAACTGGCCGAGTTTCAGTGTGACGTTATCCTCTGCAGAACAGAGGCTGAAAGGTCAGCTGGAGCCACCTTCTCTCCCACCCATGAAAAGCTGTACCAGTGAGCTGCGGAAAGGTTAAAGTCCAGCCCCAGGCACTGCTCCTCCTCTTTCAACAGCAGCAAAGTTGGAAGAATCCAGCAGTTATTCCAGGTTAGCTGGAACTTTGGCTAACAAAAGAATTGTTTGGCATTCTGAAAATTAACCTTCCCTTCATTAGTTGAGCAGATACTTCAGCAAATGAGACACCTGAGCTAACAGAAGGCATTAACGGGTGTGCTTCGAAGAAAACCTGAAGTGACCTGGATGGCCATGAGGAACTACCGGATTCACAGGGACAATTCAGTGCGCATGAACACTGCCCCTTCCTTACCTTCGCTACGGATCGAAGCGGCAAAATAAAACAAACTTAGGGTTGGTTATCTTCCCACTCCGTCTGACAACACAGATACTGGCTAACTAGGAGCCCATCAAGTTTTGCAAGGCAAAAAAGCTCCTCAGTCATAGACCATAATTCCTTACTGGTTTCCCAACAGTCAGGCTTTAGGAACATTTATCTCCAGCACCACATGGGCTGCAGCTTACACAGACCAGCATAAGGAAGATTCACACTTGCAGACTGTTCCTCCTTGCTCTGCTGATGTCATCATGCTTAAATTTACTGGAAAACTACTTAGGATTCCAGCAAGACAAAGCCAAGTAACCAGCTTCAACTCATCAAACCATACCACACCATATCAAGAGAAAAAATATTATGCACCAAACACCAGAAAAAAAAGCAGGAGCAACCACAAAAATCCAGTAAGTAATTCAAAGTAAGAGCTAGTATTTTGATGGCCTTTATAACTAGGCACAAAGTAATGTACCATCTCCCCAGCAAACACAGGAACGGGCCTTTAGTGCTGCCAGTGTCAACCCAAGTTCTTGGATCAACTGCCAAAGTAAGTATCTCACTTCTCCCAGCTGCTAAAATCCCCGCGCAGTGATCCCAGCTGGGAAGCGCTCCAAATCACCAACCTCCATCAGCTAAGCAAAGTGCGCTGCTGCCTTCCCGGCAGGCAGCTCTCATGTACTTGGACTTTTTGTTCTTTGTAAATATTTTAGAAATTAGATCAAGTCCAAGTCTCGAGACATGGTACTTTCTCCCTTTTTTCCCTCTAGACATGCATTCTGAGGCTCACAGCGCTCTGTAACACATAGCTGACAAGTTGGAGAAAAAGATGGTTCAAGTTTTTGAAGGCAGCTTCTCAGAAGGCAAGATCTTTGCTTCCTGTCATGCCACACGCTGGTCAAACACGGTGCAGGCAGGACATGCTGCGGGAGAGCCGTCCGAGTAAGTGCCATCTGTCATCTCTAAGAAATGGTACTTTTTATTAAAAGGACAGATGTGGCAAATTTAATCTTTTCCAAATTCCTATGTTAGATACTGTACTTCTATTGGTAGCTCCCAAAACCAGCACTCTATTACACGCATCAATATTTTGATAGGATGACAGAGAGAAAGCAGGAAAAGGAATCTCATCTCCAAACTTGCAAAGTCCTTGGCCTCTCCTGGGAGCTTGTTCAAAGCTAGGAAGCTATTTTAAATGGAGGATTTAACAGTGTAAACATCTGTCAGTGACCAACCACAGCGAAAACCTCCCTCGCACATTCTATACAGAGCACTAAACAATTAACGTTAATGTTAGCAACATAAGTGGAAGGCTCAAAACAGTTTAAATGAAAACACACAGATTAGTTTTTCTTTCTATTCTGTTGTTGTCAGTGAGATAGACATGGACCAAATGGCTTTGTGTTACTTAGTCTGAAAAAAGAAACGGAATAGGGAAATTATTATATAGTTGGAATTCATGACATGAACGTTTTTGATTTTTACTCTTTACTGAGCTGTGTTTGTACTTGAGTATCTCCTTCTTTTTGCACACAAATATCCAACTTCAGGAACCTCCCTGCCTCCAAATCTGCCGGTCCTAGAATTGCGACAGTGGCAGCACAAGCCTTTTTCTCCCCTTTTCCACACCAGAATTCTTCCTACCATGTTACCGCTGCCTCCAAAGATCTGGCAACAGGAGCGAGTCACAAACATGTTGATTATCACTGAGGTTTAGGCCACTGCTCCAACACAGGGATTCAACAATAATCTTGTAGTTCCCAGCCATCTCCTCTTCAATATACATCAACTCATATATTTTTTTTTAAAAAAAAACAAAACAAAAAAAAAACACTTTTGCAAGGCAGTGAAGTGAATAGATAAAAGCTTAACAAACATCCTGGCAAAAGGGTTTACCGAGTGAAACAAACAAAAATAAATAAATAAAGAAAGAAAGAAAGAAAGAAAGAAGGATGGGAGAGGAATGTGAGTATTTTTGAGACAGGTAAGTTCAGGAATTGGTTCAGAGGATTACAATTCAAACTGTTACCCAGGAAAAACAGGTAGTGCAGGAAGTTAACTGTTAGGGGAATAACTCTACCTGCCTGCACTGAATACTGTCTATGAGGAAACAACAGCAAAATTGACTGTGATATAACTGACTCTAGCTGATACTACCTAAAGTTGAGCCAAGTCATCTACGTACTATCTAGAATATGCTACTTTAAGCCATGATTACAGCTATCTAATTTGAAATGATAGGTTTATACTAAGCTTAAGCCCACCTAAGGCCACTAAGTTTAAGACCCCTGAAGAATGCAACAATTTGATTTGCCTTTAGGAGATAATTGGCTAAGATAAGATATATAAGATAATGCATCTATGTGACCTGAAATTGCAATGACAGACACAGCCTTTACGTTCCCTTACAGTTCACCTAAGTAAGGAAATAAGGGATTGCTGAATAAAAAAATACTGATTTTGCCTCAGTTTCTGTATCACCGAGCTCTTGAGAAGTATGGCTGCAAGAATCACTACAACAACAACAAAAAAAAAACAACAAAAAAACAGGCTCAGTGAGGAAGAGAGTTATTAAAAGGAAAAAAAATAAAGTCCTTGTTAATCTGAAATCTCTCTATAATCAGTAGCAACAAAAAAAAGGAAAAAACCCACCTCAATTAGATGAACAACATTTACATTGGCCAGTATTTTCAGTTCCTTCTACTATCCGCATTTCATAATTCTTAGATTCCCAAGATCTGGAATCAGAATTACAAATACTGCCAGTATTTCAGGTGTTATCAATATTTCACAGAATAAAGCATGAGCAAATGGCTTGCTACAAACCACAGGCTATTTGGATAGCTCTTAGCCACACCATCAACGCATACTGCTTTTACATTCTGCTAAATTAAGACCTTAGTAAGCCTCTGTAAGGGCCTTAAGCTTTAAGAAATTCTGTCCCTTTGCATCGTTTCCCTGTTTTCCCATCTTAAAGTAGGAAAAAATTAAAATCTGTTAATGACACCTGTGATTTAAAGCCCAAGTCAGAGACAGCCGCACAGAATTCAAATGCTGAAACTCTATCCTTACCCAACCCCAGGGGCTGGCACGTGCAGACACGACAAAGAGCGGGTAATCTACCACTTGTGCTGCACAATAAAATTGGATAGCTATAGCATTCCAGCCTCACTCAAGAACTGCTTCACTTTTGGGAGCCTACATCATGAATTTGACGCAGTCTGAACTTCAGTTTTTGTCTCCATGATCTTTCTAGTGTGCACAACACAGGATTAAGGAGCAGAATGAGGTCAGCTGCTTATTAGGGGCTAACTGTGTTGTATTCCCTAAACTGGAAGATCAGTTGCAGAATTTTTCAGTACAAGAGCTCTACAAAACCAGAGACCACGTTCCAAAAATAGAGTGCTAATGAAGGCTTATTAATGGGGAAAAAAACTCCCTTCAGAAATTTGAAGCCAATGCTAAATATATCTTTCTATATAATCTCAAATGCATTCCACACATGACATCTTGAATTTCCTTATTCACTTACAATTATTAGCAAAGACTACAGACAAACTATACAACCCTAATGCAGCAGTTGCTTACAGAGCTATTTGCAGGATCTGACTAACCTTTTCCATTAAGCAGTACATTCTCAGAAAAATCAAGGATACCACTGTATTTTGACAGCCATCTTGAGCTATTTAGTTATCTGGACCAGTTTTCTGAAGCTGCATAGAAACAAGCCAATGTTTTCTTTACAGCATGCTCAGTTTGAAGTAGTTTCACCTCTGTTCTAAGAGGAGAGGCCATCAGGTTATCTAGACACGTACTACAGAAGGGTTCAGTGAGACTGCGGTTCTCAGGTTTCCTGTTCGATGTAAATACTGTTCCAGAGAAATGCATAAAGCTAGTGGTTTCCAGCTGTGAAGGCAGCTCTGATTAATGACCTATTTAAAGGAATCATTGAAGTAAGACAGCTGAGCAGCTAACAATACATATATCTCGCACACTTCTCACATCAAATCTTAAATATGTTGTCCTCCTTAATTTTAATAATATTAAAAACTATTACTGTTTCTGCAACAGAAGTGAAATAGACAGCTGAGAAGCTAACGAACCTACCTAATTTTCAGAAGCAGAACACAATTTGATGAATGGTCAACTGTGAGGAGAAAACAAGGCAGTCTGCAGAAAAAGGTATTTTAAATTTACTTGCACATGCATGACATTTCTTTCTATAAAGACAGACATACATTGAGCCGAAATCTATTCACCGTAAAATCTATTCACAATGGTGTAAACAGCTGAATTGTTCGTAACAGGAATCGGGTCTTTCATATACCAAAATGCAATTACCAAAATGTATACTATAATTGAAATACAGCCATTTTGTGTATTTTATGAAATACCAGTCACAGCTTATGCTAATTCAATCACCAAGACTGTAGCACATGCTTTTCTCTTCCATACAGTCTTCAAATAAGCATAATTCAAATTGATATCATAGAAAGCCTAAAATCCCAAAGGGAACAGACAAGTAGCTGCTTCTTTGTGTGTGTGTTGGGGGGGGGAAAGAAGAGTGTTAGTGAAAGAACTATTTAGTCATCTTTTTTAAGATATGTCATCCAGGAATATTTCCAAAATAGACTGTAAGAGAACTTACATGCCTGCTTTTTATTGTGCATTTTTCTAATTCACGTAAGGTGTATCACAGCAGCAGATATACTTTACCCTTATCTGTGTTACACATCTACAAGTTAGGAGGAAGTTTGTTTCCCATGTTTCATGTATTTGTACAAAATATGAATTTCTCCTCAGCTGTTATTAAAACTATTTAGCCTTAAAATACAGTCTGTCTGCTCCTGTGTACCTGTGATAACAGAATAAATACAATAGGAATTAAACTGCCACTATAAAGGTAAACAATTGTTTTGGTAAAAAGTACGGAGACCAGAAACGCAAGAAAAAAAGTAAGAGCAAGAAGTAATTCCTCCTGCTATAAATGAGGCCAACATAACTGAAAAGGTTTCAGTATTCCACAGACAAGTTTCAAGTTTGAAGTCCCTTGAAGAGATGATGTTGAGAACTTGTACCTGAAGCAATGCAGCTTTGCTTCAAGGGGCGAGGGAAAACGCATGAATTTAATGATATACACTCCACATTTCTGTCAGATAAACATGGCAAAACCAATACCATATGTATTAAAAAAAATTAACATTTCTACAGCAGTGCAAGTGAAAATGGACAAGTTGTTCTTATATCCTTCTGTCAGTGCTGTATACAGGATGTGCAGTGCGTTGAGTCACTGTTGTACAACCTTTTAGTAACATACTGAAATAAAACTAATCTGCATTTAGAAATAGATGTTCATGTTGAGACTTATAAGTGATTACAGGGTTTAGTAAGGATTGGGGAAATTACCATAACTCTCCAGCACCAGTACAACTCTGTAAACACAGAAATCAGTCAGCTACAAAAGTGTTCTGTAAATCAGAGTACCAAGCTTTTCCTTTACAGCATATGTAATGCCATATAAAAAGACAAATTAATTCAATGAATACAGCAGGAAGAAAGTGCTGCTTTCAGCCACACCCAAGCAACTCCTCCAGACTTCAACAGGAGTTTGAGTGTGAGCCCAAATGGTAACATAAAGACAACAGAGTAAGACCTTTTTCATAAAGGAATACAAACCACTGTATTTACATATGGATCAATCGCACTTAGCCCCAGACACAATTTAGACATTGTTTTCATCAATACAATAGGCTTCTGAAACATTTTGGATTCTATTGCTTTTAGTTTTAGCACAAATCTTTTAAACAGATGTTGCAAATAACCTATAACATAGTCCCTTACACTTAATAAATAAGAAGCATCAAGAATCTTCAAGGCATTGAGATGCACAGAACTATTAAATGGCTTCAGTGTCCATTAAAAAAAAAAAAAAAAAAGTCTTTTGTTACTATAAAATTGTACTTGATGTTCTTCAAAGAAGAATGGCCCTAACGGTATGTTCAAGCGCCAAAACAAGCATCAGTAAGAGAATCCTTTACTGCATGCCAAACCACTGTTCTTGATCTGCCCACTGAGCTGCCTCACTATCACTGCCTTCCAAGTCCCCCTCTTCTCCACTTCCCTCCATATCATCCACATCTTCTTCTTGGGTTGCATCTGTTGGACTTTCCTCTTTTTCCATTTTCTGCATTCCTTCTAGTGACTTCTGATCATTTGGATCCAAACTGATGAAAGAAAGAACAAGAAAGTATTGTCATAAAACCTAAGGAAAATCATCAAAGTCTCATAATATTTGCTGCACTTTGTTTCCAGAATTTCAATTAAAAAAAAAGATGATACAACTTCACCTCAAGCTGAAAATAACTTCAACCATTATGTCTTTATACAAATTATTTTGAATCCCAAGAATGCACCTATTTAAACATCATGTTCTTCCAGAAAAATGAACCAACTCTTCCAGATAACGCTAACTACTATTAACAAGACAAAGTGGTTAGTTTAAACAACTGTGACCAAATGTATCATACACAAAGTAAAAACGGCTGTCCCATTTAACCTGGGTAAATTAGTGCATTATGGCCACAATAATCGAAGATAACATTCCAAGATAACATTTCAATTCCTGATGTTTTATTGAATCATTCTGTTTAAATTTACTTAACTGCACATTTATATAGCTCCTTCCAGTCTAAAGGTATGGAGCCCAAGTAATTTAGTAACTATAAACAAATCTATGCCTCCAGAAACTGCAGGCGTGGTGACATGCATAGCATTAATAAAGGCTTAAGACTGCAATTTAGACTTTTCTCCTTAAGTTTTGCAGTTCTCAATTCAAAACCTTGTGATCAACAAAAGTCATCAACAGAATGTGATTTAAGTGTTTTTGTTTGTTTCAAAGGATAATAATATAAATTCACCTCTGACGAATACCCTGATCAATTAGCAGCTCAAATTTTTACTTAGTCAAGTGACTACTGGTTCTCATAATCATCCTGCAATCTCAGAGGTCTCAGGTTTACCTTAGGGCAATGCTGTACTGGTCCATTGCTTCTTGATACTCATTGACAGCTACAAGGAAGTCTCCCAGGATTCGATGTAGAACACAGTCACTCTGATTAGCCAGTGCATTCCTCAGCAAAGCAATTCCATCTTCATACTTTTGTTCTCTACCTGTTTATATGCAGAACTGTAGTTTTAATTAATAGTTTAGATAAATCTCCTACAAAAAGTCAAAGAATCTACACAATGAGCCACCAAAACAGACAACTATCTCTTCTTTCAGAACTATCGGCATGTTGGATAGCAGTAATTTACTTTTTGTAAGCTTAACATTGTTTTTTGTTGCTGTAACTGCTATACTCATGAATACATATACATTGCAGCCAAAATATTTAGTTTGCAATTAAGTGCTGCTGTAATGTCAGTACCTAGATTGAACTAATTCCTGTACTTTTTCCTTCAGAATAGAACTGATAAATCCCTGAGCTATAACATCAGTGCAATATTCCTCTTACTGATGAGGTGGCAGAACACTTGCATATAAAACAGTAAGCATCAAATTGGACATGGAAAAAAGGAACTTACTAAGAAGCTCTGCTTTCTTTACCACAGCTTTAATATAATCAGGTCTTTGTGTCAGTGCTTTGTCCAATAATGTTTTTGCTTTTTCCTGAGTGACTGGATCTTCAAGACAGACTGTTGCTAACAGAGTGAGTGTCTGTGCATTTGCTCCCAGAGTTTTATATACGTTATTTGCCATAACCATAGCTTCACGGATACTGTTAGATGCTAGATAACATTCGATGAGACCTAATGATAAAAATGAAACTATTAAAGCTGCTGAGTTAGTACTGTATACACTCGTGCCTCCTCAATTATTTGTGCTCAGAGGTTCCAAACAACTGACGCTCCAATAAGCAAAAACAAATTGAAACAGAGAAAGTGACTATACACCCAAGAATTTTCGAAGTGGGCCAAAAGAAGAAAACAAGGAAGCTTGTAGAGAGGGAAATCTGGACACAGATTAAAATGACATAGAATTTCAGAGGGAACCTATGACAGAGTTAGGAGGCCCTGTGGATGACCTTTTTCCAAGGCCAGTATCTGACAAAAGACTAATTTGTGACAGAGTCTAGATTTCTTCCTTAAGCGTACAGAAACAAACAAACAAACATTCAAACAGATAAAACTGCATTACAATTTTCCAAATACATGCATTTCACTTCAACAAGGAAATCTACAACACTGTGCCCACTACAAAGCAAAATAATGAAGAACTGGAGGAGCCAGGTGAATCAGATTAGTAACTTCCCTTACAAGCGAGGGAAAAAAAAAATAAGAGAGAGAGAGAGAGAGAGAGAGAGAGAGAGAGAGAGAGAAATCCTGCATTTCACTGCTGAATACAAGAATATAATCAGCTTGTTCTTATTTAAGCAATAATTGCGTAACTGCTGGTTAAAAGTAATAAAGCTTTTAGGTGGTAAACTCTTCCTGAATTGAATTTGCTATGATTAATTGACCACAACAAGGTGGAAGATGCGGAAAAAGTGGCAATTCCAGATGCTAGTCATCATACAAAACAGGTAAGTGATCAGGAGAGAACTACAGTGGAGTCCTAATAAACACATTACATAGCATAGAAAGAGTTCTGTATGCAGATTCATTAAGACTTTATTCTACAATTATTCTACAAATAACACATAATACTGCTAAAAAGCTGTACTTGGACCAGTATCATCCATTTCTATTTAATCTTGTACATCTTGTTTTTTTTTTTTTTTTTTTTGTTACAAGAAGATTAAAGTCACATTTAATTCTGCAAGAAAACACACATTCCTCTGGAAACACGAGTATTTTTTCCTTCTTCTCAACTGCTGGTCATCTAAACTTGTTCTTATTTAGGAGATGAAATGACAAAATAAAGCTCTGGGTACAACTCTCAGTTAACGTCATCAATTGAAACCGTTCTGCTCAAAACACTTTAATTTGTTTATATCCAGATTAAACAAGCTCAAAAAAAAATCCAAAACCAACTCACTGAAAAGACCATGCTTATAAATACATGGATTCCCTAGATTTTCTCATCTGATTGCTTCTACCAGAGCTTCATAGGTTTCAGGGTAATAATAATTCCTTTACTTCCCTTACTAGAAAGCTAGCAGGGTCAAAGAACTCCAATCTTGTCCCTTGTCTACCAATAACAACACTAACTTTAGCACCAGCACCAAAGCATCACTGTACGTGAGTAGCTTTACTTCACTTACCTTCATAGCAATCCAGTCTGCAAGGTGCAAGACGTATTGCTTCACGAAAGTGTATAATTGCTTCCTGTACTCGACCCATATTCCTAAGAGCAGCTCCTTTCAGTAGCAAAGCTTGAACACTATTACTGTTAAGTTGAATAGCTTTGGCTCCCAAATACAAGGCACGGGAGTATCGTTTACTGTAGAAACTATGACACCTATGAAAGACAAAACTGATTGTGAACATGTACTGCCCGTGGTGCTTACACACATTCACAGAGGCTGCAGGGAAAAAAAAAAAGAAAAGAAAAAAGTAGTGGTAACAACCAAACTTGCATTTAAAGTTAAAAAAAAGTGCAGGAAAAAAATTGTTCTTCGAAAGTCAAAAACAAATGCAAATATGAACTGTTACAGCTACTTAATATCACAAATCTGACAACTTGAAGAGCTTTAAACATATAGAAAACAATCAAAATAGATGATTAATCTAAGTTACTCTCAAAACAGAACATGTAGGGTTGAAAAGCACTTTCTGAACACAAAAAGCTGAACCCTCTGTAGCATATGTAATCTACTTCATGCAGCAAAACAAAGGCAAGAAAGCAGATTACCCAGATACCACCCAGGGTTCTGCGTGCTGGTCAGAAATGTTGAAGAGACGGCAGCCCAAGTTCTCTACATCCTCTAGTCGACCTTCACGTGCCAATAAATAACCATATACATCCATTCCTAAAATGAAATGTTTGAAGATCAATCATGTAATTACTTATTTGTTAAAAGGTTAAACGTTCAAAGCATGCAAACATCAAAGACCCAATGAAATCTCAGCACACGAGCTAATGTTCTGTAACACACACACACACACAAAAAAAAACACAGCTCCTCTGAAATTTGTTTTTTAGGACTAAGATTCCCCCTCTGATAATTTTTTTTTTGTTCAATAACACAAAGTGAGGAAATGCTACAGCCTCACAAAACATTAACTAGTTGATTATTTCCTGATTCAGTTCACTGCAACCCGACTTGTGCCAAGAGAAAGGGACAGTGTAGAACAAGGCCACTTATTTGGAGCAGAGACATGCACTGGTAGCTTAAAATACTACTGACAAAATTAAGGTATAACTCAGTACAAACCATAGGCTTCATTCCAATGGAAGAGTATGAGGAATTAAGAAGTTTTACATTTTTTGTAAAAACATTTAAAAATTCTAAGTTCATTCACAAGAAAAAATAAGTAAGCTTCTTGCCCTAAATTATTCTCAATACATGCTTCTTTGGCAAGATGTATACACAACTATGTTATCTTCTTGACAATCACAGTTTCAAATGACTTTCAGCACAAACACCTACTTTAATCTGTGCCAGCTATCAACAACTGTTTAACAGACAACTTCTGAACGTAAATTCTGAATTGATATAAGTACAGCAGTATTCAATATTCTACTCACTGCTTAACTGCATGTATTTGCTGCTTTAATTAGTTACTCACCTTTTATTAGATAAGGATCCAGCATTTGTGCTTGTTCAAATTTTAGAATTGAGTTTTTATTATCTCCAGCTCTGAAGTATAGGTCTGCTAAGCTCCCCAGTAAGTCTACATTATCCCTCAGTAGTGACTTTTTCTCTAAAGAGCTTCAGGAGACAAGAAATGCCTGTTAAATGAGTGCCATCTTTAATATAATTATATATAAATATGATTACATCATGCTCTTGGAACTCTTACCAAATGGTATTGATTGCTCTAGTGTTATCTCCAGTATGTACAAAAGCATATGCCTTGATCCACACTGAAAGCCAATCCAAGTTAGGAATACTCTGAATTACATTCATTGTCATAGAGGCCACTTCTGCACCTTTCACAGAGAGCGAGAGCAAGCCTGTTCAGAAAGATACCTTACTCAGTTTCAGCCACTATAAACTGCTTTTGAGGCAACTTAACTGTCCAAACACCAAAAACTCCATCTCTTGACAAGCACATACAAGCAGTTTGTTGCAGTGTTACTTACAAGTTGCATAGTGTAGGCATTACACACTACACGCAAATGGAAGTTACCTAACTCCCACATATAATTGTAACACTTTAATACTGAAATACTTACTACATGCACAATACCCACCTAATATGGCATCAAGTGCTAAAGGGCATTGTCTCAGCACTTCTTTATAGCTTGTAACAGATGAGCGTTCTTGGCCTGCTTTTTTGTACAGATTTGCCAACATCATATTGATCTACAAGCAATAGAAGCATCAGTAGAGTCAATTATGACAAAGGAGAAATGCTCACTAAGAATTAAAATCACAACTTTGTTTTCAAGAATGCCTGCCTCCCTCCCACCTATTCTGGGCAGAAGATGGAATTACCTTTTCTTCTGAAATCACTATAACATACTGTATACTATAAAATTAAAATTGTTTCTTCTTTCTGAGTCCAAAGATAAAATTTACATTCTTTTGTATTTGTACAGTGCATCTTGAAATTTCATTTTTTTGCATATATGAAATCATAAGATGGGCAAGCGTTTATACATGATGCCAAGAAAGACCTGTATATCCATTACATCTTTCAGTTGATCTCTCCATACCAATGGAAGTCTTCAAGAGAATTAGCTTAGAAAGGCAGAGAAAGTTTCCATTTAGCTTTTCAATACAAACATGATGATGAAAGAACAGAAATGATTTGAGCTCTACACAGCACAACTAGCTGGGATTGCTATAGTATTTTATCTTACTAGTGTGCATGGGTAAAAAGTTTGCTTTTTTCGATCTTTCCTTCTTGTTTGGTTCTGTAAGTTGGCATCTGGACAGTACACTTACACGTTACCAGAATCCAGTCCAGGAACACTGCTATCACTATACAGGAATACTGTTAACGTGAAACAGTTGATTGACTTGATGTGTTAAACCTTTAAGCCCTCACAGCATAACTGAGCCAGCAAGCAAAGACTCAACGTATCTGTCAATATGCGGGCCACAGCAGGCCACTACAGGATCTCAATATTTAGCCTTACGTAATCATTTATTAAAAAGGATTAGCAAAATTTGAAAGACAGAGTATCAGCATTTCTTCTATTTGCCAGAGTCTTCAGTCTTTCAAAGATCTCATATGGCTCAAACTCTATGATGAGGAATAGCACTTCATTTCTCATACACTGCACTCTCTGGTGCAGCTATGCACAATTCAGACAAATGCTTTAATACAATCAGAATTTAGCAAATTAAGTTGGTTGGCTAACAGTGGATGCACTACAGAACAATTAACCTTGTGAACTAACTAGGCTACATATCCCCCCTTCAACACTAGGTTCAGACAATACATCCTTCCTGTCCAGTGCTCCTCCATGGAGACTAGCACTGTACCTGGCTCTTACTGCAAAATACAGTACAGTAACAGTGCAGTAACCTAACAGTAACCTAAATGCTTGGTTAAGCTCTCACATTTATATGTTTGCCTCAGAAATGGAGCAAGCTATGAATTTTGCTGTTTGGGAATCACTAATTTGCAGTAGCTCAACTGTTTGCAATCAAATCATGTAAGTATTTCTATATCTATTATTTTTGTATAGACCAGCTACTACTCTTTATCCAATGGAGGAAGAAAAAAAAAATCCAGAAAGAGACCACCATTTACGTATGGATAACAGAGATCTCAAACCTTATGTGTGGATATACAAGTATTTAACAAACCTTCAGTATCAAAAAAGGGTTTCTTCATCCTTGTACATAAACAAAATTTTGTAACTGCCATGTGCAGTACTGAAGAGTTAACCAGGCAATTCACACAAATGAGAAAAGATGCAGATAAACGTTTAACTTCTTCACCTTTTCGTGAATTTTTTCTAACAGAGGCAATACAACATTTGTCTGGTTTTAACAAAAAGATACTAAATAAACTCAGCTAACTTAAGCTAATTTCACAAAGTGTTTCCAAGCAACATTTAACTAACTCAAAACAAATATTAATTCATGATGCCATTACATCTTTAGACTATATTTTCATTTTTGACTACAGATTCAAGACAAGCTGATCAAGTACTTGTGACCAATGTTTGCCAGAACCAACCTTTGGGGTCCTCTGCCTAGAAGGAATTCCATCAAGAATAGCAATGGCATCTTTGTCTTGTTTCAGCATTGTGTAACACTCGGCCATTTTATATTTTACTTCAATTTCAGATGGTAAACACTGGGAAAAAAAAAAACAAATACTGATGTATTGTGCTGGTTTAGTCATTTAAGAAAATGCTAATAAAATTTCTCATTAAAATATGCACTACTATTAACAAACTGCAGTACAATAGCTACCAGTATAGCCTACTGGTCACTCATATTGCTTTTGACTACAAGTGAAAAGAATGAACTACACATATTAAGCTCATGTTTAGGATCAAATTAAGTTTTTCACTAGAAAGCAGTACAGTGATACTTTAAGTATAAAATATTCCTAAATGTCTGATTTCTTTAATGCAAGTCTTATCTGATGCAACAATACTAAGCCAGCAAAATTAATCTGTCAGGGGAGCATGATCATCTCATTATTTAGTTTTTAAATACCTGGCTTTGGGGAGTTGACGCAGCGTTCCCAGTAGAAGGTCTTACTTTTGAAGTTTTACTTAATGCCTTTTTCTGCTGCAAAGCCATTGTATACTTACTTACAGCATTTCTATATTCTTTGTCATGGAAGAGAGAGTCAGCATGATATACAAGGAGCTGGTATTTCTGAGATGGTGAAAACAATTCCCTAGAAGAAACCCAAGCAGAGAGGCTGAGATCAGCTAATGCATAAGAACAAAAATTTACAGATCTGAAGTACTGCTAGGTCCTACACTTTACAGGCCATCTTTTTAACAATTCCAACACGTTTACAGAAGTGTTAATAAGATAACGCTTCAGAACTGCACAGTGGCTTTAAAAAGCACCTCAGAAACCATTCAAAATATAAAAAGCTGCCTCACAGGGAAGTCCTGAAAGACAAAAAAAGCAACCGCAAGAGTCAGCCGGAGAGCCGTGCCCTGCGCAGGGCACCCTTGGCAAGAACGGAGAAACCCGCTGCCGCTCTGCGCGGAAGCCCCCACACGCCAGGGGCTGCGCGGCGGCCCCAGGGCGGCTCCCTGTCCCCGCGGCTGACGCCCGGCAGGGCCGGGGACAGGAGCGGGCCCTGCGCTCTCCCGCCCGGCCTCCTCCTCAGCGCCGCCGGTCCTGTCAGTGCTGTGCCCCCCACACCCAGCCCCGGCCACTCACGGGTTGTTGCCGCTCATGGTGAGGAGCAGCCCACTGAGGAGCCGCACGTTGGAGTGGAGCCCGGCGGACGCCATCTCCCGTACGTGCTCCACCACGCTCATGCTGCCGGCGGGAACGAGACGCGGAGCAGAGCCCGGCACCGCCGCCGCTACTCCAAAATGGCGCCACCGAGGGGGCCTCGCGCGCCACCGCCTGCAGCCGCCCGCGGCGCTGCCCGACACGCGCGCTGCCCGACAGGCGCGCGGTGGGGCGGCCCGGCAAGCGTCAAGCCCCCGCCACCGCGCCTGCGCCTGCGCAGGAGCGGGCGGCGCCGCCCTCAGGCGCGGCGGTTTCGTGCCCTGAGGGGGGCGACGCCATTTTAGAGCGTCGAGCTCGCGACTCGGGTTCTTTCTACGGCTTCTGGGAAGAGGTTCGTGCTACCCCTGTGTCTGCACAGCTCTTGCGGCTGGCCCTCTTCCTTCCGAGGCTGTTAAATCAACGGTCACGACAGCTGAGTGCAACAGAGGTCTCGGAGATCATGAAGCACCTGCCTATAGAAATAGGTAATTGAGGAAAAGGAGCCTTCAAAGGCCGCTAGTGTGCAGTGTAACCTCACAGGGTGGGAAGCTCATATACGGGAACCCTCCCAGGGTTCTTATGCGCTTGATCAGGGGAGAGGCCTCACTTGTGCCACTATTAACTATTAGGCAAGAACTAAAAGGAAACCTGACTTCACACAGCAGTAATAGGGTTAAACTGTCACACAGCATCAAATCAGTCATACCATTTTTTGTATGTGTGTGTACTTACCAAATTTTGGTTTATTTTTCCTCTTCCCTTTGTTATTTATGGGAAAAAGCAGAATGTAAAACATTACTGTCCTGTGACTGCTACTCCCACTTAAACAGGGGGAGCTTTTGGGTTCCTAAGAACATGACGTTACAGTAGTTGTCTGGGGAAGAGGACAGCTCTCAAATTGGCCGGGCAACGAAACCTTACTCCATATGAAGTCCAGTGGTAGTAACACACAATAAAAGTGTGTTAGTATTATGCAGAGTGAATTAAGTGTTAACATGAAGGAAAGGAACAACTCAGGAGAATACACTGAACTCAGATTCACACTTTTTCAATAAATCATCTGAGTGATCAAAACAAACTCAGTTGTTACCAGGATCATGCTGTGGTTGTACCTGACTGAACCTGCCATCGCAAAAGCAGCCTTGGACTAAGTTGCATGTAACCTATTCATGATACCCTTTGAAGGAGTCTTTCTACAGTGGAGCACTGTTCTGCAAAGGAAGAGCTGTTTAAAAAAAAAAAAAAAAACATGTACTGCAGACTAAAGCCCTGGTATTAATTCCTTGTTTTGAACAGAAATGATTCACATCTTACTGATTACTTTCCCATTTTGCAGAAATGAAGACCTTTTTACAAAGATAAAACTCTTGATTTCTTTGAAGATGTAAAGCAGTTACCACAATAACCACAAGCTAAGTTTATTGGAAAAAAAATGTAAAAGTCACTGAACTTGACAACATAGCACGAGAGGCATGTTTTCCAGGGACACAGTAGCAAAACTCTAGCCAGTAGAGCAATTACACAGCTCCCTACATACCTCCTCTCTTAAGGGAGGAAAAAAGTTAAATGTTAGCTGTAGCCACGGATAATAAAGCAACCTGCATCTGAAACAGCATATTATAAATCATTTATTAAGCACCAGCTTAATAATAATTGTTTACAGTACTCAAATGATTTTTTTGTTCTACTTCCTCCTTTTCCGCATTGACTGATTTTTTTTTCTTCATAAGCGCTTAATTCTTCCATGGTACAAAATATATCCAAAATAAAGGCAAAATACTTTATACACCTTGTGGAAATGCCTAACGTTGTTGCGGCTTTGCTTCTTCACTGGCCGGGACCTGACAGACTCTTGTTCATGAACTGTCTCTTCACAAAGCAGATCCACCACTGGAAAAGGAAGTGCAAAATCAGAAAATGCTAGCTTCCATAAGATAAACGAAATGAGAATTTCAAGTGTTCAACCTCTGACAACTGACAAATGTTAAGGATGCAGTTCTGCACATTCAGTTTTCCATGCTGGTTTCTACTAGAATGTCAGGTGATCAGGATGATCATAGCGGACCCAAGGAATTCTAATAGAGGGCTGCAGACATCAAAATAAAGTGAGACATTCTACTATATGGTCCAGTATAATAATAAAGAAAGGGATGCATCAGCAAGCTATCCTTCTGAAATGAAGTTAGCCTGACTAATGTTAATTGAAATCACATTTACAGATGCACAGGCAGCAAGTAATTAATGCCTGTCCATTTTTTTAATCTGGATATGAAGCATATTGGTATACTTCAAAGAAGTCATCAACTCAGAACCCACTGGAAACACGAGCAGTATCTTCTATGCCTGAGAATTTCTGTCTGAAAATACAAAGAATCCTCAGCTAACAACTGGTATGCAACACATTAAAGAATTTAACCAGACACACTACCTCCCTGCTTTTTAAAGTAGCCTAAAATGGCATTTGCTATTTCAGTATATTAGAAATTAAATTTAATGATAATTTGCAGTCTTCTCTTTCACTAGCCTTGAAAACCAGGGAAGCTTGCTCCAAAATTACCCACATCTCATCCCTCACCTGATCAGCTTACTTCTCTCCACATGTTTCTGGAAGGACAAACCAAGTCTCTCATTAATTCTGTGAATATCATACTATACTGTTACCTTGCTAGGCTTGTCACTTTGAGGATCAAATACTTTTTCACAAAGCCGAAGACCAGTTTCTTGTCTCAGCTGCTGCAAGTAGGCCCTCATCACCTCTGAAACAGAGCACAACAAAAAATAGGGTGTAAACTGAGACAGCACCAAGTCGAATTTAGCTGGGAAGCATTAGATACCACTTTAAAGCAGAAAGAGCAAGTTAGACACATAGTTGTTGAGTTTGTTTATTCAATTTACAGCCATAATTGGGATTGTTAAGACACTTTTATCAGTAAAGATGATGATCCAAACTGTTTTCTTCCCTTAGTTACCTTTGCTCATTGTTGTGGGCTTCCTATTCTGCCAGCACAACAGTTGGCTGCAGCTCAGTTACAGGATTTAGCTAGCAATCATGTTGATACAAGAGGCAAACTCACTCCTTGTTGTTTCTGTTGGATCAACAGATGCAGGTGAGACACTGGGCCCCTGAGGTCAAAATATCTGGGTTATGGGGCACTCAAAGACAGAACTACAGATCTAGAAAGTGCCATTGTATGGGTCACTTTTGTAGTCACAGCCACAAAAATGTAGCTGGTAAACACCAGGCCAAAGCAAGCCTTCAGAGTTTTGTTTTTTTTTTTTTTTATTCTTACCTTCCTCCTGCTTGTTGGCAGGTTTGGCATAGATGGCATTAAGTGGAAAGCCAGGCTCCCCAGGGATTGGGAAGTTAGTGATTCCTAATGTGTACATTTCTTTCTCTCCTTGGCCTTTGGAGTTACACTAGAAAAAAGAGGCAAGCAAAAACTTAGGAAGCATTAGACCCAAATATTTCATCAATCTGTAACATAAAAGGATTCATTAAGGATAGCAATGCAACATCTTGGCAGTCCACAGCTTTGGAATATCTATGGATCTAACAGCTGGGACTGAGGTGAATAGTATTACTTGTGCCACTATGAGGAGAGTATCCTCAAACATTCCCTTACATACAATCTCCAGAACAGATTCAGTTTCCCTCCTTCACTCAAATTTCTGTTCTCTTACCTTTTGCAGCTTTTTCAAGCACTCAGAAATGTACAGAGTTACGTAGATCAATGTTCTGTCAGCCTCATTCTGCAAAATAAAAGTAATACAGTCCTCAAGCACTGTTAAAGTAAGGAGGAAGCACTGTTAAAGTAAGGAAAACTTTATGGAACTGATAAAAGCTTAAAACAGGAATGAGTTCAAGCCATTTTTGGCTTACAGTTTCCTTACAAGAGAGGAATTAGCAGTTCAAGACATTTACCAACTTAAAAAATTAGGTGAGGGGAATGGGTGTTTTTATTAACTAGCAGAACTACTGTATTGCAAATAAATTCATATGTACAGCACCAAATCTCCAAAGACTTTCTGAATGTACAGTATCTCAAAAAATTACCTTAATTTCATAATTTTTGAAGAAAACATTAGCTTTGAAGTAGTAGATGGCTTCATCTATAATATCTGTGTCCTTAGCTAACAAAAAAAGAAATGGAGAGTTAAACAGTGGACTACTGCATACTACTTCAGTCATAACTTTTATTTATGGAAGTACATAAACAATGATTCTTGCAAAGACATATCTTGCAATTTACAAAAGGCAGAAAACAAACACCAGTATGCTGTAACCATTCTAGTGTGAAAGACTGGTGAATTCAGACCTTAGTATTTAAACTTCCTACTTCTAGCAGGAGTTTTAATTCCCCTCTCTTCCTTTTCCCCATGGCTTCTCACTTCACAAAGGGCAACAATTGAGCAATTCCATACTGTTTCCTACTATCAGCTGAATAATTTATCAGCATAAAAGTCTTCTGAGAGCAGACAAATATTTTTGGAGAAAGTATAACACCACAATCAAACTTCTTCATTACCCTCTTTCAAAAAAGGAAGGGACAATATATAGTGGCAAACTCACTTGCAAGTTTCATCTGCTTTTGCTAAAACACAAGACTGCCTAAAACCAGAAGTGTTTCCCTTTTTAAACTGAAACACCACACAACTGCAAGATATGCTTGGGAAGGGCTACGTGAACTGCTGAAGTGGAATCCATTTCAGGCTACCTGTAAAACTCTTCAGTGGACTCTGGATGCCCAGGATTTAAGTTGCAGTTTCTGAAGCTGCGTACTCTAAGTGCTCTCTATCTTACTCCTCATCCTTCAGCACAACAGCGACATTCAAGCTTCAGCCCCACAAAGTGCTAGTTCTCTTTAGCTCAACCTCCACTTCCTCTTACATCAGAGGGTTCACACCAGTTAAAGTCCTCCTCAAAGTCTACTGAAAACCACAGTAAAACTTGACTGTAGAGCACCCAAGGAGGAAGCATGAAAATGGAAACTGTAGGCTTTTTATTTATTTATTTATTGTTTCTAAAACAAGAGAATTAGGGAGTAGGGAGTACAGTTTTTTTCCAGATAACTGTTTTATGGTAATTATTTTTCCTAGTTTGCACCACTTAAGCATTTAAAAACGTTTTTCCTCTGCCAACTGAAAAGCACTCCATTTCAAAACCATGGCTTCTTTCTTCATTCTGAGAATCAAGATCTAAAAGGCCTGGTTAAATCTTGGCCATAATTTTCTCATCCCATCTGCTCAGGGACATTGATACTTGAGATACCTAGTATACCAGAGCAGTGCTAAGAGTTGGCTTTGAACAAAGTGTGACATGATTATGAGCAACAGGAAAACAAATTTTCAAATAGTATCATAAACTTACTTTCCCGAGGTGCTGGGCCTTTAAATTGGCTTCTGATGGGTAACAGTGCCATGTTCCCAACTAACTTGGTATCAGAATCCATTAAAGTGGAATGGTAAGCCTATAGACAGAGGGGAAAGAAGGTTACAAATGTTACAGAAAATAGGCATTTCATTGTCCTCATGGCAACATAAACTGTTCTTAAGTATCTCCTGGATGTCCCTTAAATAGGATTCAAAGTTCAGTTAGTGATGCTTCCAACAATTTTACTTTGCACAGTAAAGTTTTACTTTTACTTTACTATTTTCAAATTAGGCTTAGCTCTCAATGACATTCTGGTGAAGACCATAAAAGAGTCATCACAGACACTGGTCATGGCAGCAGTAGTGGAAGATACGATAAAACTGGTATTTTAGATGTACATGCATTTGTTTACCCTCAGGCTGTCTAAGCCTACTTGGCACAGCTCTGAGGTGGTATCAGCCCTGTTCTCCTGCCTATGTTACCGGGCTTTCCATTATAGAAGTGTATGAAGGAAATTAATTTTTTAAAGTTACTTAGTCCTTAGAAAAAGTTGTATTTTATTCCATGTTTAACTAATAATAATGGACAATAATAAACAAATCCAGGCTTATCTCAAATCCACAAAATACCAAAATAGACCCACCCAAGCTCTTTAAAACTGGTATTCGTCAGTAACNAAAAAAAAAAAAAAAAAAAAAAGAGAGAGAGAGAGACTATTGTGTGAATGACAAGATTCTTCCTGGGAAACAGATTTTTAAAAACTGATGAGTTTAATTGAAAACACCTTCCAAACATTCACACTGTGCAGTTCCAGGCCACCAGGAAGCCTTTCCCATCACAGCAGTCATTTTGCATGGGATCAGGAGAGTGCAGCTAAGGGACAGCAACAGCATAAGCAGCATCTACAGGAAATCAGTGTATTTCAACATGAGGAAGATGGTATGAACCATAGCAAAGCACGGTTTTAATGCCATCTTTCTTGCTGGAGCCAGCTGGGAGTGCCCAGAGATGGGGGGGAGGGAGCACTGCCACCCTTCTAACTGCAGAAATACAGCTAGCTGCGCCCCAGAGACACAAGCAGGAACCCTCACAGGAGGAAGAGAAGGATACAAGCCTCACAGCAGCCTCCCATAAACAGCAACTGCCCTTTCCCAGCAAGGCTCCCCACAGCTACAGCCCCGTCTTGCCTGCATGCAACTGCCTGTGATCAGGCCTAAGCAGTAAAGCCTGTTGCCCCCCACCCCAGCCGTGTAACACCCAGCAGTGGGTAGCATCTGCTCTCCCGGGCCTGCCGGCTCTCCCCCAAGCCCTCCTGCCCTCTCCCCCAGCAGCTGGGGCAGGCCAAGCACAGAGTGCGCCAGTGCGAGTGCAGCAGGTTCTCCTCACCGGCATCTCGAAGGGCAGGATGCAATTTGGCAGGGCCGGGCAGGAGGGGAGCACTGACAAGCTCGCAACAAGCCTTCCTCTTCTGCCTGCGCTGCAGGAAATGAGGCAGCGGAGGCGGTGCAAGGAGGGGAAGCCAGAGGAGAGGCCTGTAACTCGCACCGCCCAGAGAGGACAGCTCCCTGCAGAAACATAGCCAAGGTGGGAGAATATGCTTTGAAATCACACACAGCTGGGGGATTTGTTCGCTCTTTCTCTCTGGAGTCACATTTTCCCCCTCCTTCTCCCTTTGCCTTGGCTGGCACTGCAAGTAAAGCCCTCTCAAGCCCCCTGTGCTATGCTGCCTTCTTTCAAGCAGCTGTGAGATCGCACTTCCTTGCTGACGGAGGCAAGCTTCCTTCCCCGGGGGTCAGAGCTTCCTAAGAGCACAGAAAGCACCGTGAATCAGACTGGGGCCGTTTGTTTTGTGTTGTGTGTACGATATTCAGCACTCCTCCCCATCTCTTACTGTGACTTGACCTGCAAAGGAAGCACACAAGTGGGTCTACTGTGCTGGATTGGGTTTTGGAGGGATGCAATATTTTTGGAGCCTCAGTGAGCTATCCACTCCTCTATTATAATCCTAAGCATAACCTTCCCTGTGACCCAGCCCGCCTAATTTGTCCCCAGGTAAAAGACTGAGCTTAACATCATTGCATGAGTCAGGGAGAAAAAGCAGGGAGATGTGGAAACTGAGTCAGAGTAATCCAGCTGTAGAACTTAATGTTTCTCCTTTCAATGCTCCGCAGGCATGACTCATCCCAAGGATGCGTAAGCTTGGAAGTTAACTAAGCCACCAAAGCTTCCCCCGTATTTGCATGGCTTCATTCAGCCAGTACAACTCAAAAATGCCCCTGTCTGGATTTAGGTTTGCACTGGCAAACTTTTATCAGTCACTGGGTACTTGTTGCTGAATCCTAAGCATAGTTCAGGCATAAGCACCCACATACATGATTAGCTACACTCAGGTATAAAAGACTTCTCACATAATGAGGTTAACCTTCACAATAATAATTAAAAATAAATATATTCAGGTTTTTTGCACTATGTTTTTAAGCCTTGAAGAGTTAAGTTTTTCAGCCCCTTCTGGTGACCATGATGTCTGACTAGGGGACATAAGCTTTTAAGAATGGTGAATATTATGAGATTTGTTCTAGAATGCATAAAGCTGGCAAGGCTGAGCGCACAAATACTGATGAGGGGGAAGGCACCCTTGCATTGGATCAGATGGCATGGGACAATTCCTCTAAGGTATTAACTTACTTAGGTATTACTTCTAAGGTATTAACTTATTTAATTTTTACTTAGTTACTTCACTGATTATGTTCTTCCAAGATAAAGTGCTTTAATTTTGCTTCTCTGTGAAGCCAACATATATTCTAGTATACAGGTCACAATGTCCATAGTAGCAGTATGAATTCTCTATTCAGGGCAAAAAAAGCAGCTACTTATCTTTTAAGTTACCAAATCCCTCATTAAGTAATACACTTTCTGCAGTGACTGTACAAGAATAGCACTGATTTCTATTCAAGCTGATTTGATTTTTTTTTTTAGTATTTTACTGTGTTTTAAGATTTTAACAATGTAAAAAACACTTAAAGCCACATGAGTTGTACAAAAACAGCCTTAAGAAGATGACTTAGAATATGGGCTCCACCAAAGTGAATGTAAAATATTCATCTTTTTCAAGGTCAAGAGTCCACCTAGTGATCAGTTTTCCTTTTGAAGCTGCCAGTTACCTCCTTCCCTACTGCAGATTCAGTTCATGAAGTACATTCTTCACCCTTTAAAACAAGTTTTTAAATTATCTGATAGTGGAACAAACTAGCCAGAACTAAATATTTATTATAAATTATTTGTATTTGGCTGTGGCTGTTCTGCAAACAACTGACTTTTTCCAAATGTGCTTTGCTTAAATGAGACAACTGTACGTTGGGAACTTAGATACAGCAGCAGTAATACATACATATTTTATACCACAGACATAAGAATGAAATTATTTATTAAAATAATTATGAGATCATACAGGATCACTTTTAATTAGAAATTTTAGTTAACTTACAGATTAAAAAAAAAACTACACAAACATGATATTTGACATATTTTACAACAAAGATATTTTCCTCTTGAGAAAAACATGCATACATTCAAATGTATTTTACTCATCCACATGATCTTGAAAATATTCATCAACAAGAGCAGATTTATCTTCTTCATATTCCTACCAGAGAGAAAACAAATAAGTAAAACCTGACTCTTTTCTCGGTAGCTGCAGTAATTTGTCTGTTCTCTGCCATTGTAATTATTAACAACAACACACACACACAAAATAGGAACAATGTCTACTATGATTCGATAAAATAAGTAGCAAAGCTTTCTGAAAAGCAGTTTATTTCTACAGCAATCCAAATCGCATGGATCAATATCTAGATGCAAGTATTTTACATATTTCACAAGTACAAAACTGAATGGGAAAAAAAAAGAAAAAAAACAGAAGTACTGAATCTGTTCCTTAGGATTTTATTTTTTTTAGACAGAGCTTGGAACTGATTTTAAGACACAGTCTTCTTGCATTGTACATGGCATAAGATAGCTTATACACAACACACAGACTCAATGCATTTTTTGAACAAGTCAAAGGACAATTTATATTATGAGGACATATTTATTTTATGACCTATATTATGGGTCCTTTTTCATTTTTCATCTTATCATCAGAGGACCTTACCTTTGGTTCTTTAAATTCAAGATCTTCTCCATACTGAATGGTAAAGTCTATGTGCTGCAGAACTATGTTTATACTTTCCTCATCAGAGCGATCAAATGGTAAAAATCGAACCATACCATAGTCATCAATCTAGAGAAAACATTTAGAAGACATTAGTAAGAGAGTGAAGCAAGTTAGTTCTTTTACATTCATACCACTCTAAGCCACTTCTTTAAACCAAACTGGACTCCCAATATACTATTTAAAACCACACTGCAAACCAGAGACATTCCCCCAATTAAAACACCTGCCCATCAGTGAGTCTCATAAATTAGATAAATCTGTTTTCCAAAGTTGCTAATCTTTTAGATCCCGGTATTGTTAGCAAGTCTGTTGTGTAAATACATAGTTTTAGGGGGAAAAATGTTTATAGTATACATATTATCTATAACAGCAAGGAAGTCAGTAGCCATATAGTATGGTTTATAAATACCAGACTGAATTTAAGAGTACCAGTTAGAACAAAAAGCAATACACCTACCAAACCACATATGGATTTAGTCAGTTTCTTAAACATTTTGCTTTTTAATATATTTGTAGAATCTTCAATCATGGAATACATATCTGGATCTAAGTATCTGAGAGGAAAAAAAGTCACCATTAACATCAAAAGAATCCTTTGCTGAAGGACATGTAAGTCACTGTGCTTTTAGATAATGATTTAACAGAAGATAACTAGCTAGAGGAAAAAAAGTAAATATGTATATGTATGGAGCTATGCTTTTGAATCTTCTATAAGCATCCTATCATCCCACACATATAAAGACTGTTCAATATAAAACAACAGCATCTTTTCTCATTCCAAAAAAAGTAGGTTTTAATTGTGGGACTGAATTTTGAGTGAAGTTTAGCTCCAGATGTTACACTATAAAGTATTTGGGGAACTTACTTTTCTATTTCCTTCTTCGCTTTCTTGCTCAGCAAATCCATTTTGGTCATGATGTTGATCTGTGGAATCTCTAAAGATATCATTGCACTGAGTGCTGCCAGAATTCCAGAGATAAACTTACAGGAATGTAAAAAATGACATATTTAAGTACAGACAAACACAACATCAACATGCAGAACGTGACCACTAACTAGCTACTGAAAATATGAAACATGGACAGAAGGCCAAAGTGGGAATCATTCTCTCTGTTGGAAAAGGAAGATGCTGAAGATCCCATCTGCCATCTATTTCCAGAGTTTCAAATCTGAATCTGTCCTTTCCTGTGGCATCTAACAAAACTTAAAGCTCTTCTCAGGATTCTCACTGGGAGAATCCCAGTCGCTAGACTGGGAAAGGGGCATTCCCTCTTTCAGATCTGAAAAAGTTTTATAGAATCACAGAAAAATATAGGTTGGAAGGGATCTATAAAGATCATCTGGTCCATATCAGGGCCAACTTCAAGGTCAGATCACGTTGCTCAGGATCTCATCCACTCAAGTTTTGACTAACTCCGGGAACATACATTACACAACCTCACTGGATCTCTGTTCCAGTCTGATCACTCTTACAGTGCATGATTTTTTCCTCAGATCCAACTGAAATTTCCCTTGCTGCAGCTTGTGTCTGTTGCCTCTAATCTTTTTGCTGTGCATCTTCAAGAAGGAAATGGCTTGATCTTTTCCATAACTGCTCACTAGGCAGGTAATGACAGCAATTAGAACCCCCACCCCACCTGCAGTTAGCACTCTCCAAGCTAAAAAAAAAACCCAGCTTCCTACATTACTTGGATTTCTTGTTTCTCTACCAATATGAACTTTAACAATAGATTTCAAAAAGATACCTTGAAAGATTCCACCATAAACTGAGAATCAACAAGAAAAACTCCACACACACGGAATTCCCACTGCTGAAGCTGCTCCACAAGCTGTTTCATCACTGGTAAATGTGTATAGAGTTCAATCTGACCTAGGATACACTTAAAATATTACTATGCAGAAATGTAAAGCTAACACATAAAGAAGCATACACTAGTTCACAGTTACCAATTACAGAAGTATGCACATTACTCTTAAAAATAAATAAAAGCTGCTACAAAGAGCATGATCCTTCTTTTCAGACAACTCTGTATTTGGATGAACTTATACTGGAGAGATGGAAGAAGAATAAAGGTTTTATTTTCCTCTATTGATCTCCAGGTAGCATGAGGAGTTGCTACAGTATTCCCACAGCATATGATGCTGTCAAAAAAATCTCTGCAGCCATCCAAATTAATCAGGACCAAGTTCCCTACTGAAACATCTGAAAGCGATTCTGACACCTGTTTACAACACAAAAACATGTACAAATGACTGTGACCACCAAAAACACATTGTTAATCTTATACTGCATATGAAATATGTTTAAATATGATAAAAGAAGATTATATTAAAATACATATGTTTGTTTACCTGGGCAATCAAACAATATATAGTCATCTTCCACATGACCAAGGCTCTCCTCCAGCCAGTTAAAATTATTGGCGAAGTATTCCATACAAAACACCAAGCCACCATTGGGACCAAACCTTAAGGAATCATCTTCCATAACATCGTCCACTTCTATTAACTCGCGGATGTCTGGAACAAGATACATAATACGTTTCTAGGGCACTTGTTTACAGTGGTACACAGAGGTCGGTTACTGTAACAAGCTCAAGTCTTACAAGAACTCTCATTTGAAACCTAGGTATCGGAAAGCAGCAGAAAGACCCAACAGGCAGCTCAGATACTGTTTGTGCTCCAGAAACCTCACTCTGCTTTCCTGTGCTGAATGTCTTTGTGCTGTACCAAGGTAGGAAAGTGTGTCTTAAACTGCAGTGACAGCTCAGCCTTATTCACTTACCTATGCTGCCTGACCATACACATCAACATATATGTGTGATATACATACATATAATGTATACACATAAGTTATTATAAACACATACAAAATGCTAAAGCTTACATTCAGTGTGGGACACATCCTGTCTTCACATACAGATCAGAGCTACTCCTGGGCCTGGCCCTACCCGTCCCCCGGGGCTCCCCCTCAGGCAAAGGGGCCCGGCCCCCTCCCCCCCATCCCCCGGGATCCCCCTCAGGCAAAGGGGCCCGCCCCCCGGGGTCCCCCCGAGGCGGGGGGGCCCGGCCCGGCCCGCACCCCCCGGGATCCCCCCGAGGCGGGGGGGCCCGGCCCGGCCCGGCCCGCCCCTCACCTGCCATGACGGGGTAGCTGAAGAGCTCCGCGGCCGGGTCCAAGTTGACCACCTGCACGACGCGGCCGAGCGCCTCGCAGTGCTGCACCATGGTGGAACAGTACGTGCTCTGCAAGGCGCACACACCGGGTCAGGGGCCGCCCGCGCCGCCGCCCGCCGCCGCCGCCCGCCCCGCCTCACCTTCCCGCTGCCCGCCGGGCCCATCACCAGCTGCGCGTAGCGAGGCATGGCGGCCGCGCGCTACCTCCCGGCTCGGCGCCGCGGCGAAGCGGCAGCGGCTGGCCACTCCGCCGCCCCGTAGCGCTCCTCATCACGTGCTCCCGTAGCCTATGGCTGGCGGCGGCGTACAGCCACCCTCCTCCCCTCAGTTACGGAACGCCCGAAGGCTCAGAATAAGCCGCTCACCGCGTAGCGCCAGGCTCCGCCTTTCCCGGTTACGCTCCCGCGCGGCTCTCGCGAGACGGCGGCGGCGCTGGGCGGGTGCACGTGCTGCGCGCTGTGTGGGAGCCGCCGCCGCCGCCGCCGCCGGAGGAGGAGCTGCCGCCGCCGCCCGCCGCGCCGCCGCGGCCTGAGGGGCTGCCCGGGTAACGCCACGCCGCCGCCACCTCCGCGGCCCCTTCCTGCGGGAGCCGCGCTGTCCCCCAGCTCCGTGTGCGCGGGAGCCGGCCTTGCCCTGGCGTCCCGTGCCGGGAGGACGCCGCCCCCTCACCCCTCCGCTGCCTCAGCACCCTCCCTGCGCTGCACCCTGAGCCCCCTCCCAGTGACCAGCAGCTCGCTGTGGCCACCCCTCACCTCCTGTACCCCCGCATCCTCCCTCCCTCTCCCCTCTGCTTCCCCAGCATATTTCTTTCCTTCATGTCTGAGCCTCCTCCTCTCCTCTCACCTGAGCTTGCCCCCACCTCTGGTATCCAGCAGCCTCTGTCTCCCCAGCCCTGACTCCTCTCTCCTGCCATGTTCCCTCGCTGTGGCCCTCATCCAGTCTGGTGACCCAGTACCCTCTTTGCCTCCCTAGCCGCCTGTCACTGTTAGTCCTCAACATCACAGCACCCATCCTCCCCCATTTATCATCTCCCTTGGTACTCCAGCATCCTTTTTGTTGCCACCAGTGATCCTCTGCTGTCTTTCCTTGTGATCCCCCTACTGTGAACCCCATAAATTCTGGTGCCCTGACATTTTCCCTCAGCTCTGTGCACTGCCCAGATGCAGCTCTTACAACAATCTAGATCTGAGTCTTCCACAAATCCCATCTGCTCTCATGTTCATGGGGAACATCCTTGTGCCTTGCAAGCCCCTTCATTGTTGTCTGTTGACTCCTATTTTCTATACTTTTTCCCTGGAAAACGTGTGCATGTAAACCATTATTGAATGTGTTAGTGGGTTGTGCTTGATTTGTTTCCCCATGCCCCCCCTACCCTCAGATTTGGATTTTTCAGATGCTGATTTAAGTGATGGCTTTGTCTTGCTGATGTACTTGTACCATCCCCCCTCCAGCATTCCCACTGCTCACCTGCCATTGCCTTAATGTGATTCTCAAACATATTTCTTCCTTTTCTGTTGCATTTCCTAGTGCTTTGTTTTTTCCTTTATGTACTGGGTTTCCTTACTGCTTCATATCTTTTGCAAGCAGTGTGTCCATGTTTTTTCATTATTTCTGCCATCCTGTTTCTCCTGCCATGATTATCGTGCTGTTCTGATGATTGCATCTTTTTTTCTGTCTTGTTAGTTCTGTCAATTGCTGGGATTTTTGTTGTGCTGGGAAGATGTGAATAATTTTAAATTCAAAGTTAAGACCTTATTATTTCCTTCTGTGACCTGCAGGCTTGTGAGATGGCTACAGATGTAGCTGAGCCTGTGGTCCCTGACTGCAAAGGAGATGTGAGGAGCGGTGCCAAGTCGGACGCTGACTATCCTCTTCGAGTCCTCTACTGTGGAGGCAAGTGTTGAAGGTGCAGTTGTTCGTGATTTTTATGATGTGCTGTTTATAAGGGCAGCCTAGCAGAAAGAATGAGAGAATCTGCTGTTGATGAGCTTTTATTCAGAAGATAGTGATCAGCTTGCCTTTTCTGATCTTCTTTCTAAAATAGGTTATTTTGTGTATTCTCTCTAAAACATTTATGGTGGAATGGATGAGTTCCCCTTTCTCTGAAAGGTGGAGATACTAATGTCTTTTTATATGTAAACAGTTGCATTGACAGGAGCTGTACTGAGATTACAAACTGTTGCACAGTGATCTGTTCGTGCAGAAAGCTAGTAAAATCTTTAACACAAAAAAGGCCTCTCTCAATCAGTAAAGTAATAAGAAATGAAATTAGAATTAATTAAATTGATGCATTATGTTTAGGATTGTGCTTTGCTCATTACTGCATTTGTAGTTACATGGCTGACTTTTAAGAAAGTAAATAATCTTGAAAGTTATGTTTTAGATAACTAGATTGTTGTGCTTTGGACTTGAGAATCCCTGTTTTGTACAACAGTTTGCACAGTTGGTTTGGGTGTGTTCTAAAGTTGAGTATCTACTCTCCTGAAAAGGAAAACAAATCAAATTATGCGGTGTTTTATTAGGTGCATTTTTTGCTTCAGGTAGAACTAGTGTTTCTTTCTGTATCTTGTGTCAAAGCATCTTCTTTGCTTCCTTCATTGATTTGATTACTCTCACTGTGTGAGAGTTTTATCCTAATGCACAGTGTCTCAGCAAATGACTACTGAGAGAAAATTGAAACTTGGAGTGATATCAGTAATCCTCTGAGTTAGCATGATTATAATCAGAAATTGACATAAGTCACCCAAAACTTTAAAATATAGGTTTGAATTTAACACTAGTTGTAAGTGGAGAACATCTTTTGTAATCTTTTTTTTCCCATCTTTCTCCAGTCTGTTCATTGCCAACAGAGGTGAGTTCATTTTTTTTGTTGTCTGTCCGAATTTCTTTGTTGTCTTCCTGTCCTATGATTCCTGATTATGGTGATTATTTCTGGTCTTTGCTGGCTTTTCTTTAATTGTGGCAGTTCTCTGCTTCAGCCACTGTCTTCCTTAAGGTGTCATGAAACTTCTTACATGGTAGTACTGTGTTGGTATTTAATCACCTTAAAGAGAAACGGGTGAGCTGAATAGCAAACAATCTGAATTTGTTTGTGACATATTTTGTAGTTAGTTGGTTGACAGTGTTCATTTGGTCTTTCTTCTTTAGTACTGCGAATACATGCCTGATGTGACAAAATGTAGACAATGGCTAGAAAAGAATTTTCCAGATGAGTTTGCAAAACTTACAGTAGGTAAGAATCTTTCTCTGCTTTCAAGCTGAGAAGATATATGCTCTTAGACTTGTTCATGAATCTTTGAACTTTTTCACTTGTATCAAGTCTGAAAGTTAAATCAGTCTTTTGAGACTCTAGCATGCTTTGGTTGCTGTAAAAGTAAGTTTGATAGTGTCAGAAAACATAGGACAAATTATATGTGATTACAGAAATAATGTTTGTGCTTTCTTAGGATTTAGAGAGAAATTTCCTACTGTAGCTAGTCATAAGTGCACTTGTTTTCCATCAACTGATGAAATTAATTTATCCAAATTTATGTCTATCCTGTCTATTGTGAATTTTTGAAAAAGAATATTAATGATGTTGAATGTTTTGACTTTTCATATGGAATTTTAGTAACACTTATCATTAATTTCTGTCCCCTGATTCTGTAAATTGTTATGGGAAGAGACTGTTCTGAAATCTTAACCATGTACTTGAGATAAAGCTTTTTTGAATGTCAGAAGTTTGATTTGGACAACTGTTATGTTATTTGTAACAAGTATCAGGCAAGCTGCACTTACAGAAACAGGAAGTACTGTACAGTGATACTTTGTTAAATCCCTAAATTGATCGCTTAAGAGTGTGGTAGTCTGGCCACTAATTTCTCGTACTCTTTCCTCTCCCTCTTCTTTCTCATATATTTAAGAAAACTCACCTAAACAGGAAGCTGGAGTTGGAGAAGGCCAAGGAACTGCAGGAGAAGAAGAAGAGAAGAAGAAGCAAAAGAGAGGCAAGGTCTACATGGTTGATTGTGGTATTGATTTATAAGCAGTTTGGGGCATCCTTTTCTAATCAGCTGGTCTGGACTGTGGCACAGCATCCTTGCATCTTGGTTGTTACCTACACTTTGTACCCAAGATGACTTTGCACAAAAGAAATTGAATATATAAATGTTTCTTTCGGTTAGTAACAATGTTGGTACAGTGATGGGACAATTAGATAGGCTGATTAAAAAAAAAAGTGTATAGTAATAATAGCAATTGAAAGATGACCTACTCTTGTATTAATCTGATTGTTCTTGTCATTACTGCAGCACTTATTCAGGAAGTAATTTTTCTCAACCTAAAGTCAGCTGTCATACTGACATTTCAGCCCTGAAATACTTCTTTTTGTCCCGTTCAGCAGCAGTATATAGGAGAGCTTGCAGACCAGAACAAATGCTGCCTGCCTCTCATAATGTCTCACTGCACTGCTTTCTCTCTTCTCCTCTTCCACCTCTCCCCAGTATTCATGTAACAGAATTTGGTTCTGTGTGTTTAACACTATCACAAAGAGCAGGTGTGTAAAGAAATTACCACTGCCTCCATTAACTATTACCTCTTTTTGTGGCAATGCTAATGAAAACCGTTTCCAAAAACAACTTTGGAAGGTATAAAATGTATGAAGTAACTTATACACACATTTGTCTTCATTAGAGTTCTTTCTGTTTAACTAGTTAACATACTTTTCATAATAAATTGGAATGCTAGAGTTTTTAATACGCATTTGCCTATGGAGTGCCAGTTGCGTTTGTAGTGCTTCATAAGTAGCTGTTAATAGCCCAGTAAGCTTCAGCTTGTAAGCCACACATCACTGCAAATGTTTTGATTTTGCAACTAGTTATGTTTACCTTGTCAGGATGTGTAGTGAAGACAGTAATTCCCATTCTGTAGATTGGATGCTTTTCCACAGACTTAAGAACATTTTCTTTCAACATTGATTTATTTTATGGGTGACATGGGGTGTTTGGGTTTGTTTTCGGTCTGCTTTTGTTATAAAAGAATAGTGTTTGAATTACTTTGTGATTTTCTTGTAAAATTCTTACATTCTTAGATTTTAGAAGAAATGATTATTACAGGGTAAACTGTTAAGCGTGATGATATAAGAGTAAGTATAAGCAAGAGTGAGGAGAATGAGCAAAACTGAGATACTGAAGAAATTTTATAGCAGAAATTTACTGTTTTAAATTATCAGGTATCAGTTTTTAGTAATGTGGAACTGAGAGTGCTGCATGTTAGAAAAATAGCTGGTAGACTTAGCAGCAAAGGATTTGTTTGCTTGTCATTGACTTGAAAGTTTTCATGCTAAGAAGACTCTAGAACAAAAAGCTTTAGTTACCCTGGAGTAACTTGAGTGTATGCAGTTAGCTGAGATCTTAATCTGACTTAAAGAATCCTGCTGAGCTGTATACATCTTCTGCATGCCTTACTCAGACTAATAAATGGCTGATATGTTAAGTGTTCCCTCAGGCTGACCTAGAAACAAATAGTAAATAAGGTACTACTTTATGTGGAAGTAAGGCAGTCAGCTACTGTAACAAGTCTCTGTTTTAGAGGCATGGTGTTTTTCTGCTAACATGTATTTGTGTTTTGCACTAGGATACCTGCAGATAGCTAGAACTTAGTCTGCTGATTAACTCAGCAGCTTGAGTAGGCAAGTCCTTATGGCACCAATAGATGGACATGAGCAGTTTGTGTCAGACGTGAACCCTAAGTATGCTAAGCTCATGAAAAACATAGAAGTAATCTTTTGTTCCTAACTATTAAGGAGCAATTCCTGAAAGGGGTTAAATGTTGACCAAATCCAGTGGTTAGTAATTAAAGCATGAGAAAGTCCTCTTTTCATAATTGTAACAGACTCCTGCTGTGCATGCTGTATTTTAATGAAATTTGACATGCATATATTTCTGTTTCTTGTAATATCATGCTTTGATGCAATGGGACACTTCTTACATGAATGTGAGATGTTTATTGTGTAAAATATGTATTTGTTTACAAACAGGGATGGGGAGATAACAATTCCTTTGTTTATAGTGATGAAATCTGACCTTCTAAGCTTTTTTCTCCAAGTATAACTTCTAACCAATAATCTAACCTTATACTCTATTTTAAAGGTGGAAGAGGTCAGATAAAGCAGAAAAAGAAGACTGTACCACAGAAAGTTACGATAGCTAAAATTCCTAGAGCAAAGAAAAAATACGTCACAAGAGTATGTGGCCTGGCAACATTTGGTGAGCTGACTTTTGTCAAATGTTTTTGGAGGTTTTAGATGTGCTTACCTTTAACCTCATTATATTAACTAGAGTCTTAGCTTGTTTAATATTAATAAAAAGATCTCAAGTCTGAAGCTGTTTCTCTCCTTGCTGTATAGGTATCTTGTCCTCTATCCTATTATCTCCCTTTCTTGTTTCCTTACCCAGGATTAATTTTTGTCTATTCTTGAGACTGATTATGTGCACTTGCTGGTAAGGCAGACTAATCAATACCTAAGTAAACTAACAATGCTGTTCTACATAGCTTTAGTTCCATTTGCCAGCATCTTAATCATGATTTTCCCATCTATGATAATATTTTATTGTTAATCACTAAATTTGGTAATTTACCAACCAAGCTGTAACCTTGGTTGCATTAACAAGGTAAGTTGCATATGTTCTGTGTGAGAGTAGCATCCGTTTTCAGAGGGAACAGTAATTTGCATTTGCTTGATCTGAACTGGATATGTATATAACTGCAAGAAGCCAAACTCAAAAATCGTTGAGGAATGTTTCAAAAAGATCATTGTTCAGCTTGTCTGTGCACAGACCTGCATAAAGAGAATATATAGAGGCTGCTCAATGATTTTGCCTTAGGTGTTTGTCATATTTGTAGAGTGAATTGTTCTGTATGTGAATAACAGAGGTTTTTTTCTACTTTAACTGGAAATTGTAACATGGTCTTAACTGTAAACTGCCACTAGTCCCTCAACAGTGAAAACATGATTTAAATTTTGTTTTTAAATTTGAGAAGACATTCATATTGCAATGACTGTACTTAAACTGTTAATTTTCTTGTCAACAGAAATTGATCTTAAGGAAGCACAACGGTTTTTTGCTCAGAAATTTTCTTGCGGTGCCTCAGTAACAGGAGAAGATGAAATCATCATTCAGGGGGATTTTACAGATGATATTATTGATGTAATCCAGGAGAAGTGGCCTGAGGTAATAAACTGCTTCTTTTGTGAGGATTCTAGTTTTGGAAGCCTCTATTTTTTCCCAATGACTTTTTTTTTCAAAATGTTTTAATATTTCACAGCACACATCGTTGTGCAAAAATAAAAGAGCGGTAGTTGAACTCCTCACTATGACTGATTAAGCTAAGAAGTGATTAAACATACAGTCAAATATTGTTTTCATTGTCTAAGGATCATTAACTATGTAAGCATGTACTGCCTAGTGCTTTGGATCCTACAGTGTGGAAGGCATGTCAAGTATCTGTGGTTTCTTCCTGAATGTTTCTTAACAGTGAATGCCTAAAGAATCTTTTAGTGCCATCCTCTTGTTTTAAAATCTCTTTTAAAATATTTCAAAAGTCAATGTGCCCGAAGGCACGTGTCATTTGCATAGAATTGTCAACAGGGGATCTCAGATGGGGCTGTATACTTCTCTTCCCCACACTCCATTACCTGTTCAGTGGCATGTACTGAGTGGAAAATGTATGAAGGAAGCATACTTAATATGATGTATTTTGGCTTTCCCCCCCCTCCCAGGTGGATGACGATAGCATTGAAGATCTTGGAGAAGTCAAGAAGTAATAGTGAAAGACTACCTTTATTTAATTATATGGTTATAAATGATGTAGCCAAAGCAAGGTTTCTAAATTCATTTACTCGGCAGTGAAACTGTGGAGAACCGTATCCTTGGCATTTTCACCATTCTGTATAGGCTGCTTGTTTTTTTTTTTTTGTTTTTTTTTTTTGTGATATTTGCCAAAGTTAAATTGGTTTTTTTATCATGCTTATGCATGAAGTAGGTTTAAATAAAATGACTGTTCCTCACTGAATACAGTTTCTATTTTCTCTAGAGCAACTTTCCTGTAACCATCTTAAAGGAAAATAATAAGTAATTACAAGCTTATTTATCATCTACTATCTCTTCTGCTGAACTAAGTGACTATTTAAAGCAGGTGTCTCATGTACAGAAATTAGTACTTCTGACTTACCTGCATAGATGAGAAATCAGAATGGGACGCACATGCTGAAAATTTTGCTGATATTAAAGGAGTATGACACTTACTACAGGACTTATTTTTCAATTTTTGTTCCAAATATTTGCACAGGTCATCTGAGTCAAACTATAGCTGTATTGGCTTCAAAAAGTCACATGCAAGAAGAGCCTGAAGGTGTACTCACAACTCTGCTGCCAGTGTAAAACTAATAGGAAATTTAACCTAATATTTTGTTATTAGAAATCTGTTGGATGTAAACAAGTGTTAAGTGAAATACTAAAGAATATGTGAATATTAGACTTTAAAAATAGCTTATTTCCATAATTTTGAACTAACTCTGAATCTTGCCAGTCTTCTAGATGAAGCATTTTCATTGACTTTATTCTTCTAGTATACTGCTAACTGAAGAACAGTTGTAAGCAACACAACTTTATAGTGACTGCTCTTTGCTTCCACCTACCATCTTCATGCAGTAGGTGAGGTGAAGCGAAAGGTTTGAGTCTTCATTCTTTCCATCAGACAGCTTCAAGCGTAGGTTCAGTGCTTTATATTTCACTGCTCCATATAATTGCATTAAACATTCCCTAGTGACGTGTCCTGGAATTGACATTTTCTAGTCACTTCTAAACCTAGGTAGGTTTAAACCTAAGTGGGTGACTCACTGGATGCTTCATCCTCTGCCAGATTTGTTTCATTTTTTCCTTGTGAATTTGGTTGGTTGTTTTTAACCAGATCTATTTAGTTGAGAAGAACATATAAAATCAGGTAATTGAATCTCTGTGGCTCTTCCATTTAAAGAGATGAAGGGGGTTGTTATTCTATTTATTATTTTTCACATCCAGTCAGATTCCCGTGCTGGGGGCCTGGCCATGGAAAGCTTTCTGAAGCCTAAGGGGGAGGAAAAAAGGCTCGAACCCGCGGCGCCGGGGCTCGAACCCGCGGCCCCGGCCGGGAAGGGGGCGGGGCTTCATCCTAACGGCCGCGGGGGGGCGGAGCTTCCGCGTAACGGCCGGGGGCGGGGTTCCGCGCGCAGGCGCGGGGGCG
>NW_028186845.1:4059970-4062345 GCF_003343005.1 Rhea americana | reverse complement strand
GACGGGAGGCTGCGGGCCCCGCTCCGGGTGGAGGCGATCCGCGGAGCGCGGCGGAACGGCGGCCCCGGCCCCGGCCCCGGCCCCGGCCAGGCGACGAGAGCCGCTCGCCCCAGCTCGTGGTCCCCGCCCCGCAAAGCGCCTTCCTCAGGCCGCGGCGCCTGTTCGAGGCCGCAGGCTGTGCCCACGCAGCGGTCGGTTCTCACCCTTTTGTTTTTTTTTATTTCTGCAGGGTTGCCAGATCAGAAGTAGTACTGGCTGGGCAATCATGTAGTGCTTAAATCAGACGGAGCTTCCAAGCTGAATGTTACAGGTTATAAATATTTATGAGCATCCGCTAGCGCGTGGTGGAAGTCTGATCCCCAAACCCTTATGAATTCATCACTGCCACGTTCTGCTTCACCCCAGGTAAAAAAAATGAGAATAAAATTAACTATCTGCACACTGGTTTTGACACGAAAACAGTCATTGCACTGCTAGCAGTTTCAATCAAGGGCCACAGGTGGTATGGCAAGTGTGAGGAATGTTTTGGGATGGTTTACGTTTTAAACGTAGAAATAATACTTTAATTTAGAATAAATTCAAACCTGGAGTTTATTATCGGGGGGCTGATCGTTTTTTTTCTTTATGCTGAAACATTTCCCGCTTGTTATCTTTTATAGAAACTTAGTCCCAGCTTTGAGAACAGCACCATTCAGAAACAGAGGCATGAACTCCAGCTTTTAATTGCAGAACTGAAAGATCGTGATAAGGAACTCAATGACATGGTTGCAGTGCACCAGAGACAGCTTCTAGCCTGGGAAGATGATCGGCAACGAATACTGACTTTGGCAGAGCGGTGCAATTTGTTAGAAAGTAAGTGGTGTGCGTAGAGCACAAGACTCTAGTCTTGTAATTGCATTCAGATCACAATCCTGCATAACAGTGTTTCATCATTAAAGAATGATTTCCTACCCTTTGGTGTTAAATTTAGTTGTCTCCTTTCTGAGATCAAAACATATGCAACAGATGGACCAGATTCTAAAGTGGTTGTGATAATTGGATAGCACTTCCTCATTTCAATTTGTAAAATTGTCAGGTATATGATCCTACTTCAACATATGCAGCCTTAGCATCCATTTCTGAATTACATGATTTTAAAACTGCAGATTAAATGGTTTCTGCTGTTTTAAAGATTGTGTGGGTAGTATCTGAACTGTTTTCTCACACATGCTTCCTCATGTTTTCTTTTTTCCAGATGAGCTGCACAAAAGAAATGAAATTATAAAAACACTAACCAAAAGGTTAAAGCTCTTAGAATCTCAGCAGAATGACAGTAAGACAACACTTGAACATACACAACAGAAGTTTAAAGAGCTATCTCAAAAAGCAACAGACACAACTCTTCAGTGTCAAGTCCTGGAGGTAGGAGTTGAGTGATAGTCCAGTTTTGCAGTCTATGCATGTACAGAATGCCAGTGACATTTGTGAGTTCCACTAGTGAATAAATGCTGCAGATTAAAGCTTCTGAACTGTATTTGTCTTCTAATGCACTAATGTTAGACTAAGACATGGCTCTGATTTTCTTTTTTTTTTTTTTTTTTTGGAGGAACACTGCTCAGCACTAACTTGCTTTCAAAATGTGAAGTATTCTGACTGTAAAAGGCAGTGTTGGCCCCAGAAACAATGCTGCCACTGAGTTAGGAAGTAGTTCCAGAAGGTTTTACTTCAGCTTTGGTTACTGTTACAAACTGTAACATGTTGTAACTGGTTTAAGGATATGAAAATGGTTGATGTTTAACCATTCTAGATTTTTTTTTTAGACTGATTTGGCAATGTTGTGTTTACTGGGATAAGTTTTCCTTTGTATGCAATACAATAAGACAGTATGCCTCATTTTCATGTATCTTACCAATTTAAATTAAGATAAGCAGGATATTAAGACCGTTGATGGCAAGCAAGTTTGATTGTAATAGATTGGGGAATGAGGCTGATTTTTACTCTTCTTTCTCGAAAGCCCCAGAGAATCCTACATTCTCATTCCTGACGTTTAAATAAAGTTGTTCATATATTTACTGAAAAAATAGTATCTTTTGAATTACTGAAGTAGTAATTGAAACTTATTTTTGTTCACTAGGAGAAAAATCAAAATCTCAACTGCTCGGTGTTGGAACTGTCTGCTAAAATAGGCCAACTGCAAGCTAGAGAGCAGGAGCTTCTTACTATGCTCAAGTTGAAGGTAACATCTGTCGCCTTATCAGGCATTAAATATGTCAAACTGCAAGTGAAGTTATTAGTGACTATACCACAGTCTTAGACTTGTTTGAGAAGGGAAAAGTGGTCAACAAACAGGAAACAGATTTACTTTCATAAACATGCTTGTTTCCTGGCTTTTTTTT
>NW_028186845.1:4045363-4059960 GCF_003343005.1 Rhea americana | reverse complement strand
TTTTTGCATCTAGAGCTCAAATAAAAGCTGTGAAGTAGCTGTAACTACTGTAGTACTGTTGTTTTGTCAAAATTTGTGACATGAAGATAAAACATTAACAAAGAATATATTTTATTTCATATTTCAGGACAAGGATATACTTGAAGCAACTGATCACATTACTGAATTTACATCTAAATTCAAACAGTTAGAGAGTGCATTGCGTGCAGCTAAGTCAGAGGAATTTAGTATTAACAAAGAAAAACAAGACTTCAAACTGAGACTGAAAGAACTAATGCTTGAAACAAATAAGCTGAAAGGTAAATGTTTATATCAGGCACAAATTGAGGATAAATGAGTGTGATTCCTTTTCATTCTGGAAGAATTATGTTTTGTTTTAAAGATGACCTCTGTGAAAAGATGAAAGAAAATAATGAGCAGCGGGAAGAAATCATGCACCTCAAACAAGAAAATGGGTACTTGAAGAATGAGCTTGCACTTAGTGGTAAGTGTGAGCAGTTGGCTTTCGTGCCTTAACTTTCAACAAATCAGAGACTTTTAGATAACAGTCCACTAACATCTAGGAAGGAGGCAGCTTCTTATCTACCTTTATTGCAGTTTAATAAAGGTATACCTTTATGGGTCATTCTTTGAAAGCAATATCTTAGGGCTGCTGCAGGAGCAGTTTATAAAACCCTATTAGTCAATTTTGTGTTTTTGTGTGATAATATGTGGAAGAGTAAATGGCTTGGAGAATTCTCTTGAAAATTTTGTGGACTCTCTTGTCCCCTATGATAAAATAAATAGGGGTGACCTTCCTCCTCCTGATAAAAGTTGCATAGAAAATAGATGCTGAGAAGAAACCACACACAAAACAGCTTAGGCTCTGTAAAATTACTACCTCATTCACTCCCTCCTGTGGCCAGCAAGGAGGCATTTCCATGGAAGAAGTATGTTTACAAGTTCACTTTGTTGCTCTTCCCTAACTGATATTTTTGGTTTAGACTGTTTTAATAGGCAAGGCTTGATAAACTGTAACTTGCTATGTATTGATATCTGCATTTTGGTTTTGAGTAGAGAGAGCACTGTTCACTATACTTCAGTGGGTAAGAAAGGCCAATTGTTGGTTCAGTATTCGCACAGACAAGTGATATGCCTTGAAAAATTAGATGACCAAAGATGTCCCATACTGTGTGGCAGTTTACTTTCCTTTCTCTTTTTTCCTCCCATTATCTTTGCCAAATATTGATCCCATGAATAAGCTCGTTAATAATAACGGGAAGTATTTCCTAGTCCTTCCTGGTACAGACAAGAAATAGAACTAATTACTGCCATTTCCGTTCCATGAAAGAATATCAAAAACATGAATCAGTCAATGAGATAAAATATTGCCACTACTAACATCCTAGGTCCTAGGAAAATATTTGGTCTGTTTAGCTGTCTCATAATTTTAGTGATTTTTTTTTTTTTTGGAGGGCAAAAAGATCTCATTGATCTTAAGAAAATGCTTTTGTTTTGTTTATGTATTTGCTTCTGCTACTACTGACAAATGTATGTACAAATGTAGTTGGTATATATCTATTCAATTAAAGTAAGTAATCTGAAAACTATGTGTATTTTGAAACAGTTGAGAAAGCAAATAGAAAAGATCAACTTCTTCAGTTTGCCAAATCTAAACAAGTACGGACTGACACAGAACTATCAAGTTTGCGGCAGGTACAATCCTAATTACGAGATTACGAAGGAATTTTGCAGTAGCATTAGATCTATATAGAACAGTATAATAAGTTAGAAGTAGCTGTTCTTACATAAGAAAAAAAATCAGATTTCATCTTGCTGCCTTTCTGGGATCACGATAGAATGCTGCTTTTTTTTGTTGTTAAAATAAAAACCCCATGATATAAATCCTTTTATTTACATATGCTTTTAGTCTTTAAAGTTATAAGTGTATTTACTCGATACTGCAATGAGTAACTATCACCCTCATAGCAGTAAGTGGGGCAACCCTATCAAGATAAACAGTTCATTGGGGCATGTTTATAACCAGAAGGTGCCAGGCTCCAAAAAGTCATGTGAAAGGCAGTGGGAGATGTGAGTGTACTGCCTCACACACATGCCCAAGGTGAACTCTTGCAGCCTGAAGAGGTATAGTGTACTACAAAAACTGCTTCAAAAGAGACTTAAAACCAGTGCTTTTGCCTGCAGTCATTTGAGATTCCCAAGGCATGTTCAATTTTTTTACTGCTTATAGCTGATCAGCGTTAACTTCTGCATTACCTTTACAAAAAACTCTCTGCAGTGCAAGTTAAACACTATGATTCTTGTGCTATAATCTGCAGAACATTGAACAGCACAATAACAAGATATGTTAAGTATCAAATAACAATATTATTATTGTATTTATTGTATTAGTCCCATTTTAGAAGACCACAGCAGTCTTCTAATAGAAATAATTTGTATTATCCACATAACATGGCAAATCATACTGTGTTTTGCTAAATACATGCTGAGATGACCCTTTAGATTTGGCTGAAGTTTGACTACAGATATTGGCCTAAAAAGTATTTTGAGGATATTTTTGCATAAAAAACAGTGTGTTGTTTACCTATTTCTTGTACTTTAGACTTTCACTAATGTGCATCTCTATTTTTAAGCAGATCTATGTAAAACAGCAACGTGATTTGCAATTTCTTCATATCAATTTGGAGAGTTCACAGGAATTAAGGCAAAAGCAGGAAAAAAAGACAAATGACATGAGGTAAAGTAACCTATTTTCTGCACTAGTTTACTTTCTGAGGACTGACTTTTTACTACTCAGCTAGAGTTAGCATTCTGAAACAGACGTGTGCTGTGTCCAGACTTTGCTGGGCTCAACCGCAAATGTCCAATGCAATTGTCAGATACCTGTTTTATGTGTTCAGAAGATACCATGAGTATCAGTCATAGAATAAAGTATTGTATGCTAGTTAGACAGTCATGTTGTTTTAAAAAATGGACTAGTCTGGTGATAACGGCATTAGTCTGGCCTGCTGCTTCTTTTATTTAAAAATCAAAGTTTATTTTGCTTTCAAATTAGGAAATCAGTGCACACCCTAGAGGTTCGGACAGAATTACCACACTATATAAAATATGAAAGAACTCTTAGAGTGATTCTGCAAAGTAACTTACAGTCAAATCTGGGCAGACTTCTCTAGGGTTCTGGCAGGATACAGCTGTCTGCTAGTATGTAAACTACTGCTGAACTGTGGCTGCAGCCTGTGGTTAATGTATGGCTTATCCGGAGTACAGTTATGTATGTTCTTTAAATGCAGTATTTATGACAGTTCTTTTTCATGCAATTGTAGCATAGGTATGGCATTCCCTGCCCCTGAGACTAACAATGAAACAGGCATGGTTAGGAGTGAGGGCACCATATGCGAGGAAGATGAAACTGCGCAAGTTCAGAAGTGTAGGCTAAAAACCATCTCTGAGGTGTGTGAAGTAGAGAACAGACTGTTACTGAATGCATCAGACTTGGAGAAAACTGCCTCAGCACACTTAAATCGGTGTCAAAAAGTTGTGAAAGGCTTGGCTGTCTTTACAGAAGAAGAGGAAAAGCAGGATATTGCATCAAGCTCCAGTGAGCCAGCCAGCAAAGTATTTTGTGATACAAACAACACAAGGCCTTTGAGAAATGGGGAAATTTCCGAGAATGGATTGGAAAATAGAGACCATCAAACCTTTGAGTCATCTTTACCTGTATGTGAGCATTGGCCCAGCTTCGATTCTTGTGTAGATTCACAAAGTACTTTGATCCAGGACACTGTCATACCTGACAAAACTGATAATGAAGATAAAATCTGGGAAGAGAGAAATGGAATTTTATGCAGCCGAAAAAGCAGAGAGGCTCTTAGTACAATTCACAAGCCTGAATCTGATTCCTGTAGTAATAACTTTATCATAAAAAAAGCTACATGGTGGAAGCCCATATCAGATTTGGAATGGATGAAGATTTTCAAACCGATAAAAGGAAGTGGAAATATATGGCACAGAAAAACTTGCAGCTGTCTCAAGACTGCACAAGAGAGAAAATGTGCCAGCCCCCAAAGGTTATGTAATCATTACATTTAAGAAATAGATTGGTACAAGCTATAATTATATAGAAACTTAGTGGACAAGCTATCAATAATTTGCATTATCTTGAGTGATGATGGAAGTAATTTTGATTTTAAAAATCAAACTACTGACTAGTAAATTTAAAATAAGTTAAAATAGCTCTAAAGTATCATTATTTTAATGCATTTATTTTTTCACATCTCTTACCCACAAGAGCTGTCTGGGTAAGAAAAGCTGCAATACTGCATAACTTGCCAAATAAACTCATTAAGAAGGAAAAGTATAGATTTTAAAATCCTCTGATTTTTTGGAGATCCTAGATGTTGCTTTTAACTCTGGGTAAAATACATTCAATCTGGAATTGGGCTTCTAAAGTGACGTTTCTGTAAGGCAAGAAACAAACCTGTATTTTGTGTGATGATTTAGTGACTATGTTATTTTATTGAGAAATCACACAGTGACTCGGTAGGTATGTAGGACAGGTCTCTTCCATACAGACTGCTTTCCTCACTCAGGGCAAGAAAATGAGATGACAAAGTTTAAAGCATAGCAATCTGTCAGCAGTCTGGTGTGTCTGGGGACAGTATCCCTGTGTTTATATTGGTGGGGAGAAAAGGGACGTCTAGTTGGAGATGAGCAGAATGAGTTTTCTAATACTGGGAAACGTCATAAAAATAACTCGCATGTCTTAGTGGTTTTCAAACATCTCCAGCGTATAAATGCTGCTTCACATTTATAGAAGTTGTTTTTATACCTGCACAAGCAAGGACATTCAAAGCTATGACTGTTTCTGTGGATTTATCATGCTGGCTAATTTCCTCTATTTCCTTTAAAAAACTGACTTACTGATCAATTACCAACTGTATTTTAGAAGGATTTCTGAAGTTCTACAGAGATTTCATAGCTGCCTTTTAGACAGGAGGAGGAGAAAGAGGAGTAATTCTTCAGCTGGTACAGTTTGAGTACAGTAAATGAACAGTTTAAACCTGCTAAGAATTCTACCAGTACGTCTGGCCCAGCATCCAAACAGATTAATATTATGGAAGAGAAATATCTGATGTACTGACAATTTTGTTCTGTATTGTTTTTAAAACAAACAAACAAAAAATTACAGGAATTGTTACTGCAGAGAGACAGATGTATCCAGACACAAGGTGAATGGGCAGCCAGTGAAAAGAGTGCTGTTGTGGCACATATCCATGCAACTTAGCTGAGCTTCCCGCTGTATGTGCACTGTCTAGTTTCCGTTCTTAAATCATAATAAAGGCTCTATCCATTCCTCTTAAGTCTATCTTGATCTTTTCTTATCTATTCACCCCAGCAGCATAAACGACACACCTCCCATGCCTCCAGATCTCTTTTGAGATAAAAACTTAAAGTAGCTTTTATCTCACTCCTGAGGTGGTTTTAGAGGGTAAAGGATCAAATTCAACATAGACAACATAAATAGAGTAGACTTGCTTCATCAAGGGGGAGTTGCTTTACTCATTTGAGATTTGCTACTGCTGAGCAATCAAGTTTTCTTGATAATCACACTTGTTCCTAGGAGCTCTACTACTTGGAGAAAACCCCCAAACTATCTGCCGTCCAACCACTGCTGACTGTCTTATCTACCACTGAATACATTCTCTCCCCGTAAACGGGATGAAAACTTAGTATTGCAGTCATCAGTGTGGACTTATTATTCAGGCATTAAGGGCAACATGACATTCCTTCTAGGACTTGAATGTGGATCCTCCAGTTTTCCATTGCTGGCTTTCTAGTGCTGCTGATGTATTTCATGTGCAGGGGAGGGTGCTGGCACCTCCCTGTCAAACCAGCAAATATTTTTGACATGAGTTCTTGAATTCTGGAACAGCTAACAAGAAGGCTCTTAACTTAGTGAAATGCCTTAACTATCTGCAAGAGTGATTGTGAAATACTGTAATGCAAGCATCATTTCTTTGTGCTCTGACTTAGTGTGACCTCATTTCTGTTGGAGAAATATTGCTGGCTTTGGATTTAATACAGATTCTGTTTTAAAATCTGGAGCCTCAGCAGAGTTATTTGTTCTGCATGCTCCTGCTGCCCTACTCCACTTGTTCCTTAAAACAGCTCACTGCCTCAAAATCAAAACCTGTTTCTTTCCCCCCACCGCCCGTGTATTCTTCAAAACTGGCTGTGTTCATCGAATAACCTCTGTCTCCTGCTTTGAGGTTGCTACATCTTAGTCAGATCTCTCCTAAAGGGCCTTTTCTTCTCAGAAGCTTGCAGACATGAACTCCTCTCTCTTAAAAGTTTATTGTATCCTCCTGTTTTGCTAGAGGAGAAGTAAAACGAGGCAGAGTATACGGTTCTAAGCTGGTATCTTTCAGGTGGGCTTTTTCTTAGACTGAATATCATTTAAAAAGAAACCTTGCTGTAACAGTTTTGCCAGGTATGGAATGTGTTGTTTCACCAAAATAAATGTCATAAATATCTGAAGAATATTTAATGAAATGTTAGGAATTTGAAATGAGTATTTTCTTAAAATTTTGGGGGGTTATTTACTTGATCAGGTAGGGCTAGTAAATCTTGCCGTCTTCAGAACAGTAATGAATACAGAAATGTTTTATTTTGGGAGATAGCCACTATTTTATTCACTCTTCAAATAAGAATAATGTATGTTTTAAAACTGTATGATGCAGAAATTATGAAACAATGAAACTGATGTAATGAAGCTGTTAAATGTGGGAGCAACTCTAAGGATCAGAGTAATCTCACGTGCTTGACTTTTGCCTTGAATCAGGGCCCATGAGTACATTATCCCCTTTTTTTTTTTTTTTAAGTTTAGAAAGAATGATGATACTGTTTACTGTTTCTGGCAATGTTTTAATTCTGTTAACAGTGAAGAATGTGCAGATCTGAATTCTTTTCACTTGGATTCTCCATGTTTGACATCCACCCAAAAAGGAGACAGGCCTCAGAGATACGAAAAATTCTCTGATGCAGACTTCCCTCTGGGGATCAGTAACCTTTCAGTGACTCAGCCCAGCAATAGATGCTGCAATCCTACCATTGACCAAGTTAGTATGTTATTAAAGAATGTTTTACATTAATTTTAGGGGGAATCGCAATTAGCGAGAGGAAAGCAAATGTCTGTCATCTTGCAAGAAGTAGGGACTCAACTTGCAGATTGGCTGACTGTGTAACTGTGCGTGTTCTGTTTTGCCCCATACGGACATGGGGCTGCAGTTTGATCAGAAGTGCAGTCCAGCACCTACTTGCTGAGGCTGGGAATTTTGAAATTAGTAAATGCAAGTAGAAACAGAGAGAGAGTTCTTTCTCAATGACATCCTGCTTGAATGAGTGTCTGGGAATATCCTTTTATTTGTTTGGTTTTCTTTTCTGTGTTGTTGTTTTGGCAGGGTAGGGGTTCTTTGTTTATTTTCTGAGATTAGCATCAGCTTCCAACTCTGTGTGGTTTGACATGGTTTTAGAGGAGCCTCAGCAGCTACCCGCAAATCTGCATGGTCCTCTTCTATAACACACTTCAGGCCAATTCTGAAAACTGAAGTGCTGAGGATTAGGGGTGTCTGCCCAGGCTTGCAGCTATGCTGATTACTTATGTGAGCATGGACTTAGAGGAGGCTAGTGTGACATTTGGAGCTGTCACCAGCTCTTTCCTGTTAGCTGCCAAGATAAATTCTCTCGTTCGTACTGTTAATAAACTTCCTGCTTTTTTCAGCCATTTGAAACGCTAGCTTTGACTCCTCAGTGGCATGTGCTTTCAGCTGTGATGCTATGCACACATGCGTAAGAGTATCTATTAGAAAACTGGTACTAGGAAAGTCCTACCTGTTTAGCAGAAGTCACAGCATTTGCACTGATAATGTCATATTCTGCAACAGTGTTACATAGTAGTATTTTGAACTGAGACATTTCAGAATGAAAGTGGTGATTCTTATTATATTATAACCTTTTGATTTTCTTTCCAAAAAGCTCATTTCATAATGTTGGCTTACTTTCTGTCTTGTCCAGGAAACCTGTTCCCACACAAGTAAGCTGCAGCATTTGCTGGCTGAGTCTCGACAGATGGTTGCTGATCTGGAGCTTAGCACTCTCCTCCACACAAGCCCTTGCTGCAGTCCAAACAGCAGCAGTGTTAATACGGTATTTATTACTCTCCTGTGACTAGATATAGGTAGCTAGGAAGAGTCATTGTGAACATCCTTTCCCTTCTGCTTGACCTGTGTTATGACATTATAAACATTATCCTCCTTGCACTTTGCTGAAGAGAAAATATTCCTGCGTGCCTTAGCATGAAATACTTGAGATGTTTTTTACTGGATTCTTTTTGGCCCCTCAAGGTCATGACCGGATTTGACTTTTGCGTGTGTCTAAACAGATGGAAGGAAGAAGTCATTTTGGAGCAAGCTGTAGGAGTTCTAGAAAAAAATGAATACAAGTATGACTTGCATTCAGAACTAGTTTATCATGCTAGGTGCCTTTCTGGAAAGGAAGGCACTATAGGAGATGAAGGAGTGATACATATAATAGTTTTATGTTTGAGTATAGATCAGACTCTCAGCATAAATAACTCAGGTTTTTGTAACTTGATAGTTTCAGTTCTTTCATTGCAGGGCCAGAGAACGTACTGAATGGGCCAAACAAATAACCTGCACATAGCTGTCATGGCAGTATATTTTATAAGCCTGAATGCTGTCAGAGAGGTTCTTGTCCTCAGAATATTGGCACCAAAAATAATTGGAGTGGGGCATTTGTTTGTTCTCATGAACATCCTTAAGAATTTCTACTGTGTTTGACAAGATTTATGGCAAAGGAATTACACCAGTTTTCACTAGAAATGAGTGTATGTGCACTGATGTATATCACTAAATAAGAATGTGGGCTTTTGGTTTTAAGGCAGACTCTTAATGGAAAGTGTATGTGCTGAAACCTCAGCTGTGCTTTCCAGTGAAACATATTACCTATACCTACAAAAGCTGCATCTCTTATATCCTTAGATGAACTTGGCCAGAACAATATTACTATAAATAACAGACAAAAATAATTTTGATAGTGTTCAGAACCAGAAAATCTTAATTGTTGAGACAGACTGAAAGAGTATAAAGGTTGTGTGCCAGTGTTTGCACAAACTGAAACTATATTTTGTTCAGGAGTTCATCTGCAGGATTTCATTCAGTGTAAAGGACAGCAGTAGCACAGTCTTCTGCGAAGATTGTCTTGTAGAGTAGATTCCTGAAAAACCTTCTGCAAAGCAGTGATTGCTTGTGGCTGTTGTGCAGCCCCATCAGATATCTGGCCCTTGCCTTCTGATTGGCATACTGCAGCCTGAATAAACCAGTTCTCCTTTAGTAGAGAGCATAACTGCTTTATAATCTGATACTACACTTCTGAGCTTGGAAGTTGGCTTCTCATTTAGAAAGGTTGCATCAGTGGATAGAAAATAAAGCAGGCTCATGTTTACTGGTCAGGGCAGCTTCTGAACCACATTTATAGGACTTTGATCTACTTTCAGAGCAGCTCTGGCTGCAAACTTGTCAAGCATGTTTTGTTTAATCTATGCAGGCCAACCAACTGCACTTAAAACCAGCTTTACCTGAGGGTATTTTAAACTGGGGCTTTAAAATACAGCATACCTGAACATACTAAGAGCATAACTCTTAGTATTTGATCAGTAAGAATTTGAACCTGGTGGATTCTATTCCTTGTTTTGGGGGAGGTAGGAGAAAAGAGGATTAAAAAGTGTATCTTTGTTCTTCACTAGTTTGTCTGGCAGCTTTCTATTATCTGTTTGAAGTTCTGTGATTTCCACATAGTGTTTTTGCATTACAATATAGACAACAGAACTTGCAGAGGCCCTTTACAGAACGCCATTACCAGCTGCAGAAGAAAGCGAGGCTAAGCTTCCATTTTTTTCTCTGTGATCTTGAGTGAGTATGAGATAATTTTTTCTCCCTTGATTTTTATTTTGTTTCCCTCTTTAGAAATCCGTCTGCAATATTAATACAAGCATATGCACTTACGAGAGGGGCCTGGCACAAGATTAAGTGCACTACATATGAGTGCATTTCCAATAAAACTCTTGAGATAACTGTAGCAGCAAACAGATATTGAAGCAACCAGTACTTCCTTTAGTCACATAATAATACTGTTCTCAAGCATATTCCTCATGCTTGCTGCCAGAAAAAGTGTGGCAGTTGTATTGTGCAGCTCTGTTCCTGATCTTACAGTCTTTCTTGTACCCGCACATAGTTCATTGTAGCTGGAGTCCTTCTGTGTATTACAGATAACAGGATCAAGGATATGAACATTGTTGAATAAGAGATGGGGAAGTGTTTTTCAATGCCATGGCTAATGGCTCTTTTAGCATATTGTTCCTGGGCTCTGATCTCCAAAAGTAGAAGGTATTGAATAGAACTGTTTCAGAATAGAAAGCTGCCTTGCCTATAGCAGATTTTTTTTTTTTAATCAGAGAATTTCTCACTGATTATTTGTTGTATTAATGTGAATTGCACATTCACATGACAATGTGGATGCTTGCAGTAGGCACCATGTTGTCTGGTTCTGAGGACAAAAGAGTAACCAGATATGGTTAAAATGCCAGAAACCACGTGGGACTTAATGAGAATTAGTAACAATGGAAGGAAAACGGACAAAAGAGAGATCTAGTGCTGACACAATCCAAGGGCTTTTCTGCATAGGGAAGTTAGAACATAGCAAGCTAGAGCGTGAAGCTGTGGGGCACTGGCTGTTCATAGTGATTTTTCATGGGAACAGCAGGGAATACTTTAAAATAAAATAGGTTGGGTCCAGCAGGGAACTTAGTTCTCCCTCTGTATATTCAAATTCTGCTGTCCTTCACTGTTTCTCTCCAGTAGAGTTAAACCCTTCGTGCCTCATGAGAAACAGCATGGATTTATAGTACTCTAATGTTCTGTAGTTTCTGCAGGTACTTTTTGCATTAAGTCTAGAGACACTCCTCCTTCAAAATGACTTTGGTTTGTTTACTGCACACTGATGGGATTCTCACACAAAGTTGAAGCAGAGTAGCCAGAATACCTTACCTTACATTGCTGTAATATTCCCAGGTAGGAATGCCCAATTTCTCTACAAAGATGAGCCTTAAACTTGGCAGAAGTTGGGAGATGTATTGATCAAAACTAGCTCTGTGACTTGCATCCTGAAACTACTGATGTTATAAATTTTCAGGAGCAAATCCCCAAAAGTGCTGAGCACCATGCTGATACAGCAAAGCAGTAAGCACATGCTTAGCCTACAGAAATAATCTCATTTACTTCAAGTGAGAAAGAACTGATGAAACAAATGTACCCACAATTTGCTGTGAATCCATAACAAGATGTAGTGCGTGCAAGTCACTGGCTGCTGCATAATTGCTATTTTCTTTCTTAGTTAGTTAAATAAAAAGCAGTTTTTGCAAAATTCATAGCAGGTCCAGAAATAACTACCATGTTTGTGCAATTTCTTATAGAGAAATGATTGAGTTGATTTTTCTTGATAGCTTTGAAATCATTTGATGGCAGGTGAACTAAGCATTAGGTTAATTTCCTAATTAGCTGACAGTGATTTGGCCATTTTCATCAGTCAATCATTTTTTTCTTTAGAAACACAGATTGGGTGGGGGTGGAGTTGAAAAGCCACACAAAGGAGAAAAGCAATGAGAAAAAGGGTATGTTCAGTTTTAGACAGTATAGCATGTGCTGCTGCTTGTAAATCCTGATTCAGTAGCTTTCAGCAAAAAGATCACTCCATTTGCAAAACAAACTGGGAAGATTTTATTTCACAACACTTGAGTGGTGTCCCTGAAACTCTTGTCCCTCTATGAAGTGGTCTGCTCACCTTTCTCCTCTTTGTTTCTTATGGCTATATATTTTTTCCTTCTGTCTGCAATATGAAAACCTGTACAGTAAAATGATATATATGTGATTGTATAATATATGTTAGAGGAACTTTTCCTGTCTTTTAATCCAAAACTTTATTTTCTACAGTGGATGAAGATGTTTTAATTATAGAATTAATTTTGATAACTGAAGATTATCAATCCATCAGCTACAATGGAAAGTAATCTAACTTTTTTTCCATAATTCTTCTATGAGTGTTTGAAAGATTCACGAGTATCAGAAAGATGCGACTATGCTGGAATGTATTACATCTTGAAATAAAACCTAGAATTATGCCAAGATAAACAAAGTTTTTTATAGCTGAGAACTTAGGTTAAATACCAGTTTGTTCTTTAAGAATCTAAAATGTGTAATTGTTATGACATAGGAGCTATTTTTCTTACCTTTTTTATGGTGGCTCAGAAATATTTATAGTGTATGACACAGCCAAGAGTTCCTTTTTTGTCAGTTTATTGTTTTTCTTCTGGAGTTCTTACTGTGTAAAGAGCACATGAATAATGTTTATAGGAAGTTCCCAATTAGTGTGGCAACCAGGAAATACCTCCTACATTGTTGAAATTGGAAAGTTGTCACCCACGGATTGGGTAAAATGGTTTTTTCCCAGTCATGAGCTGTTTCTTCTAACAAAAGCTTTTAATGAGATCAGGTGTTTGTATGGACTCATTTGGCACAGTATGGCAACAGACAGACATAATGTGACCAGCTGTTGAAGCATTTAAACTGTTTTTAGCATTGACGTATTGGGCAAGATGTTTTCCATCGTCACATTTTGAATGCCTTTTTTAAGCAATAGGTGAAATAGGCTAACAAAGGGGATGAGCGCTGTATCTTGTATATTTAACTCACTATGCAACAAATTTAGACAATTTATGTCAGTTCTGTGGTCCCTGTGACACCAGCTGCCAGGTATTCGAGCACAGGGCAGGGCTGGCCTTGGATGGCTGCTCTGCCACGTGTGATTTGTGAGCAGTTCGGTGGCACCTGTGCCATGTCCACATCACTGCGCCTAGTGCCAGCGCTTTGTCCGTGTGGGAGCTGCGAGGTGGTCAGCATCCCTAGCCACTCGAGGTGGGGTGGCAGGACACTCATGGTATTCTCACTCTCTGCTGCCTCTCCCATGTAGTTACTGGTGTCTCAAAGATTTGGCGAGTGGCTTGTTGCAGCAGGGCAGCGCGTCACCTCCGCCACCAGTGCACATGCGTTCTCAGAGCAGTTGGAGGATCCTCCCCATCCACTGCCATGAGTTTGTTGCAGTGAAATACAACACTTGCTCTTTGGTTTCCAGTCGGTAGCTCAGTGATACGATTCTCAGCTTTCTCTTTCGTTAGCTAAATGAGAGCCTGCTTTCTGTCGTGTACTAATGGTCCTTAAAATCAGTAGACCATCTCTGATCACAGCTTTGGGGCTGCAAGCTCTTCCCCTCTGCCTGCAATGCTTGTAGGTGGGGAGATCATCTCTGCTGCTCAGGTTTTTTTTTATAAGAGAAGGGCCAGTTTACACAAGTGTTCGAAGCACGTTTGATTCTTCTGCCTGCTAAGAAACTTTCCTGGTGCTGTGCTCGAAGTCCACTGCTCTGGGCATGGCAACACTTCCCCACAGAAACCCCCTGAGAGCGAGGCGGGGGTGCTCCGTCTGAAGCTGTCCAACAACCGGTGCTGCACTAGCTGAGCAACACCAGTATATCGAAGCCAGGAGAAATCCACACAACTTCCTAGCGTGGACTAGGAACTGCTTCCCAGTTTCAGTGTGCTTAGAACTACTGGATAAAGATGTCGAATTGTCCTTGTGAATTTAGAATGGTAATGCTGTACCCGTGAGATTAGCAGTTTCAAATGCTGGTTTTAAAGTGATGCAACAAGGATTGGAAGAGCCCTAGGATTTAGTTTTGGTGCTGTTCTGTATTTGTTTTGCTGCTGTATTTTTGCTTTGAATGCCTGCTTGGACAGTACTTTCCTCCCACGGCTCCCTCCTCCTCCAGTTCTCTGCTCTGCTAGTGAGCGGGGGGGATGCCCCGGTTGCCATTCAGAAATGGGAAACAGCAGAACGTGGGGTTAATTTATTCGGGCAGTAAGTGAATAATTACAAAACTGTATTATCTGCCATGCTTTGAGGCTTGTACTGAAGCTGAAACTGCATCTATTGCCTAAGAACGCTGCCTTATTTTTGGAAGCATTACACTGCAGGGAGTGCCCTTTCTATTGTATTCTGGGACTGAATTGTTATTAAATAAAACAAAGCATCTGCTCCAGCACAGCCCGCTTTCCACAGCCGTGGAGCTGCTCTCGTCTACTTGGCTTTTTAAAGGGAAGACTAAGAAAGTGGTGATGAAGTTCTGAGTCTCTTAAAAATGTTGTGCGTATAGCTGTAGGGTGTATTTGGAGAAAGGAAAAAGAAGTTAGGAGTAGTTAAGTCCGATAAGTCAGTGGTAGAGCTGGAGTACAGCTAAGTACGGAATAAAGCTGTCTCCCCTCTCCCCGAGCTGAGGGGTTGCAGCTTCGGGCAGCCACCAGGCAGGCCCCGGCGGGAGGCAGCCCGGCTCCCCGCGCCGGCGGCTGCGGCGCTCGGGGCTCCCGCGCGCGCGCTGCCCTCCGCGCCCGGCGGTGCGTTCAGCAAGCGTCG
>NW_028186845.1:4039789-4044654 GCF_003343005.1 Rhea americana | reverse complement strand
AGGTGCGCGGCCGGGCCGGGCCGCTGCGCGCTGAGCGGCGCTGCGTCCCCCGGTCGCCCCGGGCAGGTTGCCTGGGGCCGCCCCGCTCGCGGCTCCCGGCGGGACCCGTCCCGGGGGGCAGCGAGCCTCCGCGCCGCCCCGCGGCGAACATCCCGGCACCGGGGGGGCGCCGGCGGCTCCGGCTCGTCCCAGCCCCGGCGGCTCCGGCGCGGCTCTCCGCGGCAGCGTGTTCCCCGTGGGAAGCGCGGAGCGCTCCCTTCCGTGCCTGACTTCGGGTTAAAGCAGCCCGTTCCGGGCGCTGCTGGGGCAGCAGAGGAAGGCCGGCGACCCCCGGCGCGTCCTTTCGCCGCTCGGGCCTCGCCAGCGCCGCGGACTCGTGCCGGAGCGTGGCCTGGGCTACCTCCCGCCTGCTCGGCCGCCCCTTCCGCGGCGCCCGGGCTGCCTCGTCCCAGCGAAGGCCCGCAGCGATTTCGGGCCCCACGGGGTCAAGGTGCCCCTCGACTGCTTTTGGTAGGAAACGGCGATCGCTGACTTCGGAGAACGACCAAAACTGGCAATTCCGGTTCCTCCTGGCCGTGTCTCCTTCGGCCGCCCAGCTGGGGAGCGCTGATAAATAATCGCCTCGGCGGGCCGAGGAGGGGCTGGCGGCAGCGTTTTCCCTCCGCCGGCTCGTTGGCGTTTTCCACCTGGCTTCACTCCCGGTGCCAGGGAGGGCAGCAAGCGGGCGAGAGCAGCCTCCTCCGTCCCCGCGGCCCCAACGCACCAGCGCAGCTGGTGCTGAGGGGAAAAGGGGGCAAAAATACCAGCTAAGTGGACGGGTTTCGGCCTGGGTGACAGCTGAAGCTAAACCCCGGGGGCGTTGGCTGAGAGCCCCGTTCGCCCCCCAGCACCGTCCCGGTGTCGGTGTCGATGCCAGGCCGAGAGCTGCCCGGCTGCTTCCTGAGCCGTTTCCTTAGGGCTGTGGCCGGTTTTCCCTCGAAACCAGCTCTGGGACCAAGCGCTGGTGTCCCAGAACAGAGCAGGAAAAACTGCTGGGGCGGGAGAGGCTCCGAGGCAACAAGGGCGTTAAAAATCGGCGCGTTGGTGCCCGGAGCGGGGCCGGGGCTGCTGACGGCCGCTCTCCCCCGCAGGCCGTCAGCATCAGCAAAGCCATCAACGCGCAGGAGGTGCCGGTGAAGGAGAAACATGCCCGCAGTATCCTTTGGCTCAGACGGCGCCGGGGCTTCCTGCTGGCGCGGGGCTTTTCCGCGCGCTCGGGGCTGCCGTCGCGTGCCGGTTCCTCCCTCCTCGCGGTAGGTCCCGGAGGGGGAGAAGGTGCAACCAGGAAGGAATAAACAGAAGGAAAAATAAAACCGGAATAGCCGCAGGCACGGCGGCTCGGGGCTGGGTGAGCGGCTCCCGCTCTAGCGCGAGGTTAAGAGGCGCAGAGCCCGTCCCCGCTGCGCCCGGCGGAGGAGGCTCCGGCCGAGGTGGGTGACGCGGGAAGAGGCGCGGGGCCAGCGCGCGCTGCTCTCCGGTGTCTTCCCCCGGGGCCTTGACTCGCGGGCAGGGATCATCCTGGGGACCCACCACGAGAAGGGCGCCTTCACCTTCTGGTCGTACGCCATCGGGCTGCCGCTGCCCAGCAGCGCCATCCTCAGCTGGAAGTTCTGCCACGTCCTGCACAAGGTGCTGCGCGACGGCCACCCCAACGTGAGTGTCCGGGCTCCTCGCCCTTCCCGAGGCGGCCGGTTTTCCTCCTCCTCCTCCTCCTCCGGAAGGTCTCGGCGTCTCCTGTTACGGCTGATGCTGTGACCTCAGTTTGCAGACGCCAGGCGGAGCGGGGAGAGGAAAAATCCCATCCTCTGGCAGCGGGTCCGGGCGGGCGCCCGGGCTGCAGGGCTCCCGCACGGCGGCGGCTCCCTGTCCTCTTCCCGCAAAACCGAGCTCGGGGCTGCGGCTCCTGCCTGGAGCCGTCCGCCGCAGGCCCTGCCCCGCGGCCCCCCGCATCCCCCTGCTCTTGCCCCCCAGGTGCTCCAGGACTGCCAGAGGTATCGGAGCAACATCCGCGAGATGGGAGACCTGTGGGTAAGCGATGCCGGTGGCCGGGTCGGAGAGCGGTGGGGTCTTTTTATCTGAGGTTTTGGAGGAGGGTGCCCGGTCCCGGGGCGGGCGGGGGGGTGTTGGGGGCTTTCCGGGTGGGCGCTGAGCAGCACCCGCTGTCCCGCTCCCTCCAGGGCCACCTGCACGACCGCTACGGGCAGCTGGTGAGCATCTACGCTCGCCTCCTCCTCACCAAGATCTCCTTCCACGTCAAGGTAGGGACGGCCCCGCCACTCACGCAGCAGCCCCCCCAGCCTGGCACGCACCGGCTCTCCCACCGGGCGCTGTTTTCCCGCGCGGCGCGGGGAGACGTGCCCCAAAATATAGCACCGCTTGCGTTTGGGGGGTTGTTTTTCCCTTTGCAAGCACCCCGAGTTCCCCCCGGGCCTCGAAGTCACGGATGAGGTGCTGGAAAAGACGGCCGGGACTGACGTGAATAACATGTAAGCCGGGAAGGGAGACGTGTCGCGCGTGTTTCCGGAGGTTTATCGCGCCTAGAGCCGCCCGCGGAGCTGCACACGCGCCGGCGTCTTTGGGCTCGGGGCCTGGGGCGAGGAGCTGGGAGACGCCGACGCCGCCGTCGCGCCGGCCGGAGAGGCGGCGGCGGCCAAACGGGCCGAGCCCTCGAAACGCGAGGGCGGAAAGCCGGCCCCGGCGGCGGCGGCGGCGGTGACGGGGTGGTTTGTTGTGCAGCTTCCAGCTGACGGTGGAGCTGTTCGACTACCTGGACTGGGAGCTGAAGCTGTCGGAGTCGGGTGAGGCGGCCGGCCGGCCCCGCGGCGCTTGAGCAACAGTTTCGCTCTTTGCCCGGGAGTCGGGTTGCGGCCGAGGTTCTTCCTGCTCCGCCTCGGAGGGGACGCGGAGATTTTCGAGATAGTTTCCGAGCCGGATTTCCCGGCCGGCGCGCTTACCTGTAGAGGCGGTGCAGGGAAACGCGTGGGACGTGCCGGTGTTATTTATCGTCGCTGCAAAGGCGTCGGTTGCATTAGTTAATCCCAAGCTTTTCCGCCCCCAAAGTGGAGGGCGGGGGCCGTGCGTGCCTGCCCCCGCTCGCCTCTCTCGCCGGGAATTTTTGACAGCTTAAAATTTGGCGGTTTCTGCCCTTTTAATCGCGCGGAGAGGGGGAGGCGGTGGGCAGAGCGTCCTCGGTGCCGCCTCTGCTCCCCGCCTCGCCGGGCCGCCGGCTCGTGTCCGTAAACCCTGCGAAGCCGGAGGGGGACGTGGCGGGTTTCGGAGCCGGGATGCGCGCGGCGGCGGTGGCAGCCCTGTCTCGCCGGCAGTGTTCAGGCAGCTCAGCGCGGCCGTGGCCGTGTCGCAGATGTCGGCGGTGCAGTGCCGCCTGGCCCCGCTCATCCAGGTCGTCCAGGACTGCAGCCACCTCTACCACTACGCCGTCAAGCTCATGTTCAAGCTGCACGCATGTGAGTCCGGCTTGCGCGGGTGGCGCTGAGCCGTGCCGTGCCGCGCCGCGCCGTGCCGTGCCGAGCTGAGCCGCCTCTCCCCGCTCGCTGCAGGTCTGCCGGGCGACACGCTCCAAGGGCACCGCGACCGCTTCCACGAGCAGTTCCGCAGGTAGCCGCCGCTGCGCCCGCCGCCCCTCCCTCCATCCCGGCTCCCCCTCGGACGGGTTGTCTCTCTCTCTCCTCTCCAGCCTCAAAAACTTCTTCAAGAGGGTGTCTGACATGCTGTACTTCAAGCGGCTCATCCAGATCCCCCGGCTGCCGGAGGTACCGCCGGCCTCGCCGTGGCGGGGCGGCAGCGCGCGGGGGTCCCCGAGCCCGGCGGAGATGCGGACGCCTCCTCTCCTCCCCGCAGAGTCCCCCGAACTTCCTGCGGGCCTCCGCGCTGGCCGAGCACGTGAAGCCGGTGGTCGTCATCCCTGAGGAAGTCCCCGAGGACGAGGAGCCGGAGATGCTGATCGAGATCGGCACAGCCCCTGCCGCGGAGCAGCAGGTGGGGCTCGGGCGGTGGGACCCAGATGGTGAGATGGGTGGTGGGACCCAGGCTGTGGGACCCAGATGGTGAGATGGGTGGTGGGACCTGGGCGGTGGGACCCAGGTGGTGAGATGAATGGTGGGACCCAGGTGGTGAGATGGGCGGTGGGACCCAGGCGGTGGGACCCAGATGGTGAGATGGGTGGTGGGACCCGGGCGGTGGGACCCAGATGGTGAGATGGGTGGTAGGACCCAGATGGTGAGATGGATGGTGAGTTGGGTGGTGGGACCCAGATGGTGAGTTGGGTGGTGGGACCCAGATGGTGAGATGGATGGTGAGACCCAGGTGGTGGGACCCAGATGGTGAGATGGGTGGTGGGACCCAGATGGTGAGATGGATGGTGAGACCCAGGCGGTGGGACCCAGCTGGTAGCACCTGGGCAATGGGACGAAGCTGGTGGCATCCAGGTGGTGGGACCCGGGGCGGGACCCACGTGGCGGGGGGCTCACCCGGTGCCTTCTGCCTTCCCCAGGTCATCTCGGATACATTCGAGCAAACCTTCGGGCCGCCCAACGGCATTCGTGACGACAGGTGAGGCAGACTGGCGGAGGCGGTGGGACGGCCGGCCGGCCGCGGCGCGGGCACCAACCTGCCTCTCCGGGCAGGGACGCGCAGATCGAGAGCCTGAAGAAGGAGGTGGAGGCGCTTCGCGAGGAGATGGAGAAAATTAAACTGGAGGTGAGGCCCCGCGGGGGCCGAGAGCCGAGGTCGGCGCGGAGGCGCCTCGGTGGCTCCTGGCGGCCCGGGCGGCGGAGGGGTCTCCGGCGCGTCTCGTGGCCGCGTTGGCC
>NW_028186845.1:4038526-4039669 GCF_003343005.1 Rhea americana | reverse complement strand
GCGGGCGCCTGACGGCCGGGCGCCGCGCGCAGGCGCAGCGCTACGTCACGCAGCTCAAGGCGCAGGTGAACAGCCTGGAGGGCGAAGCGGAGGAGCAGCGCAAGCAGAAGCAGAAGGCGCTGGTGGACAACGAGCAGCTGCGGGACGAGCTGGAGCGGCTGCAGCGCGCCAAGGAGGACGGCGACCGCTCGCAGCGCCTCTGCCTCGAAGCCGAGAGTAAGGCGAAGGCTCGGGGCCGGCGAGGGGACGCGCTGGGGGGGCGCCGGGGCGGCCGCCGACGGTGCCCTTGCCCCCGGCAGGGAAAGCCGGCGCCACGGAGCTGCGCTACGCCAAGCTGAAGGAGAAGCACAGCGAGCTCGTCAACGCGCACGCCGAGCTGCTGAGGAAGGTGCCGCCGCCGCTCCCCCTCGCCCCCCGGGCCGTCTCCGAAAGACCCGCCAAACGGTTTTCTCGCCGGGGCCACCCGCTCGGAGCCCCTCCGGAAGGCCGGTGACTCGCGCGTCTCCCACGCAGAGCGCCGACACGGCCAAGCAGCTGACGGTCACCCAGCAGAGCCAGGAGGAGGTGGCGCGCGTCAAGGAGCAGCTGGCGGTTCAGGTGGAGCAGGTGAAGCGCGAGTCCGAGATGAAGGTGAGCCGGCCGGGAACGGGGCGCTGGATTTGGACCTGGGAAAGTTGGACCGTCCCCTCTCGGGGACGCCCCGCGGTTTCAATCCGTCCCGGTCCCGGCGGGAGCTAGGCCGGCTCCCGTGCTGGGCGACGCCTGCTCGGCCCCCGGCTGCCCTTTAACACGTCCTTCGCCCCCACGTTGGCCCGGACCCCCCTATTCCTTCCCCTCCCTGGAGACGCGTGGGCCTGGGTGCCGCGGCTCCCCGGGGGCTCTGCCGTCCTGCACCCTCTGCCCTCGGGGAAACGAGCCCTTCAGGGCGTCCCCCCAAAACCCCCGGCTCCCCAACGCCCGCGGAAGGCGGGGAAGCGGGGCCGGAGCGCGGGGCCGCCGGGGCCGCTCAGCCCCGCGCGCCGCCGTGCGCTTGCAGCTGGAAGACCAGAGCCTGCGGCTGGAGCAGCTGCGCCAGGAGCTGGAGGCCCGGCAGGACGAGCTGAGCCAGGTCCAGCAGCGCCTCGGCCGCGCCGAGCAGGTACG
>NW_028186845.1:4031918-4038041 GCF_003343005.1 Rhea americana | reverse complement strand
GCTCGGGCTGGGGGTCGCGGCGGCGGGGCGCCGTGGCCGACGCGCCCCTCGCGCCCCGCAGAGCGACCGGGAGCAGCGCCTGCAGCAGAAGCTGCTGGACGAGCAGTTCGGCGCCCTGCGGGAGGCCGCGCGGGAGGCCGCGGCCGTCGTGCGGGACGCGCTCGCCCAGCTGGACGACCCGCTGCACGTCCGCTGCACCAGCTCCCCGGGTAGGCGGCCGCGTCGACTGCCGGCGCGTTCCCCCCCCCTCCTGCCCCCTCCGGAGAGGCGACGCGGCCCGAAGCCCCTTCCTCGGCCCCCGTGTCGTTGCAGATTACCTGCTCAGCCGGGCGCAGGCGGCCCTGGACTCCACCAGCGCCCTGGAGCAGGGGCACGAGCGCTACGTGGCCGCCGCCGCAGGTAGGCGCCGCGCCGCCGTTGCCGGCGGTTTCAGCGCCGGGAGGGAGGCTGAGGGCGACGTTTGCGAGGCGGCGCCTGACCCCGGTGCTCCGGCGGCGCAGACGCCGCCGGGCTGGTGGGGGCCTTGGTCCTCTTCTCGCACCTCACCGCCGACGCCATCGTGAACGGCAGCGCCACGTCCCGCCTGGCTCCCCCGGACCGCGCCGACCGTGAGTGAGGAGCTGCCCGGCGGAGCTCGCCGCGGCAACCCGCCGGCCGGGGAACCCGCCGGCCGGGGAGCTCCTGCCGGCGGCGGTGCCGCACGCCCGCCGCCGACCCCTTCCCTCCGGCAGGGCTGATGGAGACCTGCCGCGACTGCGGCCGGCGGAGCCTCGACTACCTGGGCGAGCTGGCGGACCAGCGGTCGCTGCGCCGGGCCGAGCTGGCCGGCGTGCGGGCGGCGCTCCAGGGCCTCCTCCGGCTGGCCCAGGTAGGAGCCTTAACGAACCGCAGCGGACGATTCCCAGCTTTCCGAGATCTGGAAACCCCCGTTAGTCTGTTCCGTTAAAATCCTGTTAACGTAGAGACGAGCAGCTCTCCTGCGTCCTTTGGAGACCTGCGCGCGTGGTACCTCCGAGGTCCGCATCCGCCACGCCGCGGTGCGGACGTGCTCTGTCCCTGCTCTCTGCGGAGCACTAGTCCTGTAGTTTTACTTGTTTAGGAGGGAGGATGGAGTCTGATACCCCTGTTTGGGTTTCATCCCTTACAACCGCTCTTCTTTCCCTCGCTCGTTGCTGTCCCCTGCCCCCTTTGGCAGGAGCTGAGACCCAAGAGCTTAGACATCAAGCAAGAGGAGCTGGGGGACATGGTTGAGAAGGAGATGGCCTCTACCTCGGCAGCTATCGAAGAAGCCGTCAGGCGGATAGAGGTGAGGCGAAGCTCTTGGACTGGCGTGTAACCCTCAACGTGTGCCCTTGGGCAGAGGCAGTGACCAGCTGGAGACTTAGTGTCTGTCCATCGCACGGGTCTGAGATGTCCCAGGCTGCTGAAGAGGCAAAACAATGAACCCTTGGAGGCAAAATTTCCGTTTATCCCATGTCTCCTTTTTTCCGCCTCTAGTGTGCCTAGTTATCGCCGTGATGTGGCGTTGAGCTCTTCCTCTTGCATTTCCCCACAGGAGATGATGAGTCAGGCCAGGAACGAAAGCTCCGGTGTCCAGCTGGAGGTGAACGAGAGGTGAGCGAAGAGGGTTAATGCGGGCAGGTTTGGCCAGCCTGCGACACCCTCGTGTGCGCCCGGCTGTGGAACAGCGCTGGCAAATCGCGTTGGTGCCGCGTGTCCGTCACGTGGTGGCTATAAAAGCGTGTCCTTATCGTACCTGCTGGTCTGTATTTGGCCCCAAAGCCTCAGCTGGCGTCTGGTGCTGCATCTTCGTGATGCCGAACATCTAAGCCAATTGACTATGGCTTCTCTTTCTCCATTGCTTTCTGTGGGCTTCGACAGAGCAACCTGCACGCTGGCCGGTCTCCAAAAAAACACTTTTTGTGACTCGGGAATCTTCCTTTCCTGACCGTGGCATCGGAGGGCGCTAAATACTTTTCTTTTGTTTTCCTGCAGAATCCTGAACTCCTGCACAGACCTAATGAAGGTCAGTACCGTGGACACTGGGCTTGTTCTCGGGGGAGCAAAAACCATGCAAAACTCTAACTTATCACCGTTGGCAAGATCCGCCCTTCAGTATAAAATCCCTGGCAAACACCAGAATCTGTTTTTCTTTGATCCAGGCAATTCGACTTCTTGTAATGACATCCACAAACTTGCAGAAGGAGATAGTAGAAAGCGGCCGGGTAAGTCCTCCCTTCCGCTCTTCGCTACGCACCGGTGTGAAATGTGGGAGAATTTTGCGTGATTTGCAGAAACATCAGCTGAATTTCACGCTTGCTGGTGTTAGTGGTACTGTGGGAAACCTCCTCGATGGAGACAGATAGCTCTGTGCTGGGCACATCCTGCTCAAAGCGTTGTCCGTCTCGGGACGAGGGCCGAGAGTCCTGCCTGTTTTTATCCAAACTGGCAGACTGTGGGCTCTAAAGCGAAGCTTCCCAGCCCAGACTGGAGCAGGCCAGTAAAAGCGGCTCGTAGAGCACTGAATCGTGCCGCCGCCGTTGCTTTTTGGCTCAGTTTCCCGAGTCTTTCGGCTTTAGAGAGGTGCTGCTGGGGCTGTGGGTTCGCACCGCATCTTGCAGGACCTGCTCCAGGGGATCAAACATGCGGGTGCAACTAACCGGCTTCCAAGCTGGCTTTGAGGTGCCGGCTCGGGAAGGGGCGTTGGAAGGCGGCTCGCTCGCCCGGGCCCAAACGTTTCTCGTGACGACAGGGGGCAGCAACGACGCGGGAGTTTTACGCCAAGAACTCGCGCTGGACGGAGGGGCTGATTTCCGCCTCCAAGGCGGTGGGCTGGGGCGCCTCGCAGCTGGTGTAGGTACCCTCCCGCGGGGCGCGCTCGGGCGGGCGGCGCAAAAACCTTCTTAAAACTCTCCTCGGCGCCGGGCCGACCAATCCGCCTTCCGGTCGGACCCCGCAGGGAGGCGGCGGACCGGGTCGTCCTGCGCACGGGCAAGTACGAAGAGCTGATGGTGTGCTCCCACGAGATCGCCGCCAGCACGGCCCAGCTCGTCGCTGCCTCCAAGGTACCCGCGCGGCGCCGCCGCCCGCCGCCTCTCCGGCGCGGGGGGCCGCTTTGCCGGCAGTGACGCGCGGCCCTGGTTGCCGCAGGTGAAAGCTGACAAGCGCAGCGGGAACCTGGGCAAGCTGCAGGAGTGCTCACGCAGCGTCAACGAGATGGCCGCCAACGTGGTGGCCTCCACCCGCTCGGGCCAGGAGCGGATCGAGGAGAAAGGTGGAGATTTGGCGAAGGCGGGGTGGGGGCAGTGGTGGTGGAGGGAGGTGGAGGTGGAAGTGGAGGAGGTGGTGGAGGGAGGTGGTGGTGGAGGTGGTGGTGGTGGAAGCAGAAAGCTGCATGGTTCCCGGCCGCTGCCCGCCTCCACCGCCTCTTCCCCGCAGACACCATGGACTTCTCGGGCATGTCTCTCATCAAGCTGAAGAAGGAGGAGATGGAGGCGCAGGTAAGGCCTCCGCGTCCCTGCGGAGCGCGGCGCGGGGGGAAGCGGCGGTGGCGGCGCCGGGGCTGAGGCGGCTGCTTGCGGCGCAGGTGAAGGTGCTGGAGCTGGAGAAGCAGCTGGAGGGCGAGCGCCGGCGCCTGGGCGAGCTCCGGCGGCAGCACTACGCCTTGGCCGGCGGCTGCGGCGCCGAGGCCGAGCCGGCGCCGGAGCCGGCCCCTCGCCGCGGCATCCTCAAGAAGCCGCCGCTGGCCCAGAAGCCTGGACACCTGCAGAAGCAGGAGGGTGAGGTAGGACCTGCCGGCACCACCGTGCCCGTGTGCACGGAGGGGTGGCATATGCGCCTCGAGGCTGAAACATTTATTTTATTTATATATATATATATATATATATATATATATATATAAAAACACCATATATATAATATGTATTGCATCTATATTATAATATATAAAATTATATATACTATATATGTATAAATATTAAAATATATAGTTATATATAATACCTATGATACATGAATATATCCATTATATAAATATTTTATAAAATGCATGAAATGCACCCAAAACAATTGTATAAAGTAGATATATAACAAACAAAACATATGTAAAATGCATATAAGGGTTGTATAAAGTATGTATATAACGTATAAAATGCATGAAAGATGGACATAAAAACACATGGAGCTGTATCAAATATGTATATAGTATATAGGACAGTTGTATAATATATGTATGTATATAGACATCGTATAGGTGTATATAATGTATACAGTGCATGTGCTATGCACATGAAACACACAAAGTTGTGTAAAATACGTATCTAGCATATAAAACGCATCCGAAGCACGCGTGAAACGTATCAATCTTTCCCCTTCCCCGTTGCCGTTGCAGCTGGAGCAAGACGCCGACCTTTTCCAGGCTCACGTCGCCACCTCCTAGCGTGCGCGGAGGGAGAGGAGCCGGCGGCCGGGGCTGCCGCTCTCGCGTCTGTGTTTTAAACAGATGACGGCGCCGGGGCCGCCGCTCACCCCGGGGGGCTACGAGGGGAGTGCAGGTTTTTTTTCTTTTCTTCTTTTCTTTTTCTTTTTTTTTTTTTTTTTAACAGTTTATTCCTATCAGCGGGGCAGCCGAGCTCCTCGCAGCAGTGCTGGGACACACCAGTGGCCTCTCGGAGCAGCAGCTCTCCCTCTTTAATTTAACTTGGGATTGGTTTGGGTTGATTTTCTTTTTTTTATTTTTTTTTTTATTTTCCCCCCCCGATTTTATCAGCACTAGGACTCTTCACGAAATGTAGCTCTCTACTGTACTGCTCGGACCCTTTTAAAGAAATGTGAAATGTTTTTAAAGTAGGGAATTTTTTGATCTTTTCTTGCAACTGTTTTTTTAATCACCCTTTTTCCAGCCTGAGGAATAATTTAACTTGGTTTCTGCATGGAATTGGTTCTCAAAGGACAGGACAATTTAGCTTTACCTGGTGCAAGGAACAGGACTTTTATAAGGGAGGAAAAAAGAAAAAAAAAAGAAAAAAAGAAAAAAAAGCAGTTACTAGCACACACTGGCAATAAGGATACAACCATTCTTTTTCTTTTCTATTTTTTATTACTACAGCAATGTCAGGGGATCAGTTTCATTATGTTTTATATTTAAGATAATTAGCAGAATTAAATATAACTGTGGCCTGTGTGAGCCATGGGCTATTAGAAGTTGAAATGTTTGAAGCAATAAGGAATTAGTGTCCAGAAGCGACACCTGGGTATAAGAAAAATTCTGTATCTTCTCTTTGAACTACTACCAAGCCGTAGATTATTAAAGCAGCATATTTAAAATACGTCCTTTGCCGTGCTTGGTCGGAGCATCTGGGTTGGCGTCGGTAAACGGGGGCTGGGGGGGTTGCGTTAGCCCCCTCCTGCTGCTGGAGAAGGGCCGGGAGCTGCTCCGAAGGGTGACTAGACCCTGCCGTGGGCTCGCCGCGTGCCCTCGCCTGCCGTAACCGCGGCATCCCGGAGCGGCTGGGGTCGGCGGGGACCTCTGGAGACCACCTAGTCCAACCTGGCGCACGGCGCACGCACGATCGCGGCCGGCAGCTTCTGAAGATCTCCACGAAGGAGCCGCCACAGCCTGAGCGTATCGGGGCGGGTGGGATGGAGCCGGTGTCCAAAGCCTTGCAGCAGTATGTATTTTTTAATATATATATAAGCTATACATATAGGAAAAGCCAGCCTGGGGCGAGCTGCACGCGGCAGCCTTGCCTCTGCCTCGCGCCGTCAGCACCGCAAGGGCGCCCGCGCCGCCACGTCCCCAGCAGCCTGCCCGCGTTGCAAAGGGCCGCGCTGGCCCTCGGAGCTGGCGGGCTGCTTATAGGCAGGAATAAGGATTAATTTGCCCGGAGAATGAAGTTATCCTAACCACGTGCAACTTTCATAATGGAAATAATATGGTTTAATCATCAGGCACGCTAACTTCGGACGCACACTGCGGTCAACAGTAAAGGGAAATGGGACTTTAAAAGCACGGGTAGACACAACTTGGCCAGCACTGCAGCCTTATTTCATTAGGCTTTGCTGGAATCAATGCTAACAAGAGCAGCTACAGGTAAAGCAATCCATGGAAGTGAGTACACACAC
>NW_028186845.1:4018971-4031698 GCF_003343005.1 Rhea americana | reverse complement strand
AAAAAAAAAAAAAAACACTTTGCAAACTGTATGCAAAGAATTATTTTCGTATGCCATCAAGACATCCTGCTGTACAGGATCCACTTTGCTAATGACTTTTTAAATAAAACCGTTATTGGCTATGTGGGCAGGAGATGATGACCACATACTGAGAGCAAATCCCCCGCCCCCTTCTCCGTGGCCAGCGCTCGCTCTCCCCAGCCCGGGGCTTGCCCGAGGGCCCGGAGCAGCAGCCTCCCGGCTGCCCCCATCCTCCAAGGACAGGGCTGGCGGCCCTCGAGGCCAAGGCATCGCTCGCCAAGCGCTCTGCCCCTCCGAGCAGGGGCTCCTGGGGTGACCTGCCCTTTGAGGAGAAGTACCAAGGCACAAAATTACCTTATGTATGTGGCACAAGGAAAAACTTTCAGCTTTGAAAGAGAAAATACTGAAAAGCTCTGAAAAATTCCTTCCCACCATTGCATGCAGGAAAAGTGCCCCTGAACAGCCTGGAGATAGATACAGGAGGAAAAAAGCTGCCCTGAGCTCACAGCAGGCGCGAGGATTCAGGGTATTTGCTCGCAACAGAGTCCCAAGCTCGAGTAGTCCGTGATTTGTCTTGGGGGCTGCGGCAGGGGCAGAGGAGAGCCGGGTTCAGGTGAGGGCGAGAGCCGGTAGGCGGCCGGGGCCCAGCGACGGCTCCGGGGCCAAGACGCCGCGGGCTGCGTAAAGCCGCTTTGAAACTTCAGCTGAGACAAAACCTCTGAGAAGAACTCACGTGCCGTTATCACTACGGCCCCCCGAGAGGAGGACGGCGGTGCCTGCCAAAGGCTTTACTCGAAGAGGACTCAAAGGACAGGACCGAGCACCAGGGAAGATCTAGGACAAGCTCGCAGCATACTTAGTTCTCATTCCTTTGCATTAAAAACCATCTTTCCTACCCAGAACAGTACAGGAGCATGACGTGGAAGGGCCGCCCGAGCCCCCGGGGCAGGCTACAGTCCCAACACCCCGCAAGTTTGCCACGGCCGTAGCTTGCTATTCCCGCATTAAGAGGAGCAAGGTTGTCAAACCTCCGTAGTCACCGCAAACAGGACGCATCAAGAAAAAGATTCTTAAAAGGGATTTTTTTCTTTGTTTCCATATATTATCATCCGCTATTCTGCAGCAGGATTTTCTATTTTACATTGCTATTAATGTGACAGGTATTACAGAAAATTACATCAGGTCTTTTCTGCCTTCTGACTCATAGTCCTAAATAACTTTGTCTGACTCATCTCTCCTAACATGACTTTGTTTAAATCTAAGTTTTTCTTCTATTAATAAGTAAAAGTGGCCTTCCCCCTTCTTTCAGCTTTTCTGGTTCAAACTTCTCTGATTATCTAAAATAGAGGAAGCGTCTAGGAAACTAAAACACAAGTGAAGAGAGCCTACCGGGCAAAACAACCCACTTTCCGCTTAGCTCCGATTAAGATGCACAGAATCTAACCTGAGGATACCTCTTTGGAATGAGCTACATACAAAATATATTCATTATATCCAGTCACTAAAAACATGATCAATAAATTTAGAACAAACAATCAGGTTATGTTCTTGCAAATTTATGTTCTACAATTCATCTACAACTATTGCTATATTCAAAACATCATTAGTACTGAAGAGCGTTAATATAACTCAACCATGATTAAACGAGGCCACAACGGGAACGCAACACCAGGAGAGATTTGCTATTTTATTTAAAATCAGACCACAGTAGATTACAGAAAAAAATTATGCAAACACATCCACCGTACATTTCACAACTTGCTAGGCAAATAAAATTGCCCCTCTGTTAGGCTGTCCAGGCTTAGACAGAGGAAGCGCTCAGGTGCCAAGACGACTCTGCTTCCTCTGAACTCAACGCTAGGCAAGTATTTCTGTATTCAGGCTAGAGGAATTTCCAAACCGAGCTCTCCGTTGAAGTCATTATTCCAGTTTGGGAAGGCAGAGCAGTCCAAAAGAGGCTGCGGGTGAGGTGGTGGAAGCTGGGGCACTGAACGTAACAGCTACCCAGGAGGGGACTGCGCCCAGGGCTCTGCCTCCTGGAACCACGCGAAAGCTCATCCTCAAAGCAGTCCCTCTAAGTCACCAGCACCACCGTGACCTCTGCGGATCAGCTGCGCTAGAGACAATTCACTCCGTTTCCTCTAGGAGACGGCACTGAAGTGCAGCGAAACTCATCTTGGAGTTAGAACCATTCAATGCTGATTACCATCCAAAGGGGAAAAAAAAAAACAAAACAAAAAAAAAAAAACTACCCACATACAATTTGTCTTAACTTACAAAGCTGCATACAAAAGACTGGCAAAAGTAACGCCATCCAAAGAGAGCTTTCTCGACACTACCACCACCCTACAGCCACGTTACACATCTTAATTTGAACCTGGCATCCACTTCATGTTTAAGAGAAGCTTCTCTGTTCTGACTGTTCTGGGGAAGTATGTGCTATTTGCAGCAGAAATCAAAAATTCTTAAGATAACATAATACTATATATTTTGGCAAGGCATTTGAGCCACCCCCTCTCAAGTTTCAGCTTGCCTACGGCATTTTCATCTATCTTAGAAACAGTGCAAATTAGTATGATTCTAAATGTCTTAGTCATAGTAAAATTTAATTTATTAGCTGTAACAGAATAGGAGAAGCTGTCAGGGGCGATGGGCTAAAACATCGCACATCTCTTACCCTACTCATTCAGATTAGTGTCTTATAACATTTGCTTCTGAAAGGATTTAAACAGCTTTCCACAGTCCTTTTGCTTTTTAACCCTTAGACATTGCCAGCAGTCAAGTATGTATTCACATATCAGTTTGTGTGCACACACACACACAGTTAATGGCAAAACATTTCCCATGAGCAGCTGGATTTCAGTTATGAGACTGCTATAACTGAAACATCACATTAGTTATATTAATTATGTTCAAACTAATCAATCAGTGAAGGCAACTATAAGCTTACAAATAGCAGATACCACCTCTGTTTATTCTAAAGTATAAGGGTGACATTTTTGTAAAAGAAAGTGCTCTTGAAGAGCCCTTAGAGTTGAGCAATGGCCATTCAAATGATAAAAATGCTAATATCCTAATAGTACAATCACAAGTAGTGATCCTAAGGCACATCAGCCACATGCATATGCAATAATGCATTGTTTTGCTTTCAGACAGAAAAATTGCATTACCTTTGTCTGTATTTAGTTTACACAAGAGTTTGCTTTAGATAAAGTATCCCTGAATGGTCATGTTATCACAAAAGATACCAAAAGACAGAAAATTTAACAAGTAGTAAAAATATTTTTGGACTACTAATACCAATAGAGTTAGATACATAAAATGCAGTGCAAATTCACAATACACTTATCACCTCCACCACTTCTGAGGTTTTTCAACCCTCAGAAAAAAAGTTGGCACTTGATAAGTGTAAAATATACCTGGTTGCTTTTATTAAATGTTAGCAAAACTAATTTGAGAGTGTTTGAGTTTGTGTAGCAGGCTCCAAGTACAGACTTATGAACTTAATCACCACCCTTGTAGTCCCACCCACTTTCATTAAAGACAAATCATTTCTACAGCAGATTTATGTTTAACATTCAGATACAATAGTTGCCATCCAAATACCAGCACTAACAGCGCAGTAAAATTATTTTGAAACCATTAATAATTAACCATGCTTATACTAAGCCTCAATGAGAAAATAAGACCAAGAAAAGATATTACACTATTTTAAAACACACGTCCTGTATCATCACTAGATTACAGAAAAAACACACTATGCAAACAAATCCAATGCACATTGTTTCACAACCCCCCCACACCTATAGAAACTTTCCAGACCTACAGTGGGGAATTGGTTCAGACACCAGTAACGCTGACCAACCTTCTGCCCTTTGTCTTTAGAAGGCAAAACAAGCCAAATAACCCTATTTTCAGAATAGGGAGCTTCCTGTTATGAGATTAATTTCAGATTAGTATTTGCTAGCAACCACCACACTCCAGAGGAAATGATTAAGGGACAATCAAGGGCTTTACGTAGAGGAAAAAAAAATGGAAAAAAATCAGATCTTCTGTTTTGACTGAAGCCGTTTGTAACACAGACTTCCAAACAATGTAGTGCATTCCAGGACAATGATAAGAACGTGTTTTGAAATGATGCAGAGAATATCACAGATTATAGATTGCGTGTTCCTTAAATTACTATTAATTAGTTCAAAGGCAAAGGTTGGTTGTGGATGTGAGAAACTGATAATGAATTTATGGACATATTCTGAGCAAGCAACAAGTGCTAAGATTTGCCTCCCCCAGTCTAGATTAAAATACCCACACGTGCTTGCACCATAGGCTTTAGGAGTCACACTGATGAGGAAATCTGAACTCCCCTAAAAAGCCTCCCCCTCCAGTGGCATAGAAAGTCAAAAATGGATTAAGATGCAAACATCCACCATGGAATTCAAAAAACTACTCTGCTCTGACTGCTTGCAGAGAAATGTTAATTGCAAATTCCAGACAGGTAAGTGTGCCAAACACTGAAAATATAAATGAAATGGGAAAATTAAAAATAGTTCTTCCAAACAAGAGATTGAGTCTGAAGGATGAAATGGAACTGTGGAGCTTCAAGTGGGCAATTAAATGATATGAAAACCCTGAATTTGAATAAGAAAATACCCTGCCTAGATTCCTGGAATCATATCAAGAACTAAGCACCTGTGTTTAAAAAAAAAAAAAAGAAACGAAACTTCTATATCCAAGATGCGGAGAAGAAAAAAAACATAGGAAACAGTTATAATAGGCAAGGAAATAAAAATGCCTGGTAAAATTTCTATAAAACTCTAAACTGACACTACAAACAGTTTAGTTTAATTTTAAGAGACCAGGACTTTCAAGCTATAGCTCTATTTACGAAAGGGAAGGATGCGCACTTTTATTACAAGAAGTGCGAGGTAACCGAAATGCAAAAATTAAACTGTTGTAACTTCTAGTGTTTAAAAACCATAAGACATCTTCTGAGAACAGTGTCTGCTCAATGAGCTCAGAAAAGGTTGTGCACCTTGTCAGCAGTGCAGCTGCCCAGGCACACTGCAAAGGACACTGACGAGCTCCACCGCAGCTCTCTGCCCAGTATCCAGATATGGCTGTTACCATCCAAATACCAGCACCGATGGAGAATTCTTTAGAGACACAAACAGCTCCCTATTTGCCACACATACATCTGGCTGACAGGAATACATCAAAAAAGAAGAGGATGCTATTTTACCATCACTAAAGAATTCAAAGAGATATTTATAACGTAAAGTAAATCCACCGTACATTGTTTCACAACTCACTGGATTTACAAAAGTTAGCCCCTATCACCTTCCTAGGAAAAAAAAAGTTGTCACTGATATCTGAAAACAAAAATCATCACATTTACTGAATGCAATTTCAAACCTCCATGCCACAGCTTGAATTTTGTATTCCATTGTGCAAAAAACAGAGGCTTTCCACTGCCTACATATTAAGTCTCTAACAGGGGAGAAAAAGGAAATATAAGCACCAATACATAAGTTAGGCGCACCAACATATTCACTGGAGGATAAAGCCAGGATGTGGTGGAAGGCGAGGTGGTCTTTGGGGAAGAGCTGGAGGATACTGTGGTACAAACTGAGACGGGTATCCTGGCTGTGGCATTTGACTTGCAGACTGAACTCCTACTCGAGGTGGGAGAGGAGGATATGGAGCACCTGGATAAGAAACAGCTGGTCCTGAACTCATGGCTGCAGTAAAAGGAGTAGGAAAGCATCCTGCTGGGACTGACGAAGGTGGAGGGGGTGGTATTCGTCGGGGTATCACTGAAGCAGGAGCGTTTGCATCCGAAGTGTAGGAAGCTTGAGGGGCTGGTGTTGTCTCAGGTGCTCTTGGCGGAGCCTGCGGCTGAACCTGCGGAAGTCTCTGTCCCTTCAGCACCATCTCTTGGAGCTTCTCAATTTTTACGCGGCGCAGGTGAGCCAGTTTACGCTTGCTCTGGTACTCATCAATAAAGGAATCCAGTGGTATTTCACCATCAAGAAACTTTTCTGCCATGTTCTGTCAAATATTGAACAATCTCTTAGAAAGCAACACACTCGAAGTGAATCTAAATAGCTTATATCCTAAAATAGCATAATTTTGGTTGTCATTTTCCAGCTTGGATATGGAAGACAACTGACATACTACGAATTCAAAGCACAATTTTGAATTAGTAATTTCTCAGAAGCATTGGCAGTTAAATATTTTCTGCTTAAAATTTTGCTGACATAAAAGCAGTAAGAACATCTGAATCTGGCTCTGAACATTTCCCCGATGAGAGACAGGAATGAATCAAGTTACAGCTTTCCTGATCGTCAGCTAAGCTGAAATACAGTTCAGTATTCCTTATAATGTCAATAGAAACATTTAGAACCCTGCAAGCCTCAATACAGAGGCAGACTATTGCTAAGCCAGGTGTAATACTCACCCTTACTTGTAGCAAAGCAAAGCTTAAGGTAAATGATATTTTAATAACCAAGATAAGTGACCACACATACAATAAGAGAAGTCAATTCGTCCTGAAAATCTCTTGTGATGTCAAACTTGGGGCCAACACGCATTTTTTTTCCTGATGTTAACAAGCTATGTAGTTATAACTAATGTCCTACAAGTGAATCAGCAAACAAAACTAAACATGTCCCTTATTCTAAAAGCAAACCAGCTTTTAAGCGCCTGTATCACAGTGAGGGGTCACCACAGGGGCCGAGACAGCTATGTTGAAACCATCATGGAATATTCCACTGGAACTGTGGCAAAGGCAGCCCTCTCTTCCTACAACCAGCCTTTTTTGTTACGTGACTAATTGACATTTGTATTGGATTAACATATATACACACCATGCAAACACCATTAAAGAGATTACCACATTTATATGCTATTAGTTTGAAGGCAATGCAAAGGAAGTAAGAGGGTTTGGTGTTCTCTTCTGTTTAAACAGCCCTTTCTTTTTTTAAACTTCAAAGATGTTAAGAGTGTCTGAGTAAAAATTACTCAAAAGAATTCTCACTGAAATCAAGTGACCGTTGCTTGAAGTTCAAAGAAAAGACCAGACCCTGTAATATCCCTTCAGCCTACTACACGTTTAAGACTATACTGCAGCTATGTAGATTCAGAGTCTCTGGTGAGGGTGTAAGTCGCAGAACTGAAGCATATTGCCATTACCTCTGTGTCTTCCTCAATCTTAGCCCCCTCTGTCTGAAGGAGGGCTAGCAGTGTCTCCAGGGAAGCATTACCGGATTGGCTGTCTGTAACGGCACGAAAATAACAGTAAAGTACAGCTGGCTATAAGTGACTTGACAGCTGAAGCTACACAGCTTCAGTAAGCATAAAACCTCTTCCAAGGCACATACACACAGTCAGCACACTCCATTGCTCCAGACAGGGTGATTTACAATGAGAAAAATGCACCTTTTAAGAATTTCAGCAATATTGCCCTAGTGCTAAAGCTGCAATTTAATTATAATTAAATATTACAATAATGAAAAATAAAGTACTGCAGCAAGTGCAGCATAATACATACAATACTTCATAACTCAATATGAAGTAAAAGATGTGAGATTTATGACTAATAGTTGAAAATTCAAACTAGATTTTGCTCGTTGTATTAAACAAGTTTGACCACTTAGAGAACAGAAGGTAAGCAATAACTAGGCATGCACCTCAGTAATAGAAAATTACAGATACGTACTACTAAGTGTAAAACGTACCTAAGAAATCAGTAAAAGCATGATCTATTTCAGAACTACTTGAGAATGACATTTCATTTTGTACCCAAACCATACAGTTAAGAACAAGAGACAGAAGACAAAAGTGTTTATATAATGAACAGAGAAACAAACACATAAATTTATATTTTCTCAGAAAACAGCAAATAAGAATCATAAACAGAAGATGTTACCTAGTTTTGTTTTCTTCAGCTGGTATGCTTCAAAAAGGACTTGCAGCTCTTGATATTTTTGAGTCAAATTTGCTTTCAAAGACTCCAGCTTTGGCTGGTACAAAAGATTGCCTTCTGCCAGACTGCGATTGCTGGCAAGAGTCATGTCCTTGCTGTGCTGAACATTTTGGACCTGCAAAAGAAAGGTGTGTGAAATGACACTGATAATATTAAGTAAGATTAATCACTATGCAGACAACACAAGAATTTCAAAACTTCTAAACAAGCAAAAGTAGGTTCTCTGGAAATGCCAGTACCACTGTATTAGACCTACAACAACACAGGAAAAAAACCCACAAACATAGGAAAAAACCTTTCAGATCAATTGCACTGAGAAGATGGATCCCTCCTGTCAGCTATGAACGTCTCTGAATTAACCACTTTTGGAACAGGAGTAAGTACCAATCTGATGTCACTTTCCCATACAATTTTTTCACACGCAGCACACAGAGCTCATTAACTAAGCTAGAAATCATGGCTATTTTTATTCCAAATATTCGAAGAATTTGTGTTATGAGAAAGGATCCATCAGAACCTCCTCTCCTTTGGCAAGGGGTGGAGGAATCAGCAAGCGGTTCTGCAGGAAGAAAAACTCTTACCAATTCTTTTACCAGAAGGAAGAACTTTTACCAGTTCTTTTACCAGGGGAACTGTCTGCAAGAAGCACGTTTCACCTTGTCAGTACAGCAGTGGTTACCCCGTGGAAATCAGGGACTGGGTGCTCGTTTAGACGTTTCTGCTAAGTGGCAGGAGTGCAGTTTGTGCCACTCGATTTTCTTCTAATCTCTAATTTACACAAGATCTGACTAGCTGGTTAAATCTCAGCTCTGTGAGCTCACAGTTTTACATTCACGTCCTGCTACTGTGACAGATTCTATATAAAATTTTATCCACTATTTAACCTAGATACTTCACTGCTCCTTCATCCCTACCTCATGAACTACCATAACCATTCCCCCCACCTCATGATGAACGCTGGCAGACGTAGCAACACTTGTTCCTAAAAATCTCTGAATCCCTACACACGATGCCATCAGACTGCAAGACAGTATCCTCCTTCAGCTTACTAAAATGCAAAAAGGAGTGCATCGCTGTGGTTCCTTCTCCAGAATATTCTTCCTAAATTATATTAAAATCAGTCCTGGATTAATGCCAAAAGCCTGTTTTTCAATTGAATCCTTCTGCTTAGCCTGAAGGCAATGTTCTTAGGAACAAATGACCACTGCAAACAAGATTCCGGGCTTGCTCGTATGTACACACACACATGCACTTCTATCAAGTCATAAACTTTGGAAAAGCTGAATGTTTGAGGAAATCTGCCCTGGATATCACACTAGAGCCACTGAAAGATTCAGACATCAAAAGGAGAAAGACACAAGGGATCTGATCTCGGATTTTTAGCCTGAATCAACACATGGGATGATTTTCCCATGGCGTGACAGATGGATCATACTAAATTGCCTTCAAATTCAATGAAAAACTTTATATACTTTTTGTGACCTTCTCCATTAACACGCCCTGCCCTTGCCCATGATCACTGCTTAGCCAGAACAAGTTTTACTTAAGCTGTTTCACCGAGTTCGGCGCACACACGAAGAGTACAGCGCTTCCTCCCTTTTGCACTCGTGCTTATATAGAGGGGAGCGACCCTTCACAAGAAGGAAAGGGAGAAATCTCCACAAGCCATTGAAACCCCCCTAAAAAGGCCACACAATCACAATTCAGGTGTTCTTGGCAGCTCGAGCACAAGATTAGGTGCATCAGATAAAAATATTTCCCAAGCCTAACAACATTATCTTCAATAGCCATTATTTCCTTTTGAAATATTTATACACAATATCTTAATCTGCTTACTTCAAATTTGACTCAGTATTGCTTAAACACATTCTTGGTATTTGAGGCATACTATCCAAGGCCAAAATTTTACTCTTTTTGCCCTGTGCTCGTTAACCCACTTAGGACACGTTATCCTTGACTTGATGGTTTTCTAAATTCTACGTCAATCCAAACAAAGTTATCTTTCAAATTGTACAAATGAGACAAACCGCATTTGCAATATTGTTATGTCTTCTCAAGATTCTCACATCAAAACGTCTCTTTCTCATTTTTGAATCAAATGCAAAATAATTTAAATTAAACCGACTGCTTTCTCTTATTTGTTCTTACATGACCTAACAGTGTTAGGTTGCACTTTCAGAAAGCTGAAGTCCCCCAATTTTACATTCTTCCTAACTATTATTAATGGAACTAAAACACACATTATTTAATAGCTTAATTTCTAACACCCCAGCTTCTAACCATACTACCTGTCATCACCACAACTTTTTGTAAACCATTTATCTTCTGCTTTACCAAGAAGATTGTGTGCAAAAACAATAGTTTCTGATGCCTCTCCTCCTCCACCATTTTAATAGGAAAACTACTTTCATCAAGCAATTTGCAATTTTATCTACTGATCACATTTTCAGTGCTTGTAAGGTTGACATTCTCGTTTCAAAGTAGTTGCCCAGTCAGTCTAGGAAGACCCGTTTTATGAATGGACTTTGATCTTTCTTCAGGATGAAGAACATGTTACCTACCTTTTCTCTAGAGAGGAAAAAGCCTGTAAAATGAAGGATACGCAGATCTATAAACATTTCATGAGTGCAGAACTCAAGAAGAAAAGGAACATTTAAACCATATATAATGAGGAAAAGAAAAAAGAACTTAGGGAAAACAGAATGACAGAAAAGCTTCCTGAAGTGTGATGAGACTGCAAAACTACTTCTGAAATAACTGAAGCTCTATCTTTGGCAAGAAACAAAGCTTCAGTCACTGCACCAGGCTTTACAGTTTACCAGCTTTAGTTTGATTACCAAGCCTTTCCAAACTCTAGGAAATATTTCATTGCTTGAGTGAATAAAAAAATATTCCTGCAGTACAAGGGAATGCTCAGATCCACATTTAAAAGCCTTCCCATCTTCCAGCAACTGATTCCCAAATTAGTCGGTCAGTTGATTTACATAATAGAAACAAAAACTAAGTAACTGTGTCAAACAGTTAGATGAACAGAAAAAACATGTTTTTGGAGAAGTGAGCAAGGAGAAGCGACCATGCCAGGACCTCCACTGTTCAGTCCGGGGTACAAAATCGAACTCTCCCAAATCAAGAACCATCACATCCCTCTGCAAGACTATGGAGGTGACGAAAAAAAGTTTAAATTTCACAAAGATTTTTCTGAAGAACTTTTGTTTCTACTCCACTATGAATGTGTAAAGATGAAGAAGCATCAGTTGAACAGAATGTACCTTTCTTGTAAAAATATGGGGGAGGGGAAGCAGTATTATAAGAGCATTTGGAAAAATCTTATTTACCTGCTTTGAATGCAGACAACCACAGGCAAGCTCCTTGCGTTTAATGTAGAATGACCTCCTCTCCTGCAGCAAGTGTTTGATATCTAGCAAATACCGATTATTCTAAACTTGGCTGAAAGCCTTTAAAATGTTTTAAAGAATAAAAAAGAAGTAAAAGCATTCTCAATTGCACATTGAGTTATACTGCTTGAAATCAGAATGCACAACTTAATGACTCAACATTTTCCGTATTCTAGCATTTTTAAGGAGGACATTTTTCTACAGAATTGAATAAAAAACATGATTGACATTTACTGATCAAATCAAAAATTACTCTAGAAGTCTTCATGTCCAGCATTATTCACTGTGTCAAATTTCTTTAAAAAATGGGCAGGTGAACAGATAAGAAATTCATACCGAATCATACTCAAAGGCATGAGAAGAACCCGTTGCTCAAACAAGCTAAAGACAGACAAGCTTTCAAGAAAAAGAAATAATGATTCTGAGGAAAACCTATTCAGGACATTCAAATGTTTTATTTAATTAAAAGTTTGAACTTTGTGGAGTCAGTAAATTCTATTTTTTAACAAAAAGAGCAAATAATAATCTCAAAGCAATCCAACCTGAACACAGTTACAGTCCTACAAACCAGAGTAATCTCTGGCACCGATGGGAACTCAGAGTAATAAGCTTTTCTGCAATTGTTCCACTTCATTTAGAAGTTAAGTCAAGAAATTAGAAAAGCAAATGTGGTTAAGCTACCTAAAAGCCCTAAAAGAAATAAAATTTCAAAGTTTGACTCATTTAAGATAAAAAACAATTACAAAACCATCTAAAGGTCAAAGATACAGCACAGCCTGCCCAGTCTATTAAGATTATCAATGCAGCACAATGTCTCCTCTCAGTATCCATCCTCAGCTTGTCTCGAGCCCAAGGCAGGAGTAACCCATCAGCTATAACCGAACAAGCAAGGAGTAAATCCGATCCGAGTTATCTTGTTCTCGGACGAGTTGTGTGAAAGAAGTCTGTTTTAGTGCGAACCTGCTATAATATCAGATGTTCACCTGCCTAATGGCACTACAGCACGAAAAAAAAGTTATCAACAGAAATAAGCAAACGCAGCTCTTTAGCAGAATTGCTATCAAAGCTATTGCGGTCATAAGCACTTAAACAGGCAGGAAACTTTCATCTGAAAACAGATGAAAAGTACCAGTCAGAATCACGAGATATTACAGAGAACGTAAGTGGGTTTTTTTAAACTGCTAAGCTTTCGCTATGAATTATGAATGGGACAAAGAGGCAACAGTACTGAGCTGCTTAAACAGATTTTAATGGTAAAAGAACTGCTTAACACTGAGTAGACAACTCTGAAACCAAACTGTGTATATGGCAAAAACACGAAGCCAGT
>NW_028186845.1:4015107-4018966 GCF_003343005.1 Rhea americana | reverse complement strand
AAAAAAAAAAAAAAAAAAAAAAAAAAAAAAAAAAAAAAAAAAAAAAACAAAAAAAAACCAAACCAAAACAAAACAAAACAACAACAAAAAAACCCTATAGCCTGTGTAGTGTTGCAGAACTTAAGATGGTTAAAAAGTGAATCTTGTTAAAAGTAGTATGAAGAGTTTTAATCAAGGATTGATTAAATAAGCAGTTCCAAGAAAAGCAGAGGAGCAGCAACTGCTTCATGGAATTCAGATCCTACTGCTTTCATGAACTGCAGTTTTATCTCACTCCACTTTTAAAAGGAAGAAAAATGCTGGATAAAGTTAAAACAGAAGCTAGTACTAGCTTAGCAGTTTTTATCCTCTATCATGGATTCCAAAATAACAGTTTACAGCAGATATCCAGCAAGAGCTATTTGTACAAAGTGGTTCTGAGAAGCACTGTTCGAGTCTGTTCCCAAAAGAACAATTCCAGATCAGATGCCTCCCAAGATACAGTGACACTAATTCCAGCTACCCACAAAGTCCATCAAATGCTGCTATAATTATGAGCTTGCCTGGCAAGCGCCACAGCAAGTAGTCTATCAGTGCTTTCATGAAAAGGTCCCTTAAGCAGCTATAAATAAAGTTTTAAACTGCACCATTTTAATTGCTTTATATATAGCATAGCCCACATGGCAGTTTTAGGTTTCTCTAGTCTTCCTCTAGCCTTCATCATTCTCACATTCTTTCACTTACATTACATACTTGTAAGCTAGGAATAAAATACACAGTCACACTGCAATGCTGATTACATAAGCACTAGTTTTAAAAATTACAAAAATAAAGATTAAAATGTAAGCTGTGATTCCTAAATGTTTACGTTAGAGGAAAGAGCCATACAGAACAACAACTTGCGCTCATTAGATTCACGCAGGTTATTCATTTGATGCTTAACTGAAAAACAAAATTCTATAGTTGCCACCAAGTCTAATTCCTAACTTTGTAACTAAATTTCATGTTTGGCAAACAAGAACATAACCACTTACACGATGTGGTTTTAGGACAAGATCAGGAATCCAAGAAATCTAGGCATGCATTCACATAGTTTAAACCTTGGACTTTCTGCGCTGCCTATTCTGTTCAAACAGTCTTTGAGAGACAGACAACGCTTGAAAATCCCTTCTGCGCTTGCCAGTGTACTTTGAAATCCTAGGATGAGAAGGCAATACATTTTTCATGTCTTGATTTCATATAATTAAGGTATTGAAGAGCAAACAATTTTTGGCAATAGAACTCTAGAGTCAATAGCACAATGTTTCACTGTTGCTAAAGCGATGTTCCAACACATACCCAAGAAAAAACTCATTCTCACAAGAGAAACTCACTGATCAGTGTCAGAAACTCGGTGTCAGGTCACGAATACTCTTATCTATGCCACTTTGAATTCTCACATTGAGAATAACTTTATATCATAAATAAAAGTACACTGTTTATGAAGATGAATACTGTAGATGTACTACAGAGTTTAACCTCAAAGGATTATCAAAATAACTCCTCAATTTTAAAAGACTAGCAGTACCAGACAATTGGCTTCCTTCCTCTTTCTAACGAACAAGACGTTCGTTGTTCAAGCCTAAAGGCTTCAAAAACAACCTTACGGACAGAAAAAGTAGTTTAGCTCTTTGATGCCACATTTTCACATAACTGGGGTTACAGTATGAAGGACTTTGTATATTACAATGCCATATATATGTAGTACATGCACACACATATATACACCCCTGAACAACATATACAAAGCTTGCTCAAATGCAGCACAGGAATACATTCCCTTTGAGGCTGGAAGCTGCCTATTTTTAGCTATTAACAACAAAGCCAAGTGGTTTTCCAAATCCTCCTCTCTGCGAACAACACACTTTTTTGAGCAGGGTTTCCCTTGCAACAAGGCAAATAAAATTTCTTTCAATTATGGAATAATCACCGTTAGTCAATTTTGCTGAAAATAAAAGTGACCTCAGAGAACTGACTCAGGAATCATGATTAATCAGCATCCCACAATAAAAATCACTAATTTTAAGGACTTTGGACTATTCCTACAACCCAGATACACATGGCCTGACTGACAACCAAACAGCTCTCTCAAGCACTAGTGAAGTCACTATGGTTTCTCCTTAATGTTCAGGGCTCTCCTCTCCCCCTCTTCCTCCACATACTTCATAGCAAAAAATCAGTACCCCATAGCGCAAAATGGTCAAAGTAAACAATCCAGTGAAAGCAAAACCAGAATGAGAAAGAAGTAGTTAAGCATGGCCAACTCCAAGGTGTGTAAATACATTTCCAGTTGAACAAGCTCTAGTAAAAGCTTCTGCACACAATAAAAAAAAAATATACCAGACAATCGCATCGCTGTATTTTCACACAGCTCCAATACCTTCAAACCTAGCCACGCTTTCCAACCACCACAAAATATTCCCTCAGGCCTGGAGAACTTTAAAATTTCAGACCCCTCCTCTGCCAACTAAGGAGGAAAAACAGAGGGTCAAATTGAGAATACAGTCTAGTGTTACAATGAGAAAGAACCTTTTCTGCTAAGGTCATACAGGTTTCCAGCCACTTTTGACCTAAATGTATGCTGACAAACAAAGAAAAAAAAAACTCTTAAAATAAAAAAACAGGTCATATACGGCACACCTTGCCAGATCAGCAGTGTTCCAACTATTTATACCTTTTCAAAGTTAAGCGTTGATTTCTCTTAAATATTTAGTCTTCTTTTATAGGGCTACTCCTGCCCTCCAGTAAACATTGTCTTTATTACAGTAGTAACTGTTTCTTCAAGTATTTAAAGTTCTCAAAATACAATTTCACATGGAAAAGTTACCATGCCTGACAAAGTTACCATGAACGAGCTACCATGCCTGTGACATGTCTCACAACTTAGATGTTGCACAATGCAACAAATAACTTCTCTAGGACATCTTATCTCAACCTCAACCTTTGATGGGTCTCTTCAACGATAATACTTCAACAGCTTGGTCTGAGATGATCCAGAACAACTGGAGTGCACCAAAAGGGCAAGCATCATAGTTTCACACAAAGCAATTAAAATTGCTTTTATCTAATAAACTAAGCTTTTTTCTCAAGAACATACTATTGCTTTTTTTTCCCCCCCATGAGGCTTTTATCCTCTAGATTTAAGAACACACACAAAAAAAACCCCAGAGAAATACAGCCTTTTTTTCTTTTGAAATTTTCATATAAGTGGTTTCATCTTATGTTATTAGCTGACTTTAGTCATTTAGTCTTTCAGAAGCATTTGTGGTCACACAAATCTGGGAGAGCCTCATATCAGAGCTACAAAACGCACTGTTCACTGATACAGAGAATGACTAAAAACCAGCAGAAGACAATCACAGCAGCAGAAAGAGAACCGGCTCCCACTTTGTTTCAATAAGTATAGACCCGAACGGACAGCTTGGAGTCTAATACGCTGACAAAGATTAATGTAAAATAAAATAAAAGGACAAAATAAAATAAAATAAAAGGATAAAATGAAATAAAATAAAAGGATAAAATAAAACAACACGGAACGCGACGGTCGTCAACGCGCTGGCCACGCCAGCCCGGGCGCACAAAATCCCTTTCCCGTCGTTTCGAGCTAAGGCTCCAGCTGGACCGAGACCACGAACAGGGCCGACTTCACCCGGACCAAACCCTCCACCGCGGCCAAGGCGCACAGCAAGGGCCGCATTAACGGAAAAACCGACACCACCCCCGGCCCGTCAGGGGCTCCCGACGGAGCACGGCCCCCCCGGGGGGCTCCCGGCGCAGACCCCCCCCCCCAAACACACACACACACCCCGAGGCCACGGCGAGGGGCCCGGGCGCGCCGGGA
>NW_028186845.1:3981967-4014547 GCF_003343005.1 Rhea americana | reverse complement strand
GGAGCGTTGGCGGCGGAAGGTACCAAAGAGGGGCGGGGGTGGGGGGAGGCTGCGTGGTGTGGGGGCGGCTGTGATGGGGCCCGGCCCGCGGGCGACATGTTGGGTGGCGGCGCCAACTGCCGGCGGCCCGCGAGGCCTCGGCCCTGCCGAGCCCGGCCGGCGCGGCGGGGAAGGAGGGGGGTGTCGGAGCCGCGGTGCCCCACGAAGAGGGGCCTGGGCCTCGGGCGGTGGCGGTCGGAGCCCCTCGGCAGAGCGTGCCTCACACGCCCGCCGCTCGCCACGCTGCTGCTGTCGCCTGGAAAGGCGGCTGTGGGGATGGCGGCGGGATTAAAACGCCTGCAGGCGTGCTCAGGGCTCGATAACTTTCATTTCCCCCTCACAGTCCAGGGCTTGGCGCTTTCGTTTCACGGTGCGCAGCTCGGGCTGGCACCGAGGGCTCGGCGAGGGGGCCGCGCGCGCGCTGCCCTGAAGGACGCGGGGAGGCGAACGCTGAGCCTTCGCACCCAGCCCGCGCACCGCCGGTGACGGCGCTGCGGCCCGAAGTTACTGCGGGCGTTCGCGTGCTCCTTTTGTTGGGACAGCAGGAGTACGGCTGTAAACGAGGAAGGAAAATCCGTAGAATTATTTCACTCGCACTTCCTCACTAGGTCAGGGCTTGGCCACAGCAAGTCTCCAAAGAGTGACTGTTACTGTTCTCGAGCCTAGGCTGAATACCTGTTTAGGTTAAAAATAGCTAAAATTCATATCTTGCCAAACTCGAGCATTAGGTCTTTCTGTCACTTTTAAGCATTTCCTCTTCAAAAGTGAAGGTCAAGACAAGCTTTTTCTATCAAAGATGTATTTTATAGTGAGTTGAAACAAACTATTTTGAAATGTAGCAAAAGCTCTGGGCTTTAGATTCAGAAGAATCAATTCAAACGTCGTAGCTCATCTTTGTTCTTCTGATTTATGTGTATTTAGTATATATGCTAAATATTTGCATATCATCAACTCTTTAATATATTTGCACTCTGTGGTAACACTTTGGAGCCATAGCTTTCCAGTCACTGATGACATTACCATAGCTGATAAGTAGAATTATGCCTGTAAATAATGATGTCAGCATGTCTGAGGTTGTACACATTTCCAGGCATGCGCTGCCTACCTGATGTGCTTTTGTAGCTCAGGAAGTGTGGGTGCTCTCACCTCCATATGTGTGACATGGGGAAACCTGAAGAAGTGCCTGAGCCAAAGGGAAGGGGTAAGGGATGGCCGTGTGGTCATTGTTCTTTGTTTCTGACATTTTTTACCTAATTGGAAAACAAAAATCAATACAGCAAACAATCAGTCTCAAACTGAATCAATCTCTGATGTAATGCTATTAAAATGTAATGACGTTACATTCGCATTCGGGAAGTGACCCAGTACTTCCTGGCAGAGCTGAATGCGGAGATAACAGCTATGTGTTTGTTCTTTTGTCCACTGAGTAAACTCGGCTTTTTATTACTCCCATCTCCCAAACCCCCCTCTTGGTATTAGCCAACAGCCAACATGGCACTGCTAGTGGAGGGCTTCCTCTCCTTCTGGCTCTTTAGTGTGCCTTTACATACAAACATGTACATGCAGACATGAACAGAGTGTAATTAGAGGCAGGTAAGCGAGAGATGTTTGTGCACCCGGAAGTTGAGCTTGCTCCGGGTGGGGAGGCAGCGATTAGCGATAAGGGCGTGTGTCCACTCATCCGTCAGCGTACCTGCACGTTGCTGTGGTATGTTCTGAGCTCCTCCTTGCGTGCGGTGCTCTGCTCGAAGCAAAGACGAGCAAGCAGCTGTACCCCTTTGCAGATGAGTTTGCACGGCCACTACAGGGTGATGTTGTTTAAAACCGGTCAAAAGTTGCCATACCAACAAAAGATCATATACTGTATATCCTCATTCCCATCAAAAAGACAGAGTTATACCCTTGTGTTAAAACACGTTGTAAATAGGAGTGCGCACACAAACACGCAGTCATGCGAGTCTATAGAGAGAAATCAGTTGAGATATTAAGAGAAACCCTTTCTTTCCAAGCACATTAGTGATTTTAACTTTATAGCATAGCTAGATAATCGATTGGGGGAGAGCGTGGTTTAGAAGAGTTTGACTCAGCTTATGTTGTAAATCTAATCTGACCACTGCCTTTCTGTGTGATCTTGAGTGCAGTTCTCGGCTTTCCTAAGCCATAGTGTCTTCTGCTTGCAATGAGGAATAATAATGACTGCTCAGCTCTGCACTCAGGGTGGGAAGGAATAGTTCGTGCTGGAAAACGTTTGTAGACATACCTTGGCGAGTATTTCTGACGGGCAACTACAGTATTATAATTATTTTATTGTCAATATCCTGTCAAGGAAGATTGTTCTGAAATTACAGTGACCTTGTAAGGACATCTTCTATGACTAATTTTTGTTTATGTTGCGTGGAGTTCATGGAAGTTCACTGCTTTAGACATCAAGATATGGGTTATTTGAATTACTTAATGGTAATCTATGTTAAACTTAGAAGCTGCACGATGCGGAACAGTGGAGTCTGCATAGGGAGAACATAACTCATTTGTGCTCGAGTACAACCACTATTGAAAGTACCACTTTTCCCTATGTAGATATGTTTGAGTTCTAGAAATGTTGGAAAGGAGTAGCTGTGGTAAACATCTAGTAATTTAGTGCATTTGTATGTGACTGAGTCCTTAAGTTTGGTGGAAGAGCAGGTGAGGTTGAGAGACAAGGGAGGGATCACGTGCTTTGGTGTACTTACATAACGCACTGGCAAGTAGGAGGGTGCATTTCCATTCAGCAGTCTTCAGGACCGGTAAAGGTTTCGTGACAGCGGGGGGGATTACAGTGGAAACCATGGCATGGCGAATAAAGAGTCAGGCTTCTGTCATGGCAAGAGCTGGCATCCAGCCTGATGTTAGATTTTATTATTTTTAAACCTGATCCTAAATTTCCTTCTGTCACCTCATATCCTTTTAAGGTCAGGAGCACTGTACATACGCATATTTATAAGATTTAGACATATTTTGCAAGTCACCTTCACAACAACTTACTTTCTTTTCCTGGAAAAACTGGTTGGTTACATAGAGACTAAATTTGCAAGTCTAAGCTTTGCAGTTTATTAACCCGTAGTAGTCTGGTTGCTCAATGGACAGATAAGTTTTCAGGCTTATCTGCAATTTAATTTCCTTTTACGTATTCGTCAAAGTCCGCACTTCTGTTCAGACTTTGTAATCTAGATTCCTTCATATATGAAAGTTACCTGCATATTCAGCATTTTGGAAGGAAAACAGTGGTCCTACTGCTGTTTGAGAGAGCAAGAATTAATTGTCAGTACTTACTTGTTTTGGGAGCCACAGAGGTGAAAAGAAGATGAGTTTTGTATACCTGCATATACCTTCTTTGCCTTAAATTCACAGTTAAGCTGAAACAGGTGCTATTTTTCCTTGCCAGCCCAAGATGCATCTTTGAACCTGAACTGAAAGCACTCAGTATTTGCTTGTGGCATTTTCAGACCTGTCGTAGGCCTAGAAAGTCCAGCCACGGAAATAAACATAACTGCTTACCGAGGCAGAGCCTGCTGCACCAGGAGACAAGCTGTTGGGATAAACACAGCTGTGCTTTTTCCATTGCACTGTGCTCCCATTTACTGGGTTAGCCAGCCAGCCACATACCTTGTGTGCGCGAATTTACCCCGGTAAACATACGTCCTTGGGGAACGGCTAAGACCGTAGGATCTACTCTTGAACAGGAGTCGCCAATGTTTGACTCAAATAAAGCTGTGGTTACACCTATTACAGGGAATGGTTAAGGCTGATAATAGCAGGAAAAACAGGTGATGTACAGTCAACCTTTGCAATTACTTGTGCTTTCAAATACCTAATTGCTTCCAGCTCTGCTGTGACAGTCTGCAAACTGCTCCGAAAGTTAAGGCTTCAGATAAATCCATCCAAGTTCCTTTGGTGAAAAGCCTCTTCTCTAAGGAAAAGAAACTTTTTCTCTGCATCACTGTAACTGAGAAGTGCCTGAACACATCTTGTTCATGTTCCCATGCAAACACCACCTCTGGGCAAGCCCACAGCCACAAAGTGCTACAGTTCAGGCTTTCGGGGGAACCGTGGCTTTGTCTCCAGGAGAGAATAGCCTGAAATGCAGACAGGGACTGTACGCAGGCAGTGAGGCCCAAGGGACGGGGAGCAGCTCCAGGAGGCAGCTCGTATTCTGGCACTGGAGCAATTCTCATTGCTGTACCAAGTTAAAACTCATCCTCCCTGCCAGAGCAGCTGGCTACAAGGCATCGCTGATCCTGAACCGGGGTTTTCACATTGCAGACCTACCTTTAGAGGAGCAAGTGCTCACATGGAGACTTAGCACAGAATATCCACTTGTACTCACGCTCTGATTTATTTAGCTGTAGTTTTCCAAGGAGTATTCTTAGGCTCCCCCGAGAGATACAGACTGCGTGTGTAAGAGGGTGTGAGAGTCTGGAAAGAAGACTTCCAGATGGACCCATCGCAACAGTCCTCAGGAAAACAAAGCGAAGCAGTGGTGCACGTAAATGAAATGCTGAGCCCACGGCTGAGGGTTGCTTGGGATGCTAAATAAAGCAGCACCCCTGAGAGGCAGGGGAATCCCAGCATAAAGAGAAGTCACAGTTGGAATGACTTTGAAAAGCAGGATTTTCTGTATATTCCCAGTGCTTGTACAAGTTTGGATATTGAGCCAACTAAAAAAATCTGCATTAGATTAGTACAACTGGATCCCTGACAGGACACGGCATTCCCACCGTGCTTCCAGGCCACAGGAAAATCCTCAGAGCTTTGGCAGACGGGCAGATCCAGTCATCGCCCTCAGACAGCACAGTCAGAGGACTTGGACAAGCCAGGAGCTGTACAGCTCAGCACTAAAGTAGCCTGGAGTTATTCCGCTGCACAAGAGAGAACTCGGCACCAGAGCAAGGAACACAGCCAGGCCCTGTTATCAGCTTGGACTGCTGCCCCTAGCCAAGCCAAGCCGCAGTTCCCAGTGTGCCATCTCCCTTGAAGCCTTTTGGACCTCCCTGGGGAGCACAGCGATGGGATTGTCACCACAACGGGCTTGGGAAGCAGGGCTCCCTTCCTACACGCAGCGTAGTCTTTGCCAAAAAACCTGCTCGGTTTGTACCCTCCACTCCAGGCAGCACTCTCGGCGAGGGGTGCTCGCTCTCTTCTCTAGCATCTCTCATGCTATAGCACTGTCCTAACAGCACTTCCCCGTTCCCAGGTTTCCCCCCTTGCCCCAGTTTTTCAATTAAGCAGAAATTAATTCTACTTTTAGGAACTGCTGGCCTCATTCTGCTCACAGTTACTGAAGTAAGCAAGTGCAGAATTAACCCCGTGCCCTGCAGAGAACGGGTTAGCCTGCCTGGCCTTTTGTATGAGACTGACTACCAGATGGGATCCAGTTCTTAAACTGGTTATGCCTCCTGCTGTGGTGCACAGCCAGGAGCAGATGCTGAATTCTCCGTAGGTACCACATCCCATCCTTCCCCCCAGGGAACCAGAGCGCGCGTACGCGCTATGCAGCTACGTTCATCCATCATCTCAGAGGGACGTTACCTTGAAAACCCTGATGTTCTGAGCGCAAAAAACCGCCCCCTACTAGACTGGCTCAGATGTCGAGTGGCAGAGGTAGTATTTTATTTTTAGAGCATCCCTCCTCAAGGACACTAAAGAGTTTGTAAAACGTCACGGAACAAAAACAAAACATTGCCAACAATAAAACTGCAAAACTGCCCAAAAGTAAAACACAGCAGCATTCAAATATTGGAAAACATGAGTGCTAAAGTGCTTGAGGTCATTTCTCAACTGTGCACAATCCAGGTCAATCTTCCCTGTATTTTTCAACAGCAGGTGCCTGGCTGCATAGGTTATCCTGCCAGTCTGTGGCAGGATAACACTGCTAAGCCAGAGCCACTATCCCCAAAAGACTAGGAACAACATATCTCTTTCCTTCTCTATTACTAAAAATAAGTTAATAAATAATATTCAAAGAAACACATCTTAACGTTCAGGCAGTTGACATTTGACTTCAAAGTAAGCGACCGTACAGCTTTTCCATACGGTGAGGTCGCTAGGGTTGCCTGGAGCTGAATGAAGCTTTGGTGGGATTTATAAAGTGCTGTCTTTTAGTATTATGCCCGTTTTTAATAAAGGTTTTCAAACCAGCACCGGGGTTGTGAGTTAAAACAAAAACACTGAAATGACAGACTAACTTTCAGTGGATGCTGGAGCCAGACAGACATTGCATAATGCACACAAAAATAAATTAATTGGGGGGAGGAATAAAAAATAAATAATAATAAAAAAAAAAAAAACAGAAAAATCCCCAAACCCCAAAAATCCCAAACACAATTATCGTTAAATTTCTCATCCTTAAAAACAAACACCCATCAAGCACCAAGAGCAAATCTGAAAGCAACATCTGCCTCCCGGTCCCCCGGCCCCTCGCAGCGAGGGTGTCGCTAGGTGGTACGAGCTCAGCAGCAGTGGTCGCGGGCCTGAGCCTGCAGGCACTCGGTGCAGCGCTCGCCTGGCGGCCGCGCCGCGGGAGCCRCCCGCGGCCGCCGGAGCCGACGGGGGTCTCCTGCGGACGTCGGCAGGCTTTGGATTGACCCCACAGACTGACAGCAGGAGCAGGACCCTGGTTTATAGCTGCTGCTCCCCTATCCGGCCACAAAAGCCACCTCCTGAAATTCCCGAAGGGGTTTTCAATCTTCCCCTCCGTGCATGCATTTAACATCCATAACAGTTAAGAGCAGTTACACATGCATATCAGTGGGAGAAAAGTCCCAGACAAGAGGAATTACTGATCGTAAGAAAAAGAAACCCAGTAGAAACGCTGGGAATTGCTAAAGACCCAACTCCCTCGAATACATCTGGTTCCCTGTTGAAGCAGCAGGCATCTGCCCGCTGGACAGCGCGCGGGAAGCTCGATAGCGTGTGTGTGTGTGTGTGTGTGTGTGTGTGTGTGTGCGCGTGCACGTGCACGTGCGCGGGGGCACGCGCGAAGAGCGAACGGGCCTCGCTCCGCGGCGCGCGAGCCCGTCGGCAAGCCGCCTCCTGCCTCAGCGTCCCAGCGAGCGTCTCGACCGCCGGCCCTCGCCGCTCTCACTTGGGAGCCGTGGCGTTATAGTCGTCCGGCGCCGCGGCCGCCGGGGAACGGTCTATCCTGAACTCCTCCTCCGGCCCGCCGGGCACCTTCCGCGCGGCGCCCCAGGCGCCCGCCTCGAGCCCCAGGATCTGTCTCTGCACCAGCTTGCAATACAGGCCGCCTTCCTCCATGAGCTCCTTGTGCGAGCCCTGCTGCACCACGCGGCCCTTGTCCAGCACCACGATGTTGTGCGCCTTCTCCACGGTGCTCAGGCGGTGAGCGATGACGAGCACCGTGTGGTTCTGCAGGTCGCCGTAAATCGCCTGCTGGATCTGCGCGGAAGGAAGGGAGGGACGTCAGCGCGCGAGCGTCGCCGGAAGGAGCGAGCGGCGGCTCGGCGCTGAGGAGCCTCCGGAGGGGAGGTTCGCTCCCGCCCGGGTGCAGGAGTGGGGCTCCCCGCAGCATCGACGGCGCCCGGCAGGTCCGGCTCGGCTCCCGGCCCAAGAGGCTTCCGACCGATTCCTTGACATCTCCCTGCCTCGGGCCCGCAGAGCTGCTCCGGGGTGCCACGCCGGCGGTGCCGCGAGCCGGCGGCGCTCCCCCTCCGGGAGCGGCCCTCGCGCGCCCGCCTCGGCCCGGCCTTTCCTCGCGCGCCGACTGAATCTGTCTACGGGCTGGAAACCGAAGCTACAGCCTCCGCTCCGAGCCCGCTTTGCCTCCTCAGCCCAGAGCGGCGGAGTCGCCCACTAACCGCGTGCTCGCTCTCGGCGTCCAGCGCGCTCGTGGCTTCGTCCAGGATGAGGATGGGAGGGTTCCGGATCAGGGCCCTGGCGATCGCCACTCTCTGCTTCTGCCCGCCCGAGAGCTGCGCTCCCTTCTCGCCTGCCTCTGTGGAACGAGAGCGAGGAACGGGTCAGAACGAAATCAAGAGCCGCCATCGAAGCCAGCTCCCCGCCGACGGCACGGCCGCAGCAAAGAGCGGGCGAGCGCTTTCGCTTCGCTCCGCAGCACGGTTTAAAGGAGCGAAGCTCCGGAGGGTCTGCAAGCGGGGCAGCGACGCAGCCTCTCCGCCGGCTCCCCCCAGCCGGGGCCGCGGTCGCCCGGGCTGCCCCCGAGCCCGCCGCGGGATCCGCGTACCTGTGTGGTAGCCGTCCTGCAGCTCCGTGATGAAGCCGTGCGCGTTGGCCTTCTGGGCCGCCCGCACCACCGACTCGAAGGAGGCGGACGTTAAGCCGTAGGAGATGTTGTCGGCGATGGAGCGGGCGAACAGCACCGGCTCCTGGCTCACCAGGGAGATCTGCGGAGAGGGGAGGGACCAGGGCGGTCGGCAGCCGAGGAGACGCCGCGGCCCCGCGGCCGTTCCCGGTGCGGTCTGCTCATCCCGGCATGGGAAACCAGTGCCGGTACTGGGCTGCGAGACCCTCTGTCAAACTCTTGCCCGATTCCCGCTCAAGCCCTGTGAGTGACCCCTCCTGCATCGCTTAATGCAGAAATTGCTGAGCAATTAAGGACTTGGAGCTTCCCAACAGCCTCCACGTCCAGCCCGTAGAGCCACTGATGCTTGCTCGTGAATTTAGCCTCCTTTATTTCAATATATAGAAATATTTCTAAGAATTTAAACCCTCCAATTTATTCCTGGGAACAGGAGATTATCTGCTTTTGTTTCTGGGATCAGCTCCAGCCTCTGGCTTCCAGGACAGCCAGCTCAGATCCAAAGCGACCTGTGATGCTACCGTCCATCCCCGCGAGCAGCCCCCCGCTAGCAGGCGCGGATCGGTGGCTCGTACCACGGAGTGCAGGTACTTGTGGTCATAGGCGGCAATGGGGTGCCCGTCCAGCAGCACTTGCCCGTCTTGCAGCGGGTAGAAGTTCTCCAGGATGTTGACGCAGGAGCTCTTCCCGCTCCCTGAAGGGCCCACCAGTGCCGTCACTTGGCCAGGGCGCAGGGTGAAGGACACGTTCTGCAACAGGGACGATGCCGCGTGCTCAGGAGCCAGCCTTCCCCGGTGGGTCCCGTGGGGGAGCGGCTCGGGCACTGCCCAAGAGACGTAGCCGAGATGCAGCCCCCTCGGACCTGGCAGTGTGCAGCCCCGGCCATCGCTCCTGCAGAAGATGGGCCGTTTCCTTCCCTCCCCAGCTCTTTCAAGGAAGCAAGAAGCCTCCAAAATTGCTTCAAATCCACCTGCTTGGAGAGCAAGGATCTCCCGAAATTGCAAACTAGCTGCTTCGCTCTCTCAACCCTGCCCCATGACCCAGCTCCTCTCCCAAGGAAACAGCCCAAATGGTTTGGCACGAAGCCCTCTACCATAGCAGCATGTTTAATGCCTTAGCTGGAAACCAGGATTTCATGCATAAATCTCACTTCTTGCAAGGCCCTAAACACCCGCTGCTCCTTTTAATCTGTTCCCCAGCACGCTGCCCAGCCTGCCTTCATGCATCTCCCCAGAGGCAGCAAGCGTTCCCCATGGGAGACCCCGGCCACGGTACAGCATTGTGCCAGCACCGCTCACCTGAAGCACCTGGGTGGCGGAACGAGTGCGGTAGGAGAAGGTGACGTTTCTGAACTCCACCTGCCCGTCCACATGGTCCGGAGCCAGGGAGCCGTCGTTGACCATCGTTGGCTGGCGATCGATGAACTCAAACACCTTCTCAGCAGCTCCCACTCCCTGCATCAGCCCACTATAGACTGAGCCAACGGACTGGAAGGGAAGAGGCAATGGTGATGGGAACGGCCATTGGAGCAACTCACAAGGAGAGCGGCTGAAACGCTCCTGAGGCCGTCATCGGACATGGCGCGGCCATCATCGGACATGGTGCGGCCATCACTGCCCCTGATGCTTTTACCACTCTGCTTTCTCAGCTGCAACTGCTGTGCACCAACCCCAGCCCTGTTGGACTAAACCCCATCGCACATTGAATCTTTTCAGCAGTAAGTTTGGAGCTGCAAAACAGCTTGTATTGCAACTGCTTCTCCCACCAGGAAGGGGGAAAAAAAAACCCACCCCAAACTGAACAAAACCAAACCCACAGCCTGGAAACGCCACAGAGCCTGCAGCTATCTGAACAGATGGCGAGCGCCGGGTGGGCTGCCTCCAGCTCAGCTCTGCCGCCGCACGAAGGCTGGAGCGCCCCCGAAACCACGTTCAGCTGCGAGAAAACCTGGACTTGATCAGTTCTGCATCGATCAGCCAAGCTTATGCCTTTGCAAGACGAAAGCAACCCTGGGTGGGCTCTACCATCCCACCCACAACCCCATCCCCCTAACGCATTGCCAACTTAGCAGCTGGTGACCAATTGCTGGAAAAGAAAAAAGGCAATAAAATAAAGCTTTTAATGAATCCTGAAACATAACGGGAAGCCTCACAGCCTCTGCATCCTTCGTGCCGGGAAATGCGCCTGAACTCTGAGACTCCCCTGTCAGTGGGACCAGACGGACCCCTCTGTCCCCAGTTGTCTCATTGGGGATGGGCTGCAGAGGCTGGAATGATTCACAGGACAAACAGAACGGCAACGCAGGGCGGCCCAGAGGGATAAACCGGACTTACCTCCATGCAGTCTCCTAAGACGAACTCATAAATGATGAAGGATATCAGGTTTCCACTCGTCATTTGCCCCGAGATCACTAGGTGTCCCCCATAGTAGAGGATGCTCACTTGGACCACCAGGAGCGTCAGCTGGAAGCAAGCAAAGACCCAACACGTCAGCAAGGACAACTGAACATACTCATGTAACAGCCTTAGCAGCGAGCACCGATATTAATGGGGCCAATTTAAGGAGTGAAACTGGGATCTTTCAACCAAACAGAAGTCCAGTGGAGCAACAACCAAGAAGAATTAATCTGAAATAAGAACATCTCAGGGCCTTTTCTCTTGGACTAACATCCTCAAGCGTAATAACCTATACTCAGATTACCCAGTGCATGCAGTCCCCTCATCACTAAAATAAACCCTGAGTTGTATGAATGCGACACATTTTCATCCATAAAGCATAAGCCAGCCAAGAGTTAATGCAGAAAAGTCCTCCTTGTGCACACAAGCTCCTGAAACACCTCAGCCGCTGCTGGAGATCAGCGCGCGCGTGGGGGGCTTTTCCACCTACGCTGAGAAGAGGGAGCAGCCCTTATATAACGGATAGCAGCCTGTGCCATTCCCTGCTCCTGGCACGCTCAGAGAGCGGCGATGCCTTGGTGCTGCATCCGACAGCCGTCCTGCAGGCGCCAGCAGCGAACGCAGGAGCCCTGGCCCGTCCCTGCTCAACCACCTTTCCAAGCCGGCCGGAAAGGCTGTCGGCTGTAAATTCACATGGACAGAAATACCAGGGAAAGGTTCCTGCTCTAATTCCCTGCCATGATCTGACCTCCAGATTCTGCCTTTCCTCTGAGGAAGACTACTAGGGCGGTGCTAAATCTGGCAGCTTCTCCTTACATGAATCCCACAGGAGCTGTTTCTGGCTGTTTTTGACTACTTTGACTCAGCTGGATCAGCTCTGACCCAGTTCTTGCTGCTGCCTTTGCTGGAAGCTCAGGAATGATGTTAGAAATGCTTCGATTTTGCCTCCAAGACTTGGCAACCCCTGAGTCTCCCACGGTTGCACGAGGATGTCCTAAGTCCCAAGCCTTTCAGCAGAAGCTGCTGAGATCCTTGGGCACGTGGGGACAAGGGGAGCCTCGCAGGAAGGCTTTGTGCAGCCTTAGCGCTGCGGAAAAAAATCCCAAGATCTGCTCCAGAGCAGCGAAGCAGCACTGTGCAGAGAAGTCCAGGAGCCTCTGCCACCCGCAGGCGGCCGGTCTCCGAGCAGAGTCACATCGGCGCCGCGGCCGTTTCCCAGCCGGAGCCTCCAAGAAGGAGCTGGCACAAGCAAGCGACGCAGCGCTCGGGGGTTCCCGTGACCTTGAGCACTTATCAGTTACGTTCTTGTTCACCGCAGAAGACGAACCGCTCGGGGCCCAACGCAACGGTGCCCTAAGGAGGAGCGGAGTCTGGCGTCGACGAGCGAAAAGCCGGGACGAGCCTGGAAGCCTGCCGCCCCTGCGCAGCACGGGCCACCTACCCCGCTGGACCACACGTAGTAGGTGTAGGCCAGGGCCTCCCTCCTGTTGAGCTTGTACACCTGCTGCAGCTTCTGCCAGTACACATCGGCCTCAGCCTCCTCGTTCGCGAAGCTGCGCACGGTCTTCATGGCCGAGATGGTCTCCTCGGCAGTGTTGTTGGCCTTGGCCAGGGCGCTCTGCACCTCCTTGGAGAGTTTCTGCGGAGAGCCAAGGAGAAGGGCTCAGCGGAGGCTGGGGCAGAGCCAGGGCAAACCCCAGCACACCACGGCCATCATCTCACCCCAGGAGCTTCGACTCCTGGGTGGGAAGCAAGGCCGGAGCGCAGGCGATGCTCGCTCGCCCACCCGCCCACGGAGGCACAAGGCAGCTCCACGGCCGCGCCAGCCTACCTTGTAGTACTTGCCGTAGACGTCGGACACCAGCATGATGATGGGGAAGCCCATGAAGGTGACGAGCGAGAGCTTCCAGGAGAGGCTAAACATGAAGACAATCACCCCTGTGGCCTTCACCACATTGCGCAGGAAGATGTTGATGTTCTGGGACACCAGGTCGCTCACGATGGTGGTGTCCGACGTCAGGCGGGAGATGACATCCCCTGTGGAAAGGAGGGGGTCGGGGAAGGGCAGAGCGCGGACCCGTCACCGCGGCAGGGCCTGGCCCTGCTGCTGCAGATGCAAAGCAAAAAACCCGAACTGCCGCGTGCCCGAGCCGGGCAGGACGGCGAGAGCCCCGGGGCAGCCGCACGGAGGCTTTCCGTGCCCGGGGCGGAGGCAGAGCACCCGAGGGAGGTGCCGCAAGGGGGACCTTTGGGATACGCCGCGATGACCGTCTCAGTCGCTGCTCATCGGGGCTCGGCAGCAGCGCAGTGTCCGCAGGGCATCGGGCAATCCCGCGCCCCACAGAGCCACGGTCTTTTTAGCGGGCGTCCAGCGTGCCGATATCGAGAATAAATTCAGTTATTCCCCCAAACGCCTCATTTTAGGAGAAGCGCCTTTTGATGCATCTCATCCCTCTGGATGTTTGCATGTAAAAGCCCCCAAGAGGCCAACTCCAGCTGGCCCCAGTCTGGGGTGAACCAAAGGGAAAACATCTGTCATGCCCGGGATGAGCTAGCGGCTCGCGCAGGACGCGGGCGGGCGCGAAGGGAGCGCGAGGGCACCAACCCGTGCGATTCTCATCGAAGAAGCTCATCTCCTGCGACACCAGCGACCTGAAGAGGCAGTTGCGAAGGCGCAGGTTCAGTCTGGCAAATATGAGCGTAAAAACGCCGCCCCGGATACCTGCGGCAAATGAGCTAATTGCAGATAAGAAACGTTATAGCGCAATGGACACGAAAGCCACTCCTCAGCGACACCACCCCATCCCAGCGCCGGCACGGCGCTCCCGGGGGGACCGTCCCAAACGGCCTCCCAAAGGCCCTCGGCCGCGGCCAGCCCCTTGCCCAGCGCCGCCTCCAAGCCCTGGAAGAAATTCCCACCGTTTGTAGCTGCCAGCGGCATGGACACAGCCGGCACAACCCCCGGGGTGGGAAGGACGGTGCCGAGCCGGCACCGCCAGGCACCACCCTGCCCTTCGGCATGGGCGGTTTGGAGCTAAACGCGTGTTTCCGGACAGCGCCTCTCCCTCCTCGAGGTCGCAGGCAGCTTCCCGGCTCCGCGACGGCCGGCGCAGGGGAAATCGGAGCGACCCCTCGGCTCCGCGGGGCCCCGCCGCGCCGTTACCTTCCGATGGCCAGCAGCGACATGACGAGCACGGCGGTGGAGAAGCGGTCCATGCTCTTCTGCACCACGATGCCGTCGATGGCCACCCCCGTGTAGTAGGGCAGGAAGGTCTCGCCTGTGGCCGAGCACGGGGACGAGGGTTACGGCCGCGCCGCGGCAGCCAAGCCCCCCGCGGGGCTCCCGTCCTCCCCAGCGGCCCCCGCTCGGAGCCTGCGGCAGCACGCAGAGATCCCGCGTCTTCTGCTGCGTTTTCACCCCCGCTGCGTTCCTGCCCCGCTGCATTTTTGACCCCGTTGCACAGCCGCCCCCGCCGCACTTTTCGCCCGCCCTCCGCTGCGTTTTCGCATTGCGTCGCCGCCCCCGCTGCGTTCCCACTCAGCACGGCCACGAGAGCAGCGCCGGGGCTCCCCCGCCGCGGTCCCACGTCCCGCCCGGCGAGAAGCGGGGTGCACGGCAGGCCCCCCGCGCGCCCCGCGGCCCCCCGCGCTCACCCAGGGCGGCCACGAGGAGGAAGACGGAGGCGACCCCCAGGAAGAAGGCGTCCGGCTTGGTGTAAGCCAGCAGCTTATGGACGGTGGGACCCGCCGCCGCCTCCCGCTTCTGCCGCGGCGAGCCGCCCTCGCAGCTCTCCTCGGCGCGCGACTCGGAGCCGAGGGCCTCGCGGGAGGACGTCACCGAGGCCAGCAGCTGCCACAGGCCCAGGGTGGCCGCCAGCGCCACGTAGGTCCAGGCAAAGAGCCCCCAGAACCAGGGGTCCCTGATGGTCCTCCGCACCTCGGCGTAGAGCAGCAGCTTCACCAGCATGTAGATGCCCATGAGGAGGCAGACGACGGCGATGAAGGCCCGCGAGGCCCGCAGGCGCCGGGGGCCGTAGGCCGTGTTGGTGGCCACGCCGATGGCGGCCCCGAGCAGCACGCAGCCGCGGTAGAGGCAGCCGCCCCAGACGTCCAGCAGCGAGTTGAAGACGTTGAAGTGGCGCAGGTCCTCCAGCAGGGCCCGGCCGCCGCGGCCGTGGGCGTACAGCAGCGTGGTCACCGCCACGTCGGCCCCGCTCAGCACCAGCGTGCCGGCCACCGCCTTCCAGGCCCGCATGCTGGCCGCCGGGACGCCCCTAGCGCGGGGACGGCACCGCCATGTCCGCCTTTCCTGGGGGGGGGGGAGAAGAGGAAGGGGAGGTGAACAGAGGCGCCGGGGGATGGTCCCCAATTTCCAGGAGCCGGGCTCGGTCGGGGACGGCGGGGAGCCGGCGGGATGTTTAAGCGTGGCTATTTAAACTCCATCCCTTGCTTTTCCCAGGATGATGCTGAAGCCAAGCAGCGATGGAAGGTGGGTGAAAAAAAAAATATATCAACGCATAAGAGCCAGCGGCTCCGCCGTGCAGTCGGTCCCCGTCCTCGTAAAGGGCGCCTTAGAGCCGCGCCAGCATGTTCACAGCACCGTCACGCCCGTGTCGGCGCTCGGCGTCGGACGCCTCCGGAGCGCGACGCTGCATCCAAGCCCACGGCAACACCGAACCCACGGCAGCTCGGTAAGGTGAGCTCCGGCAGCCTTGCGCCTCGCGCCTTGCTGTCCCCGAGCCCCTACAGCATTAACTGCTAAGTGTGCCATAGCACCAGCGCAAAATAAGCCTAAAAACAAATTAAATGGGAGGTGGGAATCCAAGATCTGTCTACGGGAGGCGGGGGCGAGCCCGCGTCCCAGGCTCCCCGCGGCACGGTGCAGAGGGTTGCTCCCTGCAGCCAGGGTGGAGCCGTGCACATGGGTTTTTGGCAAACTCGTGGGAGGTTTTGCTTCAGATTTCTCCCTTTCCGCGCAGCATCAAGCAAACGTGATGCCAGGTTTGAGCGCTGGGGAAGAAGCAGGCCAGCAGAGGAGATGCAACCAAAAAACGCTGTTCCTTGCCGAATGAGGCTGCAAGTGCAATACAAGCAGCAGGCACCAGCCCTTGCTTGAAACAACGGAAAAGCGCCGCAGGGACCGGCCTTCCCTCTCGGACCAGCAGCTAAAACACACGTGCGTTAGAAGCCTCAAACCCTTTAGTGTCAGTAAAGCCAAAGTCCCTCCCCACTGCTCGACCTCGGGACCGAAGCCCCGGGGCTGGCGCAGAGGTTTGCTCTCACCCAGGGCGCTCCGGCCTGGCTGCGGCCGGCAGAGGAGGGGCCCGGCGCTGCAGCCGGGTAATCGAAGCAGGCGGCGCGGGCTGCGTTCAGTCTGGGCGCTTTTAGACAAACGCTCGCGTTGACCTGTCCACCCGCGAGCGTAAGGCGTGGGGAGCGGTCGCTGCAAGGGCCTCGCCCGTGGGGCAGGGCATCGCGGCCGCTCCCCGCCACGGGAAGCCCCGCGCCGCGCGGCCGGGCCAGCGCCGCTCCCGCCGCCTGCCTTCGCCCCCCGCGGGACGAGCCGGGCTCCGGGGCGCTCCCAGCCGCGGATCCGGCCCGAGGGAAGGGGAGGAAGAGGAGGCGGCGGCGGCCAGGGCTCCCTGCCAGCCTGCAGCCGGGCCCCGAGGCGCCCCAGCCGCGCAGAGGCAGGACTTATCCCGGCCGAAGGGAGCCGCGCGCGGGGGCGTCCCCGCGGGACCGGCGGCACGCGGGGGCCGCGGGCAGGCGCGGGGCGCCGCCTCGCCGCCGGGCCCTCGCCGACCGGGGCTGCGAAGGAGAAGGGGCCGGGGAGCGGGGCAAGGGCGGGCAACGGCGCTCGCCCCGCGCACCGCTTCCCCCCGCCGGGATTATACAGCAGATTAGAGCGGGCGGGCGGCCGAGCCGGCGCGCAGGGCCCCCGCGGCGGGCACCACCCGGCTCCCCGGCAGCGACCCCCCACCCAACCCAACCCCACCCCTCCGCACCGCCCGGCCGGGTGCAAGCGCGACGCGGCCGCGGGGCCTCACCTGCCGCGGGGCCGCTCCGCTCCGCGCTGCAGCGCGTCCCGCCCGCACGGCGCCGCCGCCGCCGCCCCGGCACAAGGTCGCCAGGGGGCGGGGCCTCCCACCGGCCACGCCCCTCCAGCTCTGGCCACGCCCCTCCAGCTCTGGCCACGCCCCTCCGCCGCCGCCGCAGCGGGGCCGCGCCCGGAGCCGCCCGCGCCCCGCGCCGGCTCCGCGGGCCGGGCACGGAGCCGCCCCGCGGGCCCCGGGACGCCGCTGCCCCGCGCTGCCCCGCGCCGGCAGCCTCGCAGTGTCCCCGCGCGGGGAAGCTCTCGCGCAAACCCCCATCGGAATGCTTTCAGTTTATTTCGACAGCGCTTCGGCGAACGGGAAAACGCAAGAATATGAGTCAGCTTTGAAGCAAACATCCCTCGTGGGCTTTTAAATTAACTCCTAACGCGGAGAGCGCAGCGAAGGATGCAGTTTCGAGAAACCCAGCTCGGAAATGTTCTCCTCTCCAAGCGCCGGCGAGCCTCGCTACCTCGGGGCGGATGCTAGCGTTGCTCCTCTTCCTGATCGGCACCCGTGTGCCCTGATCCGCTACAACCGTGACACCTGGGCTGGCCTGGGTCACTTCTGCAGTATTCAGGACTTCCCCATGTCTCCGGAGTGCTAGACTTAAACACACCCTGTAGACTCTGCATAATTGCCACTGGCACAGGAACAGACAAGTGCAGGATTCCTAGAGCTCACCTCATTTCAGGAGAGACGAGAATGGCAACATTAAATTAGAAAAACTGTTTCCCTCTGCCTGCATAACCATAAAAATGTTCACTTTCTTTTTTTCCCCCTGCTAATCAGTGCTCAACATGACAAAAGTTCGATTCAAGCCATCCCCACATCCACAGGAGATGCTGGCGTGACTCTGCCCAGTTTAGGCCGACAGCAAAGAGGACAGTTCGAAACTGCAGCGAACACCTCACAGCTTGGCTCACCCGGGTCTCATTTCTGGTTCTTATCTGCACCCAGATCACTCCACAGGCCTAACGCAATGACGTCAAAGGAGCAGAACCCATGTTATACTCAAGGCAGAGCTTTTGGCAAGACCCAGTTCTCCTGCTGCCAAAGCATAAATGAGGATGATGCCACTTCGGTATGTTGCAGGGATGGTCCAAGGGCAAATCTGGACCAAGAAGGGACTGAACAGACACCCTTGTCTGAGCTTCCCCTTTCCTTTCTCCTCAGAACCGAGCAGGCAATCCCTGCCCAGGACTCCCACACAGCAGAGCCATAAACCTTGGGAACAGTTCATGCTACTGTCACCAGCCCAACAGGATCCCCTGAACAAACGCAGAGGCTAACTGTTTTTTTTCACTGTGGACATACGCTGCTCAGATGGCAAGACTGTCTCGATCTGAAATGACACAAACTGGCCCTTCTTCAGCTTCTTCAGGGAAGTGGTAGCGTTGCTCCCAAACACGTTGTCCTCCACTTTGAATGGAAGAGAGGGGAGGCCTCGGCTTTTCCTTTTCACACTTTTCCGCTCCTGCTTGTAAGCTGTGGTCATGTTGGCAATCACCTGTAAAAGTAGATTGCTCATGTTGGGCCTTGAAATGCTGCTTAAAAATTAGCTCTTCCCTGTCTCACATGAGCTCAGCTGCTGAAAGTCCTCACGGCAACAGAGCTACGGGGGAGCTGAGCTTTGTAAGACATTGTGCCAGCAAGTGCCAGCACAGCTGCTTCCACCTCGGGGCAGAGGAGGGACTAGACAAGGTCCTAGTCCCATTCTCACCAAGAAGGCATGAGACTTTACACTGCATGAGACCTTACATTAAGAAATCATGATTTCATCTCTGTGCTCAGAAGACCTGTTAGCTCTCCATCGGCAGAGGGCAGAAGGGGATCCAGGCTGGAGCAACACTGGGCCAGGGGAAGCTTTTAGCTTCTCTTGTTAATTACAACTGCTCCTGCCCTGGTTGTCAGAGGAGCCCTTACGGACAGGACGGGATGCTTCAGCATTGCCCGACAGAGTTCTTGCCGCCCTGTGTCACCATGTGTATCTCCATTTCGCCAAAGGGAAATCTGAGCTGCTGAGCTTGCGCTGCCAAGAGGAGAAGCTGGGAACAGATCCCACATGTTCAGCTCCCAGGCCTCCTCCCTCCCACAGTTTTACTACAAAAGTCCAGGTGGGATCAGAGGGGACTACATAACCCTATCTGAGTCAAAGAAGTGGCCAAGCAAGCAAAGGCACTTGAGCCTTTTCTAGCACTTTTTGGCATGCAGATCTCCAAGGGACATCAAGGTCATTTTTCAAGTCAGGAAACCAAGATAGAGAGAGAAAAAATAATTTGCCCAAGGTCACCCAGCACATTAGAGGCACAGCCAGGAACTGAATGCTGCTGGCCTTGCTTGGCGAATCCAGCACTATACTGCAAGGCTGCTAGTCTCCATTGCAGCCCCAGCCTTCCCAGTTTCTCTCTTGCCATTTTGGACTAGGGTTATGTTTAATAGTCCTTATTACATGGTAGGTCCCCAAGGGCTTTTTTTGTCCCTGCCTAATAAAGGACTAATTTGAGATGCAGATTATAAGGCAGAATCCTGGGCAGATTATAAGGCAGAATCCTGGGCAGGCTGAGACACAGCTCTCATTAGCCCTGAGGAGGTAAGCTAGTACCTGGCATTTTCTCACCCAACTCTGAGCTGCAGCACCCTCAGCTTCCCGAGGAAAACTCGTGGTGACAGCTCAGCACTGGAGAGGGTCAGGCTATATTCTTGCTGCCCTTGGCACATTCCAACATGCCACTGCCCATCTCTTCTCTCAAGCCAGGTTGGTGAAGTCTCTGGCACTGCTTCACTGGCTTCCACCTCGCTCTTTCCCAGCCAGATGTGCACCCTGGGCGTTTCCAGCGCAGGGCCTCCCTGCCACCCTCCACTTCCACACAGTGGTTTGAGCCTATCAGCCACCTTCCACACCCAATGGCAGGAGAGACACCTGCGAGATGGCCACGCTCCACCTGCACAGATGGGGCCAAGGGCCATCTCTGCGTGCATGAGCCAGCATGTGCTTTCACAATATTTGTGTGGTCAATCCCCTCTGGGTGGCTCTTTTATAGCCTGCTGCAAGGGATGTGTGGGAAGCTCAGAGGCCTGCAAAGTGATTCCAAAGCACTGCAAGACTTACAATTTCCTTCACCGCGTTCTGCTGCTCCTGAACTGCGGCTGTGAACGGTGGGAGGCTGTCTGCCTTACTGGAGCCAGCCCCCTGCTCTTTAGAGTCCTTGACAAAATCCACCTGCAAGGTACAGAGATCTGGGTGTTATTTAGTAATTCTGCCAATGACAAACCTCCTACACAATTCTCCTTTATCAAGAGGTTACCTCAGATGACAGGCACACGTATCGGTTGAACATGAGGAAGAAGGGAGTGTACTTTGTGATGGAGTTGACTGAGGTGCGGAAGTCAAAGAGCACAGGATCAAGGTGGGCATCCCATTCAGTGGGTTTCTCATTCACCACATTGCAGATGGAGGATTTGAGCACCTCAGTGCTGCGGTCATCCAGGCCTGTGCAGTCTGCAGGATCTGCAGGGGTGAGGATCTGTGAGATGTTCCAGCGCTCACACAAATGCCGGCTGACCTGCAAAGGCAGGGGGTTACGTTCACCGAAGAACAAGGTGGGTTTGCACCACAGCAGCAGTCTGCTAACAGCCTCCACAGCATGAGCGCAGCACTGCCCCAGGCCCAGGAGACGCTGTTCAGCATAAGCTGCACGGTCAGCCTGGTGGCTACCATGAAGACCAGCAGTTACAGAACAGGTTTGGGAGCCTATCTCCTGTGTACTTCCAAGTGCCTTAAAACAACAGGCTCTGGCACTGACACATCAGGAACAGCTAGAAACACCAGGTCAGAACTGAAACTCTTGTGCCTTCCTACTACAGATCCTTGAATGATGTTATACAGGCAGGTAGTCAGTGGGATGTGATTAAGTCACCTTCTTTAAGCCACATGGTTACAGTGAGCGGACCGTACTACTTCTAATGAAACACACTGAGCAGAAATCTTCCTGAAGGCCTGGAAATGCTACAGGAGTGGGAGGAAAGTCTGGGGGCATGCCACGCTCCCCAGGATTGTCAGAGCCTGACAGAAGGTTTTGCAACAACTATCTCTGTGTTTGAGGCTTTCCACAGTGCTGGGAAACTGGGCTAATCCCAGGGCAGGGCATGAAACTCACAGATATCATCTCACAGGACCCTTTCCTACAGAGCAGAGAGGCTGCTCTGGAGGTGTGGCTGGAGGGCTTGCACAACAGAACCACAGCTTCCAAATCTCTAACGCAGTGAAAGCACTGGCAAGTCATCTCCTGCTTGCAGCAGGGCAGGGGCAGGGAGAAGGCAGCATCAGCCCCTAGCACCCTGCATGTGGCATGCTGTGGCTCTGACTTTGGGAGACGCTGCCCAAAAGAAAATGCTCAAGGTCATGCGGCTTTTCTCTGGACCATCCAGCACATGACTTACCTCCTCACAGAAGTCCCAGCTCTGACTGGCATAAATGTTCTTGGATGCTCCAAACCTGAACAAGAAGAGGAGGATGCAACCACTTTTACTCCATCAGCCTCAGGGCAGAGCTGAAGAGTTCATGCCTCATGGAAAAGGGGATGAAAAAGGGCAGGGACTCTCCAACGGAGCTCAGTGCTAAAGAAGTAGGCATGGCTTCAGCTTCCCCAGAACAGAGAGAGGTCGGCTAGCTCCACCTATTCCAAAATAGCCAAGCCTGTTTGCTTTTGAATGGTAAGACAGCAGGAGAAACAAGCAGAGTGTCTTGCTCTGAATGCAAATCACTACTGACCACACGCATTTTTCACAATATTCAGTGGTGATATGCACCACGTGAGTGCAGCATAAAAACTTTCTGGGAGGGAACAGGGGATGGTTTAAAGCTTCTGCACAGAACTGGGGCATCAACTCTCTTGGCCTTGGAGCTACTCAGAGAACAACTGCTGTGTGTTTCTCTCCATCCACAAAAACAAAAGGGTAACAGGTTCTTTCTAGATACTCTGGTGAAGAGCAACTGAGAGGCATTGCATAGGCTTGCCTCTAGAAGGGAGAATTCCTGCAGGGAACCATCTTGTGGATATGTAATAGTTCTGTAACACACATCCCAGGCTCCCTGTCTCTCTGCAGAGGTGCAATGTAACCAGCAACAAAAGAGCCCACCTGTAAAAAATTGTAGCCAGGGCTTTAGCTGCTGATAAGGGATCTTTCTTTTGCAGAGGAACAGCTTCAATCCACTTAGTGAAACAGTCAGTCACAGTGAGGACATGTGTATTTCTCTGGCTTGTCTCAGGAAAAGGTCCTGCATCAACAATCATCAAGAAAAATCAATACAATGCTGTTAATATCACCCAAATGAGAAAGGTAATAACCCAGTCCAGCAAAATGATCTCTGCAAAAAGGAAAACAACCACAATCCTGCCCTGCAATGTCATTTGGCTGGTACATTTCCATGACATTTGTCAGCAAAAATACACCCATCGCAGTCCCAATTCTGGGAAGCAACGCACGCCCACAACTCCCATTATGCATAGAGAGGCAGCCGCGCCAATCGCGTGGATCACTTTGCACCTCAGTAGGCTGCTAGGGCCTCCTTGGTGCTTCCTCACCACAGACGCAAGCAGCTTTCGCTCGCAGGCTGCCTCAAGCCTGCCACGCTTCCTGACGGCTGGCGTGGAAGCCTCGAAGAGCCCGTTTGTCAGCCACAAACACTCACCATGAATGTCTAATCCCAGCACTTCCCAGGGTGATTCCACTTTGACAAGCCTTGCTTTCCGTGATACATTCTTGTTGTGCTCTGCATTTTGGCATGTTTCACACATTTTAATCTGGAAGGGGAAAAAGAAAAATCACATTAAAAGACTTCAAAATACGCTAACAAATTCTGTCAGATTCCACCTGCACGGGTTACGAGTGGATGAGCGAGGCAGTACACCTGAGCCCCTTCCCCGCACCCAGTGAGAACAGAGGGAAATGAGAAAACCAGGGCAGTACACAATAGGCTGACGCAGCTCACCTTTAACAAAACTCACCTGACAGCTTTCCCTCACACCATAACCAATTTTCTCAAGGTGGCCTACAACTAAGGCATTTATCATTCTGCTTTTTGGCAAACATTTAGTGTATTTTAACATCCAGGCTGGAGCTAATAGGAATTAGTAAGAGAACTCTGGGAAAGGCTAAGTTATCTAAAGGAAAGGGAACAAGTCACAGGAGGATAAATATCAAGAAAGAGATTAAGAGGTTAAAGAACAGCCATTATTAGACTTTGGAGGCTAAGTTCTGAGACTGAACTTACGGATTATCTTAATAACCTTAGCACAAAAAGAAGTACAAACGTGAAATTTACTGATGACAAAAAATGGGAAGTGTGATCACACAACGCAGGAAAGAACATGACAAAGAAGTTTTACAAAATGTAAAGTGACATGTATGAGGAACAAACAGCACACTTCAGCTACTAGCTAGAAAATCATCAGCCCTGGGATGCTAGAGAGGCAAGGGCTGCTTGGGTCATTCGTTGTAACCGTCCTTCTTCAAACCACGCTGTGTCACAGAGCCCTGCTGCAGGGGACCTTCGTCAATACAACAGGAGAGGCAGGAGCAGCCAAAGGGAGCTGGTGGAAACACCAGGCTGCTCCTCGCACTACAACAGTACGAGTAGTACAACAGTCAAGGAAAGTGAGAAGCTCTGGCAGGAATCCAGCATGTCCAAAGCTAGACCCAACCATGCTCGTCTGGAACAGTCCCACACTCCCATCCGGCCAAGCCTGCCCTGCATGAGGAGGCCTACCTGTGCAGGTTTCCTGATGCTCAGGAGAAAGACATCCAATCTATCCAGCTGCCTCAGGCCGTTCCAACAGTTTCACCTGCAGAGTTACTTAGTGCGTGGTTTCAAAGCAACAGGCACTAGAAACAACATCATCCCTGCATTAGGGCTCTTTCAGCTGCGCATCTGGGATTCCTGCCTGAACATCCTGGGAAATACTTCTGACACTGACACTGTCAATGCTCTAAACTTACCCAGTCCACAACATCCTTCACAATCCCCAGCCAGTAGTACCGGCTCTGAATCCTGTGCACAGTCTTCTTCTGGCCCAGGTGGTTCCCGATCTCAGTGAAATGGCTTTCCAGGAAGACTTGTCGCCTCCGTTCAGGATCCACAATCACCTCGCGTTTTTCTTCCTTCTTGGGTCCCACGTAGTAGAGGCAGCCACCTGCAGAGGTGAGAGGGCTGTCAGCCAAGCCACCGCTCCACAGCACACCACTGGGCTCAGGCCACCCTGGAGAGGTTTATCTGAAACAACATGCTCACACAGACACTTCAGCTATTCCGTCCCAGGTAAGCGAGTATTTTCCACAGGGGGGAAAAAGCAGGTGAGAGACAGCAGAGTGCGACTGCTGCCCTGGGAGCGTCTGTGGTACCTCCGGAGAAGCGGCTGGACGCGATTTTTCCTCAGATGAACCCCAGGACCTCTTACCTGCCCCCAGGGACGAGCAAACCCCTCGGGTACAACAAGGCCATGCTGGTCTCCAGGGCCGGGCAGGGCCCACCCCGCCAGGCACCGCTGTCGCCCCCCTCCCAGAGGCCCCGGCGGGGCTGCTCCGCTGCCGCGCGCGGGCCCCCACCGTCGACGACGAATTTCTGGGCATAACGCTTGAGGTTCTTCCTCTGGATGGAGCAGAAGCTGGGCGGGAAGCAGCCCTCGGCCAGCAGCCGGTAGATGTCCTCGAACTTGCTGCTGGGGCCGCACGGCTCGGCCGCCGCCGCCACCACCTCCTCCTCGGCCACCTGCAGCGCCGACTCCATGGCCCGCACGGGCCGGGCCGGGCCGGGCCGGGCCGGGCGCCCCCCGCGCCGCCGCCGCCGCCCCCGCGCGCGCGGGGAGGGGAGGGGCGGGGCGGGGCGCGGCCTGCCCGCGGCGCTCAGGGATCGTCTGCAAATATCGCTCGCCGTGCGCTCAGCCCGAGCCAGCGGCGCTCCCCGCCAGCCTCGGCGCCAAGCCAGCCCCGCGGCGGGGTCAGGCCCCCACCGGGGCGGGTGCACGCTGCGGGGCAGCGATTTTTGTCTGCTGCGCTGCGACCGCTGCAGGCCCGGGCTTGGTGACGTCGTTAAGATTACCAAAAAAAAAAAAAAAAGCATGAAAATGGGAGAAAAGGGACAAGTTTCAAGCCGCCTCGTTTGTTCATCCCGTTAGGAATTTGCCCACGCCCCCTTGCGCGCGTCAGCGGGGCCGGAAGCGGCGCGCAGCGCTCCGCGGCGGAGCCGCTTCGCGGCCGGACCGGCGCCGCTGCCGTCCGGTGGGAAACATGTCCGCGACGCGCCCGTTCCTGGCCTGCGCCTGCTTCTTCTCGGACAACGTGTTCGTGGGGCGCTACGGGCTGCACGTCCGGTACCGGGACGAGCGGCAGCTCCGCCGCGACCACGGGCGGGTAACGGCGCGGGGCGGCGCGGCGCGGGGGGAGGCGCGGGAGCCGCCGCCCGGTGCCTCAGAACCGGGCCGAGGCCGCAGAGCCCAGGCGGGGAATTTCCTTAAACCGCGTTAGTTCGTGAGGCGGGAAACGGCCCGTGACAGCGCGCGTCCGTTACAGGCGCTGAGGGAGCGCGGCTGCAGGAGCGACGAGGCCTTCGAGGCGGTGCTGAGAGAGGTAAGCGCGGCTTCGCCGCTGCGTCCCGCAGAGCGGGCCGGGCCGGGCCGCGGCGGCGCCGAGGGAGCCGCTGGGCCGGGCAGGGCCGGAACGCGCCGCCCCGGCTCGTCTCCCCCCGCGTCTTCCCGGTGCAAATCGCGGGCTGGAGGGAGACCGCAGACAAAACCTCCGCGCTGGCGCCTCAGTCCAGGGCTGGATGCTGTCAGGAGGCATTTGCTGACTGCAAGCTGAGAGTAAAGGCTGTAATTCAGTTACCATAATGGACCCCTGCGGCGCTGCCTGATCGGTTTTAGTCATTTGGCTCCCAGCTGTTTTCTAGTTCTTCTCCCATTTCATCTTTTGCGAGCTACTTTTAAAGAGTGCCTTGAGAGGGCAGCTTTTACCCGGGCATCCTGCAGAGTGCGGGTGCGGCCTGCCAGGGCAGGCAGCAGCACCTCAGGCACGCAGCAGGAACTCTCCCCCAGCCCCCCGACAGCAGGGGAGGGCGGGCGGCTGGGTTACTCAACTGCCTGCCTTTCCAGGCCTGGACAAAGACAGCTCTGACACAGAACCAGCTCCAATTTCACTCTTTTTTTCGGCTAGGGAGTGTTAAAATTAATCTCACAAGGGTTTATTAAATAGGAAGAGCTGCATGAATTAGCTGTTATTACAGCTTTTTCCTCTGAAATGACTGATTGGTCTGTCCCCACAGCACTTAGTAGTAATTCCTTCATTCTGTCTCCTTTGTAGTAAGTGTTTTCATTTTGGACAATGATTATATTGCTAGAACATAAGCTAGACTCTTAAAGTGGTAATTCATAGGGAATGCTCGAAAGGGTCAAAATCTCACAGCTTCAATTGACACATCCATGGAAAGATTTCAGAATCATTGTTTTTAAGATATCCTTGGTGGGAATGTGTCTTAAATCCCTCATAGGCACTTGACTTTGCAGAGCTGTATTTTACTTGTCTGTTGTACAGAAAAGCAAAGGCACACAAGCTCTGTCTCCTGGAGATGCCTTGAACAAAAATAGATGGCTTAAATCACTGAGCAAGTTCCTGGAGTTGTTTTAGATGCAGCCAGTCTTTGCTTGTCTAAGAAGATGCCCTTTGTTTATTCCAGGTTGAGGCAGAAGTGCAGAGAAGAAAGCAGTTAATTCATCAGTCAGTGGAACGGAAATCCATCATTTCACAGCGTTACAAACCAAAACATCCAGAAGTGTACGTTCTGCAGGTAGACAGTATGTATGGAATCTATTTTGCACCCAAGGAATTGCTAGAAAGTTTGTTTTTGCAATAGGAAGCCCTCTTCTCCTCAGGATCTTTCACAGTTCTGGAGCTGCACTGTTTTAAAAACAAAACAACTGTCACAGCCTAGCATATTCTCCAGGCAAGATTCTGCCTGGTTTACAGCCAGATAAGGGTAATTATTTATTAAAGCTGCCCCAGCACCCAATACTGAGCTCAGAATACCATTGGTAATTTAGGCCTAAAGCCTCACCACAGCAAACAGGGTGAGTGGAATCTCAGGAACAGCCAACAGAAATCAGCATTGAAGGTCTCGACAGAGACAAGTTTCTGGGTATTAAGTGAGGCACGGCAGCAGGCTGCTTGCATGTATACAGCCAGAATGAATGCAAGCTGCCCTCTTTGTTGTGGGCTGCTCTGACTTGAACTTCATTACATTTGCAAGACCAAAGACTTCCCACCTGGGTAATTACCACAAAGCAGCAGTGGCACGCAGACAAGTTCTCACAGACCTGCTGCTCCGTGATGCTCTAGTAGCAAGTTCTGCTGTTGTCTGCCACAGTCTTGTGAGGAAGGAATCACAGCAGAGCCTCATCACTCTGTTGTGCCTAGACCTTGACAAAATGCTAACTCTGTTAAGAATGACTTTGCACTTACCTGCTACATGTCCATAATGTGAGCCAGGCTCTTTTCCCATCGTGCCAAGGATAAATCTGGCTAGTTACACTTAGAAACATCCATGAATGCAAGCAAGCCGCAGTCTACCTGAACCACCAAAAAAACCCACAAGTATCATTCTGCCTTTCCTGTCATATAAATAACCCAAGTGTGGCCATCAGCCTTGGTCCCTAGCCTCTACGTAGTTTCCTATGGCTGTCTGAAAGTCTGTTTCCTTGTTGGATTGTAAAAGCCTGCATGAGCTAATTGTTTTTCCGTGTATTTCTATCATCCTCCTCTTGACGCAAGGATTCGTTCCTGGCCCCAGAGTTTCTAGAAATCGTGAGATACTGCACGTCACCAGATGCTCATCTCGATGGCCTCCTGCACTACACTGAGTCCTTCTCAGGTAAAGGAAACAACCCATCAGCAGCAATGAACTCCCAGTGTGACACTGCATCTTCAGTGACAACAGCTATTTTCAAGCCCTGTCTTCAGTACCTGAGCTCTGATACTCAACCAAAATAAGCAGGATGTTATTTTCTACCTGTTGAAAGTCTCTGGAGAGGCAGTAGCATGCAGCAGCTATACTCTGGATGCGATCCTGTTTTCTGGTTTTCCAGCCCCAGTCTACTGATGTCTCAGCAGAGACATCTACCTGCAAAACCCTGGTGCCTGGGGTTTTGGTTGTACCATGAGCTCACAAGGAAGCCTACTGAAGGAACCTCATTAGCCCGGAGGCTTAGTTTTCTCCTCCCTAAGTGCTTTACTGTTTCAGATAATCCTCTTCGGTTAGTCAGCGCTGGAGTATTTACAGTCTCAATGTCAGCCTTTTTAAAAGAAATCTTGGTTTTCTCTTTCCCTAGTGGCATTCATGAAGCTCTTTCCCTACAAGAAACACTATAAAAATGTAGAGGGGAAGCTGCTGTAAAGTTGCCCACTTCTCTCAAGGCAGCAAGGGAAGAGAGGGTGAGGGGGGAAGGCAAGCGTGTGATTTCAGGGCTCACAGTGGTTATTTGTTCGAGGAATGGTTGCCAGGCATACAGCCTTTCCATGTGGTCTTTATCAAAGCTCCTAGACCCTTAATTCTGAGCCTGCTCCCCCCCTACACAGACCTTTGGGGCCCTACCCTGAAAGGCCGCACACAAAACAGCCCTCCCAGAAGGTTGGCACTGGGCAAGTGAATTCCCCCATCCCCTAAACAGTCTTGACTCCCATTCATCTGCGAGCCCGTAGCTGGACTGCCTGGGATGAACTGTTGATGCAGTATCCTCCCTGCAGAGCTTGTGGACCCTCTCAAGGCATTTCCTTGGCACCTACAGCAGGCATTTAAATCAGTGCCAGGTCTTCTGACTGGATGGGAAAACCAGGAAGCAAAGGGCCAGTATGGACAACAGATACATCCCAAAACCTGTCCCAGGAATGGTGCCAGCCCTTTGAGCAGCCTGAGCAAGGTGAAACATGTGGGTGCTGCATTCCCACTGATGCCAGTACCATCTACATAGACAGTGTGACAGCCAGGTACTTTTTTTTCCTGTTGCTCTCCCCACTGAGCTGTATCTCCCTTCTCCTGACAGATAAGAGGATCTATCGACTCCCAGTGTTCACAGAGGAGTTCTGCCAGGCCTTTGTTGATGAGCTGGAGAACTTTGAGCAGTCAGACATGCCTAAAGGGAGGCCCAACACAATGAATAACTATGGGGTAGGACTCACTGGCTCTTGTTGTTCTTTAGGGGGAGTGTTCATGAGCAGACTCTGTTTACCTCCTTGCTTCACATGCCTTTCCTCTCCAAAACATGCATAATTTGAGTACAGCATAATTTGAGCATAGCCTCCTTCCCTTTGGCTGAGGGAATGTGTATTACTTAACCAGAGACAAAAGGACAGGGCAAAGCAGGGGAAGGGGATGAGAGCTGACATCTCAGAGCAAAGAACACCTTGTACTTAAGCAACACCCCTTTAAATCAAAGGCACTATTTTTAAATGAACAGTCAACTTTTAATCTTACTTACTGTCTGTTCGCCATCACTTTTCACCTTTACCCTCATTCCTTTGTGTGTAGCTGGAGCCTTTGCTTTTCAGTCTTTTATCTGAGCAAGTAGCAGGGTTGAAGAATAAGACCCAGCTCTGCAGCAGCTCTGGTGAAGCAGCAGATGTGACCTAGTTGCTGGTCAGCTGGTCCCATCTCCTCTCTCTTTGGGACAGGTTTTGCTAAATGAGCTTGGGATGGATGAAAGCTTCATCACACCCCTGCGTGAAAAATACCTGCGGCCCATAACAACACTGCTTTATCCTGACTTGGGGGGTGCTTGTTTGGACAGCCACAAAGCATTTGTGGTCAAGTACTCACTACATGAAGACCTGGATTTGAGCTCTCACTATGACAATGCAGAAGTCACCTTAAATGTTTCACTGGGAAAAGACTTCACAGAAGGCAACTTGTACTTTGGGGATTTTCGCCAGGTATTGAGCATCTTTCTAATTTGCACCCTGATTCTATTTCCTGCCACCCTCCCCAATTTCAAACCTGTAGCTGTGTTTAAAGAAGCTGGAAGCAGCTGTGTCAAACGGTTGTTATTAATTAGAACTCTTAGAACAATTAGAATTGTTTTTTTTCCTTCAACTGTAGTTCAGATTTCTGTCTAGAGAAACCAGCAGATAGAATGAATAAGGAGTTGCCAGTACGAAATATTAGTTAACTTGTGGCTAATCTAAAATAAATCAAAAAAAAACCATTATTCACTTCTAACAGTCCAAACCACTCTACCCTCTCCCCCTCCTTTTTTTAAAGGCAGAGGTTGCATATGAGCCTTTTCTACTACAGAAAAAGATATCAATAGTTAAGCTAATTGCAGCCAAATCAAAGAGATGATATAGACAAATTTCACAACAGAAACTGGAGAGAAACCAACCCATCTTTTCACAGCTGAAATAATGAGCAGGGAGGTGCGGAGAGAGAAGCAGAAGGCATTTAAATCTGTGGCCCCCATTCCCAGGGGAATCCTGGCAAGAGAAGGGTAATAACACCAATACACTGATCAACCTGCTATTTTGACTGAAACTCTGTGTTTAAATTCCCTCTGGACCCAGGACTAGCTATGTCTTACTTGCACACAGTTGTACTGAACTGCTGCCAGGTCACCACAGAAGTGACTGCATTTCAGAGCCCCAGCGAGTCTTCTCCATTTCATTTGCTGAGTGGGCAAAAAAGATGGCAAGTGAAAGCTGCAACTGTTTGAGCATTGTCCTGCCAATGACCTTCTGGTGTAACGCTGAATCTGCCTCGCTGTGTTCCAGGATCCCACCCCTGTGCCAAAGTACATGGAGATCGAACACGTGGGAACCCAAGGGCTGTTACACCGAGGGGGGCACATCCACGGGGCACTTCCCATTGCCTCCGGGGAACGCTGGAACCTCATCATTTGGATGAGATCATCTGCCATCCGCAACCAGCTTTGCCCCATGTGCAACAAGAAACCCGACCTGGTGGAAGCAGAGGGGTTTGGAGACGGGTTCACAGCGACCCTCGATGATGATGTGCCTGAGACTGTGAATCTCTGTTCTTTGTGGTAGCAGATAGCAGGGTATGATTTCTCCAGACTGAGATGACTGATGTTGCTTTCTGACCTCTCAGACCATGTGAGTGGACTCTGATGGCTGCATCAGTCATGTAACAACTAGCTGTCACCTGGGAAAATGAGACTGAATCAATGCTGCTGGGGTTAGGGAAGCTAGCTGCTTGGCGGCTCTGGAGCCGGTACTTGGGCTAGTCTGGGCTTGCACTCTGCCTCAGGCGCTGGAGAATGGAAGATATAAAAAGCCTTAACACTTTGATTCACTGCAGAGGCTGTGTAAATATTTTCAGGTATACAAGAAAGACCAAAGCTGCCTGGCCTTTGTGAAGACCTTTGTGCCAACAGCAGCACTGTGGGTTCCTCTGCAAATGGAAAAGAATCATACAATAAAGTCTTATAATTACTGCTCCTCTCCTATTTGCAGGAAGTCCTGTCCTCTTCCAGATGAAAGAGTTGAGCCTTTTGTTGTCAGGTGGCAATGAGGTTGGTAGAGCTTTACCTAGTCCAGGCTAGAAACACTTGTCAGTGGAGAGAGCGCTGACACCATGGGGTGGGGGGGTGGTGGAGACCATCTCTCAGGGACTCCACCAGCTCTTTTTGAGCAGACATTTCCCTTTCAAAGATACTGTGAACCTCAACTGAACAAGCAGAAATCAGCTTTACAGACAAAGCTCCGAGAGCTGCCTCTTATGTAACACAGCAAAACTTGCCAGAAGAAGGCAAGAGCAAACAATCTTAGCCTAAATGCTCAATTCCCTTCCTTTCGATACACAAACAGGTGGCAACGTAAATTAACCATCTCAGCCTGGGCACAGCAGGCGAGCAGGCCTGCAATGCCTTCGTTTGGCACTGAAGTCCCTTGGTGACTTACGCATTAAGAGGATCATGTGTCCTCTCTGTCCTGCTGCTAGCTAGTCGAGGGCGCAAAATCAGCTTCAGATGGAAGACTCATCTACAAAACAAATTAAAGATGCCAGATGCCTTTTGATTTGGCTTCTGCATTTGGTGCTACAGAAAAGTAATTGCATGTATTTGATGTACACATACTGCACTGCACGTCTAGGGGGCTCTTTTCATTCATTTATTCAGCTCCAGTAATTATGGTGTATGGACTTAGCATCATCCATGATTTTGAAAGGCTGAGTGCGAGCAGTGCCAGTGTAATTACCGCAAAGTGCTGATCTTAAGCCTTCCCAGCAGATCTGCTGTAATTCTGGCTGGGGATGCCATTAGCGTACAGTGCAGATCAGCTTTTCATTTGCAGAACTCATTAAAATTGCGTCTTGGGAAGGGAAATACCCATTACATTTGTGCACCGAACCCCACTATCAGCATTTTTTTTTTCTGCTTTCCATATCAGGAAAACCAGTCACGAAGTCTTAACTTCCTTTGTCAGGAAATGTTACTGCTTCCTGTTTGCAGCCGAATGAGGTCAAGAAAATTAAAGAGAAATTGAAAGAGAAATAGCATCCTAAGCCGTCTCTTGCCCAGCACCTGGGTCAGCTGCAAAAGGCTCCGCAGGCCAAGCCCTAGGATGTACCAATATCTTCCCTTTTTCATTTAAAAACGGAGCCAGGAGGCCCAGGCCTCGGTGCCGCGGGAGCCCCGGAACCAACGCGCGCGGCCGCCGCTGCCCGCCCGGCGGCCGGAAGCGG
>NW_028186845.1:3892476-3981493 GCF_003343005.1 Rhea americana | reverse complement strand
GGGCTGCGGGGCCGGGGCGCCATGGCTCGCGGCCGGGCCCGGACGCCGTCCCGGAGCAGGAGCAGGAGCCGGAGCCGGAGCCGGCGGGAGAGGAAGGCGAAGAGGCGTCGGCGAAGCAGCAGGGAGCCGTCCGGCGGCAGCCGCTCCCCGGCGAGGCCGCGGCGCTCCGGGTCCCGCTCGGCGGCGGCTCGGCGCGGTAAGGCCCGGCGAGGCCCCGCTCTCGGTGGGGGGCAGACGCCCAGCCTGGGCCCGGGCTGGGGGGGGGAGCGCGGGGCGGCGCGGACGCGGCGTGGGCCTGCGTCGCCGCTGCCGCCGGGCCGGGCCGCCGCGCTCAACCGCTTCGCGGGCGCTGCAGGAAGGAAGAAAGGAGGAAAGGCCAAAAAGCAGAGGAGGGCGAGTACGTCATCTTCTGGGCCAGCGTCCTCCTCCGCCAGCTCCTCCGCGTCCTCGACGTCCTCCAGCTCCTCTTCGGACGACTCCAGCGACAGCGACGCCAAACCGAGGAAGAGGCGGCACAGCAAAAAGAAGCAGGTGAAAGACAAAAAGAGGAAGAAGAAAAGGATAAAAAAGAAACTGAAAAAGAAGTCGAAGGAGAGGGCTAAGGAGGAGAGCGCCAAGGGGGACGCGGTGCCTGGCCCCTCGCTGGAGCAGTGGCAGAAGGAGGCGCTGGTGGACGCCGGGCCAGGTGATGCCACGTTTCCCTCCTGCTCGGGCAGAAGAGCCTCGGGCTGGGGAGGCCGTGCGCCCGCTCCAGGGGCCGCGTGAGGTGCGCGGGGGGAGCAGGGCTGTGTGCGGAGCGAAACTCCCGACCCCCTCCCCTCCTGTGGCCGTCTTCAAGCCGCACTGAGTGAGCATAAGCAGCAACATTCACAAATTCATTTTTTAAAGTATTTAGCGCTAGTTTATGAATGTTGGGAAATGTTGGGAGCTGGGAGCGAAGAGGCCGAATGAAAGGACACGGTCGGCAGTAACAAACTGGCAAAGCTGGTGCTGCCTCTGAGGCTGCGACGCCGACGTGGCTCTGCCTGGTTGATCGCGGCTCCCCGAGCACCGCTGGGGTCAGGGCTGTGTCCGTGGCTGTTCGCCGCAGACACGGCTGCGTCCCTCGGGCAGGCGGCGGCCCCATGAGCTCAGGTCTTACTAACTGACTCACTTCAGTTTTGACAGATGAGCAAAAATCCCGAATCCAGGCGATGAAGCCAATGACGAAGGAAGAGTGGGACGCGAGGCAGAGTGTCATAAGGAGAGTCGTGGATCCCGAAACGGGCAGAACCAGGTACGGTCCCCAGGGCAGAGCCCGTCGCCTGCTCGGCGGCACCTTCTCCATCCCCATCCGCATTGGGAAGGGGGGCAGAGTCCCGGAGGACGCAGGTCAGCAGCAGCCAGCACCATGCACAGAGCTGGGTCCCCTGCAGCAGTGAGGGCTGGAGCCGGTCCCTCGCCGGTCCCATCCTGTCAGACCTGGTGAAACCTATTGGGAAGTGACAGGTTTGGCATCGACCCGTCAAACTCTGCCGGGGTGCCGTGCAGGGAGCTCAGGCTGGCTGGCCTCACCCCTGAGGGCTCACCACCCCCAAGCACTCTGCACGCCGGAGAAAAACAGGCAAACTATTGACTCCAGGAACAGCGCCGCGTTTTGCAGCACCTTGCGGCAGGGGAGTGTGGCAAAAGGCAGGCTGGCTTTGGCAGGGAGATGGGCGATCCGCAGGCACCCGGTGCCTGGCCAGCTCCCGCCAGGAGCCGTCATCCTCAGCAGGAGCACTGGGCCGTCTGCCCCCGCGTGCGAGTGGGGCGGAGGTGAACACTTCCCGTGGGGTTACAGACAGTCGAGCTGAAATTTGTTTAGCTGCCAAACAGAAATGATCCAGTTTTTAATAAACTGTATCTTCTCGGCGAGGGGGAAAAAAACATCACGCTGAAGAGAATTGGGTATGACAAGTCCGGCCTTAAAATAGCAGGCAGCCTGCAGGGCCGGGGGAGGCGCGCGGTGCAGGTCATGTCCCCGGGAGGCACGGCACCGCGCGCAGGTGATTAAATCCCTCCGCGGCGTGAGCCACCTCCGGCGCAGCTGGGGCGAGGAGCTCCTGAGTCCAGCTGGCTTTCAGGCCAAAACTGGCCTGAAAAAAAATAAAAGCCTTGGGTGGTGGTTAAGTTTTGTTTGGCCAAAAAAAAAATTAGGCACCTAGTAAGAGCTTCAGGGAGCAGGCAGTCGGCGTGCCAGCCTGGGCGAGCCGCTAGCAGCGGGCAGCACCTGCGTGCTCACGGGCCCGCTGGCGCTGGAGCGGCTCCGGAGCAAGCAGGCTTGTTGGGTTTTGTTTTCTGGCCCCGTACTGGCATGGTGCCGGAGCTGGTGCGGGAGCAGCAGCCAAGGGAAACGTGTGTGGTGGAGGGTGGGGGGGTGCAGCACCTTCTGCTGTGGGGAAACTGCGGCCGATGCTGGCACGAACCCTTCCAGCCCCATGTGTCTCTTCCAGGCTTATTAAGGGAGACGGTGAAGTGTTGGAAGAAATCGTCAGCAAAGAGCGACACAAGGAGATCAACAAGGTAGAGGGGCACAGTGGCTGCGGGGGGTAACGCCAAGGGGCTCCGGTACCCTGGGGCCTGGTCCTGCCTCCCGGAGGGACCCTGCAGCGCCCGGGCGGCTCTGCCGGAGGAGCCGAGCCCCGTGGGCGAGCGCCTCTCCGTCCCTCCGCAGCAGGCCACCCGTGGGGACGGGCTGGCCTTTCAGGCGCGCACGGGGATGCTGCAGTGACGGCGCCGGCTCCGGCTCGGCCCGTCCTGCCTGCGAGACGCCGGCCCGCGCGGGACGCCGCCGGTTTCCTCCGCGCCGATGAGCTGGAGCCAGGCGGGCTGGAACGCCGCGGGCAGCCTCCATCGCTCCGTAAGTTATCGATGGGGAGGAGAGGCTTTGGTGGCTCCTCTCTCTCCGTGCTGGGCGTCGGGAGCCCATGCCACGGGCTTGACCTTCCCGCCTGCGCTCGCTGCCTTCTTGGGGGCTGTGGCCACGGCAGTGCGAGGCAAACAGCTGTTGGTTCCCCCCCCTGCAAAATCTAGAAAATGTTATTACAGGGGGGAAAAAAAAAGGGAAAAAGGCGGTGGTTGAAGGACAAGCGTGTCCTGCAGGACCGATCCGCACGGAGGGGCTCCCGGGTCTGTTTGGTGCTTTGACTCCATTAAACTGGCTCCTGCTCACCTCTGGGGTTTTTGTGACTTCCTGGCGTCTCCCAAGTAAGCAGGCGGAGAGCAGCCTTCTCGCATCTTTAATCGGGGTCACGCACGACGACGCTGCACGCGAAGCGCACCGAGGCGCGGGGCCGACGGGCTGACAGCGAGGCGGAGACGGGAGGAGCGCAGAAGGTCCGTCGCACGCGAGCGCGGGCGGCCGCTCGGCTGGGGCCCCCGGCGCGCCCGCCAGCGGCTCCCTCCACCCCGCTGGTACCCCAGAGCACCTTTTTATAAATCAAAGATAACTAACATCACAGAATCTAAAACTGACAGTGGAGGATATCAAGAGGCAGAGGGCACGAGGGCAGAAGGGGACTGTAAGGCTTCTAGCACTAAGAGGAGCTGCAGCAAACGGCAGCGACACCCGAAGAAGGGGCTGCTGCCGCTGCAAGCACGGCGCCTGCCGGCCCCGCGGCTGTTACCCTCCTGCTCTCTGCTTGTGCATCGGACACTGTAAACATTTTTGGCATTTAAATTTTGCCTCGTCTGACTGAGGAAGCGAGCAAAAACCAGGAAAAGAAGCTGACGTGAGTGCACGGGTCTTCTTTTTTTTGGAAAAGGCTTTAAAGGGACCAATACTTCCAATATAAAAAACTGCTTTTTATAAAAATGATAATAATCTGAGCTCTGCAGAAGGGTTTGATTCCTGTGGAAATGATTGGGGGGAAAAAAGTAAATAAAAAATAACCAGAAACCCTGACAGAGGGTTTGCACTGTGCAGCGCATGCGCGGTACCGCCGTGGGCTGAGCAGAACCAGCGCCGCCGGCAGCGCTCGCCCTGCTGGCTACCCAGACAACAGCCATCAGGAGCAGTACAAGAAACTTTTAATAGTCTTTCAGTTCAAAGCAAACAAGTTATTTGTAACAAAGATAAATTAGGTCTTTAAACTGACAGTGCCCCTTTAGTAAGGATGGAGTGTACATTCATCTTGCCCTCACCGTGTCCGAACGAATCCCCTCGCGCACGCTCGGAAAGGCATCGGCTCGCATGCATCGCTCTCCCAAACCCGTCAGAACAAACAGGTCATAAACACAAGGAGTTAAACTATTGCTATAGTTCTTTGAGTGAGAAGTACGTCGATCTTTGCTTCAGATAGGTGAGTGTCAGGTGCGGGTGGCTGAAGATAGACTGATGTAGACTGTGATGGACCAAATAGGTGGAGAAAACTCACGGGCGTTTTTCCTGGTGATTACGCCGACGTCGTCCGGGGTTATTGCAGCAATAAAGGTCGTGCTCTACAATTGCTCCTCCGTGTCGGATCCGTACAGTGGCAACAGACAAGGGGCAACGGAGGGACCGGGGGAGGCTTCAAGGAGCTCAACAGAGGATGGAGACGGAGGTGCTATGATTGTCAGGCTGACTGGTTAGTATCTGCTGAAACATGGCGTGATGGAGAGGTGAGAGTAATATTGCACTTCTGCATTCATTGACAGTTACATTAAACTTGGTCCATAAAATAATTGCTTTGTACATAATGCCTGAAACAAAAAAGCTACATTTTTAAATACTAATAAACCCTGAAGGTTCCAGTCCCTCCAGACACTTTTTCCTCTACATAAATAAATAACTTTCAATTTTATATATCCACTTTTTATGTTGAACATTTACATTCGCCTGTTTTACACTATCTACACATAAGAAAATGTGAACATCCCTCTCATCAGCACTGGAAAACACACAGATCACGCCTTGCTTGTGGACTCTTCTTTCAGAGGAAAGTTGAATTTTGCAAAGGCCCTGTCCAAATTTGCAGAAATTACTTGGTGATCACGGGATGGACTGTGGCTTGGCTTCCTACTCAGATGGCAACTGCTCGATACAGCGTTCGGATAGCAGAAAGCTGGGACAAGTCGCGTTGTTTTTAAACCCAGGAAGCTCTGGCTGTACGTTCAAAGAGAGCTAAGCTGAGCTGGCAGAAAGGGAAGTCAGTCTGCAGTAACGAAAATCCTCAGGTACATTCTGTAATTGAGTAATTACCGAAGAGAAGTGGCTGAGCGTTTGCAGTCGGGCTGCTAGACCTGGGAGCCGCAGCGCGCGTGCCGGGGGCGGCCGGGCTCGAACGGCCCGCGTCCGCTCGCGCCCTCGAGCGCGACGGACGCGCGAAACCTGCCGCGATGTCTGATGAGTGTAATTTGCCCGCTGCGGCCCGGGGCCGGTGAGCAGAGCGGTGTTCACAGTGCTGCGTGTCTCAGTGCGGCCGTCCTGCACTTCGTATCCAAACGGTTAATAAAATGAAGCAGCCAGTCTAAAAAAATCTTTGTTATAAATAAGATCCTCGTAAGTAGAAAGTGATACAAAGACAGGATACACCGTGGTGGAGGAAAGCACTAAGTCAGGGAGCTCGGTAGGACTATAAAATCATCGCGCGAAGAGGCTGCCTGGAGCCTGTAAAGGGCCCCCCGGACCGCCGGGGCGGCCGCCCCACGCCCCGGGAGGCGCGTGCCGGAGGGCGAGCGGGCCCTTCGCCGGGGCCGAGGGGCTCTCGGCTCCCGCTCCCGCACCGCGCGCCGGCCTCACCTGGGCGCGCCGGCCGCCACCTCGGGCACAGCCGCTGCAGACGCATCAAGAAAACTGAGATACGGCCTTTTCTTAAGCTTGCCCGACTTTGCTGGCACACTTCCTTACAGTTTCCTTACTGCTGGAAAAACTTCTGCACAGAAAATTTTTATATATATATATATATAATGTGTGTGTGTGTATATATATATTACATATATGTGTGTGTGTATGTATATATAAATATATACAAATACATATACATACATGCACACACATATACACACCCTGTCTTAGCAGTATTTCATTGTCATGCACTACAAACATTAGGTGTAGCTACATGAGATGGTAACAGGTTTCCATTCTAAAAATTATCAGTGCAAAAAACAATGAGGTTTTACAGTTCAGTAACTACTACAGGTAGAAGCAGCAAGTCTAATTCCCATGAAAGCTGCTACTGAACTTGGAGATAATCTAGGAAGAAGAAAACATTTCAGAGGTGGGTGTGGAGAGAGTCAGACCCTGCATTTGGATGAGAACTGTAATGCAATCTAGCTGCTGAATGCCTTCAGCTGCTTACAAATATATGGTGGTTACTTCTGGAAATAATATATAGCAATAATATTTGGAGACTTTAACAGACAGTAAATTAAGTGTCTGAGGCTTGTAACAGCTCAAACAAAATTGCTTGTATTCTTCTTTTAATAGGTGAATGCATTAAATTCCATCGGCTTCTAAAACGTCTCTTAAAAAAAAATAACAGTAATAACGACCCCACTTTCTTGGGCGTCAATCTGCTGACATCCTGCTCCTACCAACAGCATCGATGTATCTTTATGCTTTGCCACTGCACACACTCCTCGAGAAAGTGGCTGAACTTGAAGCTCTTTGTACAGTAAAGCTCTTGGTTGCTCTGCCCGGCGCAGCCCGCGACAGATCCCTCGCTCGGGGCTGTCCGTGCTGGGACGCCGCATGCTTACCGAATCCCAAACCCAGCCCGCGCCGGCGCCGGCACAGCACCTCGGCCTGACACCTGGGACCACCCAGAACAAGCTCCCCCAGCCTCAGCCCCTGCTCCTGTGGCTCTGAGGACAGCGCTCGGTCACGCGTATCGGCGCGATGGCTGACAAGGCGAGGAGGCACGTATTTACAGTCACTAAACCTGGATAAGAGAAGGAGGCAGGAGAGCGCGATCGTGACCGGGAGACTTCCCCCCCGCCAGTTCCAGCTGTTCCTGGGGCTCCTGCCGCACACGCGCGACGCTCCCACCGCAAGGCCTGCACGTTCCGCGTGGGAAACACCCCATCTCCTCGGGAACACCACGATGTTATTAGAGTAGCACCATATTTACCCTTCCAGCCTGTAACGCCGGCCTTGTCCCTCTTTCCTTTTGTTTTCTCCTCCGGTTGCTACAGCCGATAGTCGCCGGATCTGGCCCGGCTATTTCTGCCCCAAGAAGCCAGACTCCAGCCGGGACGCTGCGCTCCGGCCCCAGCACCCCGTGGCGATGCTCATGCTCCTCTGGCTGCGCTCCCTGTCCCTCTCCTTGTCGCTGTCGGACTGGCTCTGGGTGCGCTCGGGGCGGTGGCTGGCGCCCGCCGGCTGCGAGGAGATGGTCCGCAGCAGGTGGTTCCTCTTGCGCAGGAACTCGGTCTGGCTGGGCAGCCCGAAGCTGCCCTTGCGCAGCGCCATGCGCGTGGTGTTCTTGGCGGGGCGGGAGCGGTGGTTGTACTCCAGCTGCGCCAGGTGGGCCGCGTAGCCCTCCGTGATGAACTGCAAGACACCGGGGGCGAGCGCAGGCGTTAGAGGGACCGCACGCGCTTCCGCTAGACGCTGGCAGCCGAATGCACTGGCTTGTACGTGATGACGTACAAGTCGCGGAGCTGCTCTGGCTGGCGTGGCGGATCCTGGTATGTGGGACAGTCACTGTCCTCTTTGCAAACACAAGGTTGGTCACCAGTTCCAAAGTGGCCAGGACAAACTCCCCCTGCCCTCCCACGGGAGGCCCTGGGCTCCTCCAAGGCTGCAGAAGGGCTCAGACAAGCTGGTTCCTACCTGACACTGGCTCTGCAGCTTCTTGGTGGGTCGGCCAACGATGTAGATGTGCGTGGGCGGGAGGCTGATGGAGCTGTACACAGAGATGTCCTTAGTCGAGCCGTACGCCGCGTGGATCTTCATGTGGAGCTGCGGGGAGAGAAAGCCCGCGTGGTCAGAACATACGGGCGCCCCACGCTGCTCAGCAGGCAGGGCTTTGGGGTTTTTTTTTTTCTCCCTTTCTTTTTATCATAGTGTTTGCAGGAATCCCAGGTCAATAATTAATGTAAGATCCCAGCTGGATAATGCACCGTTGAGCAAAGCGCTAATTAACAGAGCGATGTTTACAGGGCAGACCAAGACAAGCAACACAGAGGCAGCTCTGCGCTCGCTGAACGGCGGCCTCTCCGGGAGGTCCGTGGGGCGCAGGCACCGCGTGCACGCGCTCCCCTGCCTCCTGGTCCCAGGGGGAGAGGAGAGCTCTGCAGCCCCCCGTGCCGCCGTCGTTAGCGTGCGGCGTTCCCCTTCCTGGCCAGGCTGCAGCATGCGATACCGCGGTCGAGCTCCGCGGGGCACGGCGAGGAGGGACAGGCAGCGGAATACACAGCTTTTCCAGGGATTCCCGGCCAAACGCATCATCGGTGGAACGAAGCGGGGGCTGGCAGGAGAGGTGCTGTCACCGGTGCTGCCACACGCCGGCCCGCTTCGCCTCCGCGCCGTGGGCAGGGCAGGAAGATGAAAAGGAAATTTTGGCCTCAGAATTTCCCAGCCTCAGAAAAGCTCCAGGTAAAATAAGGAGCTGAAGGCTTGGGAAGCTGCTCTGTGGAGGCTCCCATCAAGGCTAGGTGGTGCAAGGCCATTCCCCTCGGCAGCCCCGTGCCCTTCCTATGGCACCTTGGACCTGCTGGTTACACCGCGGGCAGCCCCAAATCCACCAAGCAGGCGTTAAAACGTGCCGGTGTGGGGAGGGAGAGGCTCTGCTCCCTCTGTTTTATCAGGCATTTGGTACTGGAAGGACCAGTGATGAAACGGGACAGCGCAGAGCAGACACGACACAATTTAAGAGTGTAGACACTAGAGCAATGAAAGGATGAAAATAAAATGAACAGAGATTAATCTTGCACTGCGGGCCACATCGCTGCCAAGAGACTGGTGCTGACACGGGCAATCGGGCGAGCAGCAATCTGAACCCACGCTACGATCGTATTTCAGTAGACCCAGGCTTACGTCCGTGATGAGGGATTTCAGGAAGTTGGCCTTGTGCCGCAGCGGGTCGTGAACAAGCCCGTCGCAGAACGAGACGATCCCGTGGGGGAAGTTGTGCTGTGCTAACCACGCTACCACCCTCTGCTTCTGCATGTCAGGGCGGCCCGTGACGTAGATAATGAGGTAGCCAAGGTCTTGCCAGTGCCTAAAAGAGAAGCCACAACCTCCTGGATTGCAGACCTACAGCAGTACCGGGGTCAGAACAAACCAACCGCCCCAGCCTCTGACCTTACAACGTCGACCGCTCCGGCGCGGACTTTGGGGTCGCTGCCCATGATGGACACGCTGGCTGCAAAGGAGCCATCGATGCTGAACACCACGAACTCCGTCCCCTTTGGCAGAACCGTGATGTAGCTGTCTGCATACGTGTGGTCACCCCTGAAAGGGACACAGGTATGGAAAGGCTTCAAGGCAGGGAGGCGCTTTTGGAAGGTATTGCAAGCCCAGTGTAGGACCCCAAATCTGGCCTCAAGCCTCTGACGGTTAAGCACCCTCAGCTACAGCAGTGTCGGGCACTGCAGAAACACCAGTGAGTTAAAGCAGAGCTGGGAGCCCTGGCTTCAGTGCACTTCAGCGATTCAGAAAAAATACCCTCGAGAAGACATTGCTAGGTTTGCCACTGAAAAGATGCTCCTCTCCTCCCCCTTCCAGAGCTGAAGGCCAGCAATCAGAGCTGAGCTGGAGCCCTGGGCTGCGAATTACCATGAGAACAAAGTTCTGTCCCTCAAGGACAAGTTTATGGTCTTTAAAATATGCCTAGCTGTGCAGTTTCGTAGATGACAGCACGGCCATACGTCGGGTGCAGGAGGCCTGCCCTGCAGTGGGAAATCAATTACCCTCGTGCTGGTGAGGCAGGAGTCAGAGTCAAACGCTGCTTCTCCTCTTACAGCTGCAGAGTAAATATGGCTTTGTCCCACTGCTGGCAAATCAGACCCTGAATGCACCTGAGGGTCTGAGCTCCCACGTGAGGAGGGACCATATTCTGCAAACAGTCACTTTCCCAGTCAAACTCCTTTCCTTCATTGGCACCAGCTCTGTGGTTCTGTATCACGCAGTCACATGGCCTCTTTCAAGCACTCCGTGTCCTCCCGCAGAGCCCACCACGCAAGCTATCTCACCTGACCACCATCTTGACGGGGTACACGCCTATGCCCAACCGCCTGCTCTCAGGAATGACGTAAGAAATCCTGCCACTGCTGTTGCTGATCTCAGTGTCAAAGTAAACCCACTCCCCAGACGGCGGCTGGGTCATGATGTGAATGTCCACCTGCAAGACAGCGAGGCTGAGTCAACCACAGCAAAGGTGACACAGCTGGCTAAACAGGCCAAGTGCTGGGACCTTCCACCCAAATCCCTTTGACCACCAGCAGAGCTGGGTCTTACTTCCACCTGGGCTTTGCAGATCTAAGCTGAGAAGCTCCGCAACATCCTACTGTTGGGATGAAACCTGGCCTCAGCTCTGAAAACCTTCCTGATCATGGCTGGTCCTAGGAGGCACCACCCGTGTGTGAGCAGGGGAGCCTGGCAAGGACGCAACGGTGCTAGACCCAGGCAGGCACCCAGGGAACGTCACCTAACACTGTCCCTGTCCCCCAGGACTGTTTTGCCCCACCTGGTACATATCCCCCAGCACAGACACAGTTACCTTTTCCCCTGTGAGTGTGACCATATCTAATGGACCGTACATAAACCTTCCAGTTAAGGTCTGGGGCCCATCTTCGTTAGCGATGGTGTCGTTTATCCTGTGGTTGGCTGTGACGTTCTGCACAAGATAGAAAAAAGAAAAAGGCAAGAACAAGTCAGTCAGTCCCACGAGTCCGCAGTGATGGTCAGCCTCACAGCGCGACGCCAAACGAAACCGGACAAACTGGGGCGTGGGTTCCTCCGCGCCATCCCCTCCCTCTGCGCCTCCCATGCTCACACAGCTTTAGGAAAGAAAGAAGTTTTGACCTACGTCAGCAGCGAGCATCTGTGCCCCGCAGAAATGGGGGATTTGACCGCACAGACCTGAAGAGCCAATTTAAACAGCAGTTTGTATGAGTAATTCTGATATAACATTGACACGTACTTTGGATCTAAGAGCCAACACAGGCAGTTGCCAGCAGAAACCTGCTGACGTTGTTTTAGCTGCAGCGCAGAATTGCCACTTTCGGGAATCAGAGACGCTTCCCGGGAGCGAAGGGCACTTACTGAACGGGGAGCTCGCGCGTTCGGGCTTGGAAAGAAGCTCGTCGGCTTTCCCTGACCAACAGCCAACGCTTGCCGAGCTTCGCAAAGACTCGACGCCAAGAGGAGACCTTGCTGGCACAGATCCTTCAGGTGTCTCTCTCCCAGTTAGACGAGCGGGATGTAATCACTAACGCACGACTGTCCCGCGCCGGCTCCCTTCCTACCGCCGTCCCTCCCGCACCCGAAGCCGACAGCCCTCCGTCCGGCCGCAGAGGCGGCCCCCGAGGACCCTCACCCGCAGCTTCACGTGCGTCCTCTTGCGGAGCCACTTCTCCCGGGGCTTGGAGGGGGTGAAGACAGACACCTCCTTCCCGTCCAGCTCCAGAACGCTGTTGTTCTCGTGCCTCATCACCTGCAGGACGACAGACCCCTCGCCACGTCAGCGACGGGCACGGGACCCCTCCGTCTGCCCGGGCTGCCCCAGCCCTTCAAGAAGTTCAGGAGGTTCTTGAACGTGGGCTAGTTTACAGGCGCTTGCGCGTATTCGGTGCGGTCTGCAGCAGTCCCGCTGACCCGGACCGAAGCGAGCTGAGCCGGGCCGGGCCGGCTGGGCAGGGTGAAGCTGCTCCTCCGCCAGCCCCAGGCAGGCTGCGTTTGCTGGAAGGGATTTGGGGAAGCCCAAGGGCAACGAAACAGCAAATTTTACTGAAAATTATTTAAGCTGGGAATCTATTTTGAGGCCTATTTAGGCTTGCTTTAACAAGATTTGTTCTTTGGAGGCTAAAACTATTCGACGACCTTCTTTTACGCTTTTGTCCAGGGATGGCTTTCAAAAGGAGGTTCGAAGCCAGTCCTTATTAGGGGAAGAAGCGGCACGATGCTCTGGAAGGGCAGCAAAAGGAAAGGAATGAGAAAAATCACGGTCTCAAGGCAGAGAGGAGTAGAGACACGTGCCGGGCAAGGGGGGCTGCCACACTACAGAGGCGGCCGCCGCCGCCGGCCGCAGAGGCACCTCGGGCCCGAAGAAGCGGTCGTGCCGTTTCCAGAGGACGGCGCCGCGTGCGTTAGCTGCTGTGCCACCGCCGACCCCTGCCCGGCGCGCCGCCTCGGCGCCCTCCGCTCGCTCCGGCCCTGCCAGGCGAAGCTGCGGTCTCGCACCGGAGAAAGGAGCACGGCTCTGCGGCCACCGGCGCGGACGTCTCCGTTGTTCGCGGTTCCCGGACGATTTGGGAGACGGCGCCGAGGTTGCCAGCGGGGTCGTAAATAATCGAGCGCCGCGGATGAGCCGGCGGCGACGGCTCGACAGCCGAGCTAACGCCGGGCGCCGCTCGGGCTTCGTCTTCGCCCGCTGTAGCTCAGCGCGGGTGGGCAACGCCGCCCCGAGGAGAGCGCGGCCCCAGGGGAGCGGGCGGCGGGACGGGACGGCCGTACCTGTCTCAGCAGGAAGGAGACGACGTCCGTGGACTCCCAGTAGCTCGCGTGGAAGAGGTGCGGCAGGGCGACCGTCGGGAAGGCCGTGAGCGCATCGGGGCAGTAAAGGGCGTAGTCGATCCTTTTGGTTCCCCACCACTTGGCAGCAACTAGGAGAAAAAGGCTCGTTTGAAGAGGGCCCGCCGGCGCCCGCGGCCCTTCGGGGCACTGGCTCCTCGCTCCGGGCGCCCTGGGAAGCTGCTCCCCCCGGCTGGTCCTGCCGGGGCTCAGCACCGGCACCAGCACCTTTACGGAAGCAGACAGGAAGGCACGGGAGGGCAGGTATTAACCGGCCGTTAATCCGGACCCCAGGAACGGGCTCCGCGGCGACCCCGGGCACCCGCGTGCCAACCGGGACGGCGCGGCGGGAGGGAGGCGGCACGCGCCCGGGCCGCCTGCAGCCCCCCGCGTCCGCCGCCGCCGCCTCCTCCGCCTTTCACCGCGGAGTAAAAGCTTTCGGCGCCCAAGCACTGGCTGCGCTAGGCGGGATGCGAACGCCGGGAGCCCACGAGCGACAGTCCGAGGCGCCCAGGCCCCCGGAGGCGCCGGCTCGGCCTCGCGACGTTCCTCCCCCAGGCAGGCGGCAAAGGCTCCCAGGAGCGACGCGCACCCGCCGCCGCCGCCACCCCGGCCCCCGCGCGCGGTCCCGGCTCCGCGTCCCCAGCAGCGAGGAGCCCTCAATTCCCATGTGCTCCGGCCTGCAGAAGTGGCCGCGGAAAGAGGAGCCGAGCCGAGCCGAGCCGGAGGAGGAGCTGCGGGCGCATGCGTGCTGCGAGCCGGGGCTCCGACGTGGCCTTTCTCCAGCCGGCTACTGCGTGACCGTCCCCCCTTTTTTACGGGCTTCCAGGAGAGCTGCCGCCAATCCGACAAAACCCTCGTGCGAAGGCAGACCTGGCTGGTGCCGAGCACGGACGCCGCGCCGGGGACGCAGACCCGCCTGCTCCCTCCAGCGACCCGCGCAAAGCTCCCCACGGGCTCCCGGCTCCCGCATCCCCACGGCTCTCGCGTTCCCGGCGAGCCCTGGCCAGGCGGAGGAGGGCTTTGCTGCATCAACGCGGCTCTTCCGGAGCCGCCGCGGTCCGAACCGCCCGTTCCTGGTCCTGTCCCAAGCAAGTCCCCGGCTTGGGCCCTTCCGGACCGAAGCAGCCAGGGTTTTCCCTGCCGTGCTCCACAGACGGCCCGAGAGCGGCGGCGGCGGACGCGCCGCACCCACCGCGCCGCCCGGAAGAAATCCTGCTCTCGCCCGCTGTTAGCAGTGTTAAGGCCGATCTTTGGAGCGAAGTGACAGAAAAACTTGTTAAAAAAAGTGCAATCGGAAAAGGCAAGTGCCCCCGGGAAAGGAGAAAGCGCGCAGCTCTGCTGTGAAGTGACTATCCGACGAGAGGAGGTCGGAGCGGCGCGCCTCTCTCCCGAATACCTTTCGCGACGTCCAGGTCGGGTATCCGAAGAGCACAGCCTGGATCCTGGCTCGACGGCCCCTCGAGCTTTCTTCCTAAGAGACTCGGAGGGATTTCATGCTTAAGCTGCCTACGTCTCTTGGACGAGGTCTGGGTAGGGGATTTGTGAGGGAGGGCAAGTTGGGCCAGAAGGCTAAACCCTCTGCAATGATTAAGGTGGTATTTGGTTTCTAAAAATAAAAATAAAATACAGAAAATAAAGCAGAAATCACACGTTATTACGGCACACGTGCGCTGAAGACAACACCAGTTTCATCCATCCGAAATTCAGAGTGCAAGAAAGACGCGCGTTGGGGAGAGCTCCCAGGAGGAAATCGCGACCCTGCGGCGCCCTTCGGATTTCCTCCTGCTATTCCGATGGGATAAACCGCATCCAGCCCTCAGCTCCGCGGCTTTCCGCCGCCGCCGCCTGAACAGAGCTGGACCCGACAGCCGCAACGACGGAGCCGGCGCTCGGAGGAGGGGGCAGCGCTCGGGACGCCGAGGAAGGGGCCGCGACCGCCCGCGCAGCTGGGAGGAAGGAACGAGGCCGAGGGCGCGGACCGGATGCGTCCCGCGGCCTCGTCCCGCGCCCGACCGGGCCCCCGACGGCCGAGCAGCTCCGCAGGGCGCACCCGCAGCCCCCTTGTGCGTCGGAAACGGGCTGGCGCCGTTAACATCAGGAATTAATTACGAGCTGAGCAGCTCCCAGCCTGGTAAACTAATGTGCTGCAGCATCTCCGAATTTTCACCGCCTTCCAGGAGAAAGTTTGAGCTGAAGGTGTTTTGGTTTTTTGTTTTGCAGCCTCTTTCTGCCCGAGCTACCCGAGGCCCCCGAGGACGGGCACTGTGAATCCCGCCCCTCGGCTCCAACGAGGAGCACGCTGCGCAGGTAAAGGCCGTCGCTCCCCACCGTGTTAGCCGGGGAGGTTACACAGGTCTCGACAGAAAACAAAATCCCTTCTACTCGTCACCCAGCTCTGGCAGAGGGGTCATACCTTGGCCAGCTTCCGAGCTGCTCTGCAGGCTACAGAAGGGCTGAATTTCTAATATAATAACCCAACGCTCTGTTTTTCCCTCTCAGCATTTTGGAAGGGCTTTCTCCTCCCCACCTTCCGAGGGTCACGCTGAAACGACCTGCATCAAGCCACACGCCACGTCCTGCATCATTCCTCTAGCAGGGCAGATCCTACCAGTCCTGAGAGTCCTGCCAGACATCCCTCCGGATTAACGTTAACCACGCACAGCAGCCAAACGCTGCTCAGCATGATCAGGCCTTTTTTTTTTTTTTTTTTTTTTTAATATTTGAACAATTTACACCCCTAAGTCACCAGCAGAGTCCAACACGCACAGCAGCGTGACGGCCCAAAGCACCCGGTTCCTCCGAAGGACGCGCTAACGCTGGTAGGACAAAGCCAGGCGAAGGCGGGAATAGTTCCGACTTCTCGCTCTCGATTGAAAACATAACCCCAGACAGACAGACAGACAGACAGGCAGGCAGACGCTGGGCGGCTCTGTCCCAGAGCGGGACGGCTCGGTGCGTGGGGCCGAGGCGGCGGCGGCGGAGCGGGAAGCACTTACTGTTGGCTATGTTGGAAGCAGTGTAACTGTCTGCCATTCCCGAGACCTGGCTGGCAATGCTGATCTCACTGGCTCGCCGGAAGCCCCTGAACTGAGGGGCGGACAGGGGGGTGGACAGGGACGCGCTTTCCATGAAGACGGCACCATGAGACTGAACAACATCTGCTACAAAGTTGAAACAGGGAAATCAAAATATTAGACCGACAGACAGAGGCTGGGCAAGGTGAACTCGAGAGGAGGAGGAAGAGGCAAACAAGGCTTTTAGAGGCAAAAAAAACCTTTCGAAAGTGATTCGAATGACACACATTTCACTGGAGCTCTGCTTTGAAAAGAAAGCAAACACGGCAGGCAAAGAGACATGTGGCTGCAAGAGCAGTCTTTGATTGAGAAAAGCAAAATAATTAGCTCAAAAAACCCACATCCAAAACCCCAAACAAAAATCAAGGCAGGCTTATTCAAGCAGCAATAGCAGAAGCATGTGTCATACGTACAAATGTGAATATATACAGCTTTATACATTCACAATGAGACAAAATAATCAAGGGAAGGGGAACAACATAACCCCAAAAAGGCGATATGTTTTCTTGAAACATTTAGACTTCTTAAATCAACGTCTCCAAGGGAGAAAGTGTTAATGCAAAAATATCAAGAAAACATTTTCATGCCTGGCAGGGACTAAATTTAAACTTGTATTTTATTGCTAATGGATACAACTAACACTCGTTAAACTAAAATAAGGGTTGCTGAAAGAAAAGAGCCTGGTGCTGAGCATGCTTACATGGATCTTCCATGTGTATTAGAGGGAAATGGACCCAAAAATGTTCAGGACTGGCAAACCAGGAGATGCTGGAAATCAAGATAAGAGCCCTACCCCTCAGTTTTCTCCCTACAGCGGGTGGAAAAAGCATCTGCTTCCCCGTGGCTCCTGCAAGGCCAAACTAAATGTCTCCAGCACACCCCAAGCTCCTGCGCTGCCCGGGATTTAATACAAGGGCTCCCAGCAGGCAGCTCGGGTGGGACAGCACCACGCACAAGCAAAGCTGGTCACCGGGCTCGCGCGTTGCCCGTCTCTGCCGGACCCGGCGGGCAGCACCTGAGCTCTTCTCGAGTGTCAGGCAGGGCAAAGGGCTGTGCCCACGCGGGCAGCGAGTGCCGCGGGGAAGGCAAGCACCACCTCCCGCCCCCTCTTTCAGCCTGCTGTCCTTGGGTTTGATCCCCGTATGGGGTTGACACACGGAGCTGTTTTGGCAACTGGTTTATTTTAACGTTGATCTTTCTGCTCGGGGTCCTGATCCGCTTCCTCTGATCTTGCAGCTCCCAGCAGCAGCGTCTGTGCCCACCCGGCCACGCGGCGCCACGGGAAAGCGAACGCGCAGAGGTGACTGCTGCTAAGAGAGAGCTGTTCTCTGCAGGGAAAATACGGCCACAAGCTGCTCTGCGGACTGCCAGATCCCAGGCCTGGCGGGAGCCTGACCTGCTGGTGAGCTTCGCACACTGTCCACGTTGTGCCCGAAAGGTCATTACCAGCATCACTTTCTCAGCACTTTCCTCCTCCTTCGCCTTGCACGGAGCGGCCGGCTGCCAGCGCCGCTACCCGCGGCTACGGCCCCGCCAGCCTCGCGGAGCCAACACCGCCTTCTCGCTGCGGGAAGCAGCGGCGGGAGCGAGAGGAGGAAATCCAAGCCGAGGCGGTGCCCCGCCGGCTGCCCCCGCGCTCCGTCAGGCGCAGGGGAACGTCTGGCTCTGTCCGCGCTAGGAAAAATGCCGAGCTCTGTCGGGGGCTCGCTAACACCTACCAGCTAAGCCCGCGCATCCCCCTCCCCCTGGAAAATAAACCAGCTGTGGCCTGAAATAGGCAGCAGCTGGAAGGCATGCTAAAAAAAGCACTACGGCAATGCCGTGCCGGAGAGAGAGCCGGACCGAACGCGGGGCTGTCTGCACCGAGCACGGCCCTGGCTCCGTCAGCACGGCTTCGCTTGGCTCTGCCCGAGTTTAACCTCCTTTCTTGAGAGCCCAGAAACTGGGGGATTAAAAAAATAAATTAATTAAAAAAAAAGGGAAGGATAGTAGTGCTTTGGACTTGCTCTTTTCAGTCACTCTCCCTTTTCCAGACCTGATGCTGGATTTTGGCATGCGATGGGTTTGAAGCACAAAGTGCCGCAGCCCTTTGAATACCCTCCTAGCTCGTGTCACCACAGGAGTGATTTTCACCTGTAGAAACACCTGATCCGCCCTGTTTCACTGAACCGTTCAAGCCTGGTTTCGCCCACGCCGGCGGAAGGAGCCTGCTGCGCCAGGGCTGCAGCGCAGGCTCACAGCAGCGCTGCCGCCCTCCAGCCCACTCGCGCTGCTCCCACGTTCCCAGAGATACTGGCATCCCTTTTTTTTTCCCCCCCACCCCACCTATGCAGCCCCTGTCCTCAAAACAGGTCAGATTTTAAGAGCAGTAACAGCCAGGATGAAGCAGGGTGGGGAGGGAGGCCAGAAAGCCTCTCCCGTGCTTCGCTCCCGCTGCGGTCGAGCTTCCCAGACCTGCAAAGTCGCTGTGGCGACAGCGACCAGCGGCTCAGCCCTCGGTCCCGATTCCCTCACGGAAAAAGCCTGGCACATCCCTGCCTCCTGCACCCCGCGTACGCTTCGCGCGCAGCACCATCCTCGCCGTCTCGATGCCGCCCCGCCAGCACGGGTTGACCCGAGCACCCGCGAGGGCTGCTGCTCCAGCGTGGCCGCGTTTTCGGCGTTTCAAGCGTGCACCCTACCGATTCGAGGACGAGGAAACTTCAGACACGGGCAACCGGGCCAGCGCGGCGCCCTGCTCGCCCCCTCCCCGGCACGCGCCGCTCCGGGCTGCGCGATGGACTGAGGCTTTTCTGCGCTTCCAGAAAAGGTGGCACAAGAGCAGAATTGCCTTTTTTTTTTTTTTTTTTTGCCTAGCTACAGATCTTTAACACCCACTGCAATGCTCTGCCTTTTCATTCACAGGCTCGTTTGTCAGTGTTCTTACTAATTGTTTCCCACTAATGAACGGCTCAGGGCCACTCTCCTAATGCACTGCTGGCACCGAGTTAAGTCCTTGGGGTATCTGAACGGCAGACTGCAATACGTGCTATTTGCAGGCTGAGCTGCGGCACCAAAGCAGAGAGGACTGAAAGCAATCAAAAATATGTGCTGTTCAATAAAAAATAAAATAAAATAAAATAAAATAGCCAGCCAGGTGCTCAACACATGCCAGACTGTGCCTGCACCGGAGTCCCTGGCCAGCACTGAGCACTCTGGAGTTGCTACCCTGAGCTCAAGAGTGACCCAGCTTTCAACTGTCCATAATAAGTTTTTATGATTCTGGAAATCTCCCTCAGTGCAATGGCTGGACTGAGATTCAGCACTCGCTGCAGTCGAACCCAGCACTGCGTGGCCACACTGTGCTCTTGAAACCAGGGCAGAGAGCAAAGAAGCTTCTGCAAGCACCGTCCCAGTAGCAGGATATACCAGATGACAGCTAAATGGCATTTCATCAGCAACCTCCAAAGTAATCAATTAATATTGCCAGATCCTTTCCCTCCGCTTCCCTTCAGAACATCTCAGCACGGGCAAGGTGGCAACAGCATACCTAAAAATCAACTAACGTCTTGAAAAGACAGAAGGAGAGACTGTCTGGTGTCATCAGCAATGTTGCCATTTTGTATGACCACGTAAGACACTGGACTGCTCGCAAACAGCAAGGGTCAGCTTGGTTAAAAAAAAATAAAAAGCAGCAGAAACAAGCTCTCAATGCAAAACACTGAAAAAGGACAAGAATGGACAAATAAGACACAGCAGAAAGAAAAAACTGAAAGTCAAAAGTCTCATCGAAACTGCAGATGTAGCACCAGCCACAACCAGCATAAGGCCATGCAGCACTCACAGAAAACAATGTAAACCAAACACACCAAACTTCGCTTTTAAGGCAGAAATTCAGAAATTAATTTTAAAAAGCCACCTTAGGGGCTGAAAGCCTCATTCACTGTGCTCAGCAGAGCCACCAGAAGTGTCCCAACAGGAAATACTCAAATGGGCAAGCTCTGCTCTCTGACGCAGGCCACAGGCGCCTCTCCAGCAGCACGGCCACCCCAGAAGGGGAAAGTAAGTACGTGGCTCCTGGCTCCCCGGCAGCACAGCACCGGGAGGGGTCACAGCCTGCGAGTGCTGCTCCTTTCTCGGGGCGGTCGCCTAGACCCGGGCAGTCGTTTCCTGTGGCACAGCCTGAGACACAGCGTGAAGATTTCAGCCTCCGGAGGCGACAGAGCGATCTCCAGAAAGCACCCCAAGAACCCAACACCGCAGACAATACACAAGTGTAGATTACACACACTCAGCAAAACCAGCACTTTTATTGGAAACATCTTGCCAATTCAGAACGGGAACAGGGATACTTGTTTCCATGAAGCTGTCCTGGTGCTGGAGAGCACCCAAAGGGCTGCTTTCCATGAGCAGGATGGGATTGTTCTGGATTGTCTCAACTAGAAGCAAATGGGGAAGAAAACAGAAGGACAAGGAACAACAGACATGTGGCCACAAAGTGTTAACATACAAACAGTTACAACCGAGCACTTTGACTATGGATCAGGATCTTCTATGAAAGGACAACCTTCCAAGGGAGGAGGAGAAACGAACCTGGGTGACTTTCCAACTAGACCCACACCAGCGAGATTTTAACTGGCAGCAGAGGAAAGCACAAGGATGGCATTTCAACAGCGAAAGAGGAGGAACTCCTCTTAACCGGCTTCTCCAAATGAGCCAGCTCCATAAATACCCAGCAGATCCGGGGAAATCTTTTTGCTACGAGGACAGAAGGGTACTCTGAGGGGAGATTTACTTGAATCAGACTCACAGCCTACACACTGCGAAGTACAAGAGTAAGCAGGGATGTGAATTTGATTTCACTCTGCAAGTTGGCTGTAATGAAACAGGGACTCAACACTCAGTACAGATGGGAAAGCGGGAGAAGAAAAAGTCTAAGAGGCCTGCTGAGCTACGGGCTTGAAGAGCTGGCTATCTGCAAGAGGAAACGTGGCACAAGCAGTGCCAAGGAAGGTTTTATACATAACTAATTATAATTGAGCACTTGAATTCTACGTGATCGTCAAATCTCACACCTTAATTATAGGAGCAATTAACTTTCCTGGAGTGCCCTACAGTGCATACGCTAGTGTCAGGACTGGATTTGCACATCATGGTCTGAACAGTCCTTCTGGGTAATGTGTAAATCACAACACTGAAGTTTTGAAGCTAATGGGAAAGAACAGCCTGCTACTTTATGCTAAGTGAATGAAGGGGCTTTGTCTTACACAAGAAGAGAATTTAAAGTTGCTTTTTGTCACTTTTATTCATCACAGCAGAGCAGCATCTCTGATAATAAAAAACCTGGAGAGAGTTTTGGAATCACTCTACACATCTTGTAGTTAATTGCTGTTTAACTCCTCTCCATTATATCACAAGTGTCTCTCCAAACTTCGACACAGCCAAGTTAACCAAGGTCCAGGGAGGCAAGGTAAACTACTAATTTCCCTGCTGTTGCCCAGAATGATAACCAGAATGCAAGTTTTCAATGTCAATGGGGTTTTTGCCTCAGGCTTCAATGGGAACACGGGACTTTAAATGGATTTAAGAGGAAGAAAGTAAGATATTTAAGATTTTTTTTTTAAGAAGCCACTTGCAGCTGATACCTAAAATACACCCAAGATGCAAATTGCTGTTCAAGTTGCTATAGATTCCCTGAGCTTTTCTAAGCCTAACTGGACTTGGTATAAATGTAATTGTGGGTGGATCCATTTTTAAAAAGTGTTGTGGCAAAATCTTAGTGAAATCTGAAGAGTGGGTAGGGAAAGTGCAAAAAGTATTTTATCTGCTTTATTAAACATGGGTTCATGCCCATTTAACACATCAGACCTCCAGATTCAGCAATTAAAGTACAGTATTTAAATGTACAGAAGCATCAGGAAAAGACTACTGTTTGGTATTTTTAATTTTAAAATGATACACAGCACCAGAGTTATTTATCTCTAGATACACATTCCTCTTCATTTAGTCCTGCATGATTCAAATATTAAACAAGTGGAATGTTACCAGAGCTCTGAAAAAACAGCCTCGGTAACTGGTGGCTTTAATACTCTACTGTGGTTTGCCAGCTTGATTTCTTGTGTGCTGTACACCTAGTTTTACAGCAGTGACTCCTAGCCTTTGACTGACAACCTCTAACACAGAAAAAATTATAGTGCAATTGTTCTTCCTGCCTCAAAGTCTTGACCCTGCAGGGAACCAAAGCTTCAGGTGAAGTAAAAAGGTCAAATTTAATTTAATTCTGCACCGTGGTGAGCCTCTCTGAAAGCTCCTTGCAGTGAAAGCCTGCACTGGAATGGCAACAGACCATGAGAGTCTAGGCAGAGAAGAGAGATGAAGATGGTAGGCAATACTATTTATTTTATTAGAACAAATGCAAGAGCATTGATGTAATGGGAGCTGAGGCAGGACATGGTCAGGACATAAGTGCTTCAATGCAACCTAGTAAGACAAAAGGGCATGCACACAACCATTTTGGACTTTGCTACTACTGCAGTTGGGGCAGAGCAAATGAAGAGGCCACTGATGGCTGAGAAATGTTTCCTGGGAAAACAGAGCATCTCCTTGGCAAGCTGGTACGGGCAAGGCACTGTCAGCAGCCCAGCAAGCTGCAGCAGCCAGTCCTTTGCCTGGTTCCACCAAAAAGCACACGGTGTAACCAAGTAAATCATCTCGTGACCTCACTGTTGACTCTGCTCCTTCCAGTCTTCACTGGCTCCCTAAACATCAAGCTCCTGAATCTCAGCCAAGTCGATCGTGTTTCGTTACTACAGAGCAGTCCTAACCACAAGCGCTAGCTGGTGCGTAAAGCGGGGACCTGCGCAGAGAGGTCACTGCACTGTGATTCTCAGCGGCTGATGGCCTGTGTGTGACAAACAAGGGGGCATCTGGGCCACAAGGCACCAGTGTTGTTGGAAGAAACTTACTTATCAGATAAATCAGGAACAAAGCTAGCATTACGGGGCCAATCCTCTTTTTGCCATTCCCAATTGCTTTGGCAGTTGCACATGAAGGGTGGCTATGACCCTTTCAGCAGCTAGTTCAGATGCCAAGGGACTTACCCAGAACAGCAGAATTGCCGTCACCCAGCGGGAACCTCTGATAGCGGGGAACGTTAAAGGGGGGCAAAAGGTAGAACTTCCTCTCCAACAGGGGCTCGAGGCGGGAAGCAGACGGGTCTGCAGGGTGGAACAGGTTATAGACTTGCTGACAAGCTGGTCTCAGCTGAAAGACTGAAGAGATGGAGAGAAAAGAAATTAGACATTTTCAAGTATCACAGGGCTATGTGGTAGATTGTCAGAAACATTTCTGTGCAGCAGACAACTGAAGGATAAAAAGAAAAAAAGCACTAAAGATTAATTACCTTCCTCATATTCCAGTGTAGTCAACTGAAACACTTTATCAGTACAGTATTTACTGAGCAGTTTTTTGAATCTTTATTTTTAATGTTTGGAAGTAAATCACAAATTGATTGTCTAACGAGCATTGGCTGGAGCAGCCAGGGCTTTGCTTCCTTATGGTGCAACATATATTATATATACATACTTGGTTTTACCTGCAGTTACAGTCTGTCTCCTCAAATTACTGGATTTATAGCAGGAGGTACTTAAAACCATCCACTCAGCGAGCACAGCGGTTTGCATTAGGACTTACTGTCAAGAGCTGGGATGACAGTTTTTCGCAGCGCAAGAACCAGCCCCAGGGGAGAACCAAAGAGGAAGAAGTCCGTGATCTCAAATTCAAACTTTCCAATATTTCCTCCATCCAACATCGTGGAGCTACTAGATCGCCTGGATCCCGGGTCATTTCTCAGCACACTAGAATGTAAACTGAGACAAAAGCAGAAAGGAAAGTCAAAACTTTGTTCAGTATTCTTTTTCTCAGTTGAAGGCTGGATAAATGATTAACAATGAGGATAATTTCTATCACTTCAGCGAAGGAACCACGCCCGTCAATCCACCATGCCTCTGCACTGCAGTTTTACTAGCCAGCAAACTGTTCCTCTGCCTCATTGGCGTAATTTAGACCATAAAAATTTAAGTTCCAAGTGGGTTCATTTACACACTCCTCCTATCTCCTCCAAGTGTTTTTTCTGAGGAGTCAAAACGTGGGTTGCTGGTAGTATAACAGCCATTTGAAAGAAAAAAAAAAAAAAAAAGGCAAATCAAAATTACTACAATACCGGGGAAAGAAAGCAGATTTGCAGTGATTCATTTCATTACACATATTACTGCTATGCTCTCTGGTTGTCAGCATTTGAGTTCCTTTCATCACCTTATTCTCAAATGTTACAGAAAGCTGTGCTTATCCATTTCTTCCTCATGAAGTAGTCGGACAAATGTTATAGGATTAAAAAAGAAAAGAAAGAAAAATGGGAAGGGAAAAAGAAAGATCAAAATGTGCAACAGAAGAGTTTCTAATACCCTTGTGCACCAAGTTTACACTGCAGTTTCCATGCATGTATACTGCACAGGAAGGGGAATTTGGGGTAATGAACTCAGTGACCACGTGATAAATGTTCTTTATAATGTACGCAGGACACTCCCCTCTCCCTTTTGCCCATAAGGCCTCATGTGCCAAGCTGCTACCATTCTAACTACCTCTCAACCAGCCCAGCATATGCAGGCTGTCGTAATTTAAAAAGAGTAATAATACACAACATCTCTAGCTTTTTCCTTCCCCTTTCAGGCATCAAATCTCCTGGAAAAATTCAACTTGTGTGCAGTGCATGTTTAAAATACAGGTTTAAAATCAAATGTTCCTCAGACACTGCAGAAGTAGGAAGAGGAGCACTTGGAGGAGATGACCGGGAAGGCAGCAGCCCCCCGTTCTGCTGGGAACAGAGCTGCTTTGCGGTCTGTATCTGGGGTTGGACAGGGCAATGACCAATGTGTAACGCTGCAGTAACCTGACTCAGAAAGAAGTTGTCTGAAATTCTTCTGTTAGTGATGGGCTGCAGTATCGCTTGCTCCCCAGCTCCTACAGACTCCGGCTGCAGCCTTGCTGGTTAACTTTGTTACGATTACAACTGGAGAGTTTCAGACGAAATACCAGTAGTGGCTAATGGTGCGTTTTAAAGGACTCTACAAAGCACCTGAATGGGTTCTGTAAAACACGGGATAAATAGATTTCACAACAGTTTGGGTGGATGGATGTTCTTCTGGCCTGCAGCCAGGGACGATGCAAACGCAAGAGTCTCCCTCCAACTCTGTAGCCTCAGGACAAAGTTCGAGGCGGTCACCAGCACTTGCCATGGTGCCCCATGCCACAGCCCTTGCTCAGCGAGGTCGCTCTGAAAGCAGTGACCTGGCTGCCGGCGTGTCCCGGCACTGCTGCCCGCGCGGATGTAGGGCCATCGCTCTCCACCACCGGCAGCGCTGGAGCAGCCGTGCTTGCGCACACCCTGCCTCTGGGACAGCGAATGCTGCAGGACGGCTGCAAATGCTCACATATTTGGGAAGAAGATAAATGGGTTTAACTCGGAGTTAATTTTCCTGTTTTGGCAAAAAATGCATTACCCCCGAGACAGCACCTCTGCTGCCGCCACTCCCAATGGATGCTAATGAAACCTTCTCATCACGCTGTGCTATCATTTATTCTCCCAATACAAGTACATGCACATATTATTCTCTTTGGTTACCTACTGCAAAGAAATAACAAGCTTCCCTAGGCCTGACATGCATACCTCAAAGCCAAAACAGTGAAGTCAAAAGTGAGCAGAATGGGAGGTTACAGCGAGTGGCAGCTAACGTGAGTTTGCTCCCCTCTGTGTGATGGGAATGAGTCACCCCGAGATCGTCCTGCCCAGATGCGCGATGCTGGAGCACATTCAGAAACAAGCCACCTTCGACGAAATAGAAGGGTTTTATCTGTCAAGACTGCAACGCATTAAGTTTGCTGCGTGCAAGGAATACAAAGCTATTTGGAAACAGGTTCAGTTTTGCAGAAGGCAGTTGGTGCAACAGCAGCTCGATTCAGACAAACACAAACTGACAGACCCTCCTGAGAGCAGATGCGTTATGGCACGGTGGTCACAGGGGTTTTGTACGCTCCAGCCTTCTTCCCTTGGCATTCCTCGGTGGGGAGCGGGAGGGAAGGAGAACGCTTCTCCTGCTAAGCCTTTTGGACAGCTTCTCTCGTTTTACTGAGTACTTGATAGTCTTTATGGCAATCAAAAGAAATGAAAGCCAAGGGGAACTCTGAATCCGTCATGCTCCAAGCAACCTACAGTGCTCTGTTCTCCCTTTAAAAAGCAGCAGATGTACTGTGTGCATTAATTAAACAAGAGCTTATGGATTTCAGAAGCAAATCAACTCATTTACAATAATACAAATACAGCACAGCCAGAAATAACGTAGTTGTGCAGAAGGACTGAATTTAAAAATAACTGTGTGATTGTGATCTCCAGATGCTGCTCTGGCTCGCTGGGCATTATCCCAGAGAAGTGGGCAGGTCTGCTACATGAATAAAAATGAGTGTCTCTGGCACAAGTCGAAAGCTGCAATAGGCACGGACAGAAAAGGCTCCGTGCGCCAAGCTGCCGGTTTGCTGTGCCCGTTAGCGAACCTGGCTCCGTCCTGCCAAGGACGGAGAAGCCGTGTCACGTCAGGGCTTGGTTTTCAAATGGGAGAACGATGACTGCTTCGTGGCGGAGACACCGTCGGGGCGCTCCGCTGATGACCGCGCATCCTAGCTGCGACCGCTGCAAGCACGAGGCCCGGGGAGCGCTCCGGGCGCGACGGCCCGCCGACCCGCTGCAGGGGCCGCGCCGAGCCCCCGCGCCGGGAGCGAGGGGGACGGAGGCCAGGAGTGCTCCCGCAGCCCGAAGCCTGCCCCTCCCCGGAGGGGACCTTGAGCAGTGGGCAGAGACTCACCTCTGAGGTCTAAAGGCAGATCAAAAAGCTATGAAAGCCCCGAAGGAGCGAAGGTAAGCAGGGATGTTCCTTAGGAGATGGAGCAGGAGGCACTGGGGCAAAGCTCTTTGAAGAGAGGGACTGCACCGTGACACCCCCTGGCCATGCCAGGCCATGGCTTCTCCTAAGCTGTATGTAAAACCACAGTCAGATGCTGGCCCACTTCCCTGAGCTCACTCTGCGCTCCTGAGATCAAGAACAAGGAGGAGAAAGCACACTTGTGCGACAAGTATTTTCTCCTGTAATACAGGAGGCTGTTTTGATACAGGATGAACACGAGACTGGCCGCATTTTAGTCACCTGCTAGAAATAGCCAAGAAGCTTATTGTGTTTTCTGTAAAAGCAGCTGTCTTTCCGAATATAGCATCTCTGCGCACCAACAACATCCACTTTGATATCGTCTCTCTCCTGTGAATCTTTTACATAAGGGCCCTGATGAGGGAGGACAGCACGAGTCCCTGCTGGGGGAGAGGCGCACGCAGGTCAGGCCTTCGCTCAGCACAGGGCAAAGGGAACAGCCCTGGATGCAGCTGTAATGCAGGTAACGGGGTTTGATGGCCAGGACATTGCTCCTTAATGCCTGGGAGTTGAGGGGGAAAAGGTGTTAAGATGCTGCTGCAATTCTTCTGGGCAAATAGGAGAAAAATGAACGGACAGTCCAATTCCCCAGGCTGAGGAAAATGATGCAGTCAGGAAAAGCCTCCGGGCTTACAGAAGTAATCCCTGAACAATCAGCAGTGGAAAGACTGCTATGAAAATTTCATTGGTTATGTTAACAGATACGTTTTCTGAAAGTCCATTTGAGGAACCTTAGCAATGTGACACTGAGAGCTTCAACACTGAATAACAAATCCGAAACATGATCTTGGTGTGAGGGAGCAGCCCTGGCAGGGGACAGAATGCAATTCCCAGACCCTGTTTCATAAGGGAACTCAGGTTTCTTTGCCAGAGAGTCACATAAAACACCACAGATGGAACAATCCTCATCTGCAGCTGAAGGCTGCTCCCAGAATCAACCAACTAGGGTTGAGGATGCCTCATCCAGAGCACCCCATTACGCTGCCAGCAGGGACCTACTTGTGTGACACGGAAAAGGGCATTGCAATCCAATCTCACAGGTGAACTACGCCAAAATTAAAGGATACTCAGCTCGTGGGCCCTTCCTCAGTTCTGCTTCATTGCCTTCACCCACACTGTTTATATATCTGCTCTATGACCTCCATCCTGCAACAGCAGCACAGCAAAGAAGCAGCCTCCTGAGTGCCTTGTCTGTCATGCAACGGGATGAAGGGCTGTTTGTCCGCTGCAATAAAGGCGCTGTAGAGCAGCTGCCTTCTCTCGTTGCCACTGAGCAAGGTTCTGATAAATTTTTTTGCATATACACAGCACACAAAGTGAAATCTATATCCCTCTAATCTAACTTAACACTTTCCTCCACCTTGCTTGTCATAGGACGACACAGTAACATTTGAGATTCAAAGTTACATCCCTCTTATCCCCAGAAGACTGTTGGCTGTTCCTTTGAATCGTACCTTGAAAGAAAGGCCTGATGCTGCTTTATTGTGTCCAGTTCATAGGTTGATGAATCACTCCTTTTGCGTGGCAGCTGCTTCTTTGGATCTTCTCCGTTGCTACGAGGAATATCAATGTTGCTCCTGCTGAGGTGTCTGCTGCCTTCCAGATTGGAGCTGCTGGAACAATAGCTATTGTTCACTGTTATTCCGGGAGACAGGAGATCGGTATCCTAGGGTTTGAAATACATGGATTTGTCTCTCTCACAGTTGAATCAGGAATACAGTCACCTTACAGCTTCCTCCTTCCAACAACTTGTTTCCCTATTTGCCCCAAGATTCAGCTGAGAGCTATGTAGTATCTCAGACCAGACACTTCCGCATGGTGTGCCCACACCCCCTTTATGTGATCCACCAGACTCATCACACAGATGAGCTACAGCACATCAAGATATTCCAGCAATTCAAAACCCTTCCCTGACCAACCCTTCCTTGGGCTGCCTGAGATGCCTGGCAATGAAGCACCTTAGTTCAGAGCAAAGCCCACCCAAGCCCTGAGACGCACGTGCACCAAGATACACGTGCTGGCCTCAGTTAGAGGGATGGTTTTGCTCTTTCATGCAAAGATCCTTACTAAAATCAGGGGCTAGAAAGGTGCTGCAGCTGGCTGACCTCTTGCAAGTAGACACCAGCAATGTCTTTACTCATTACCTGAATGCTCACAACGCTTCCTCGCCGGCTGCTGTTCTGGCTCTCGGACACAGTTTGATTGCTGTAGCATAAGGCATCAAATCCCAGAATGCCTCCAACACAGTCCCCTACCAAGCAAACCTGAAAGAGGCAACAGAAGCAGGGGAGGAGAAAAACCAGCCCCCTGATTTCAGTTCAGGGAGGGCAATCAAAGGAGTGCTAGATTATAGCTAGGAAAGGTGGGGCAACAGGATGCCTGTTTTTTTATCAGCAGAACTGTTCTGTCAGTGAACACGCACTCATACCCTGCACACTCTCGCTAGCGAACACAGCTAATGTGTTCTGGCTGTCCCCACCAGCCAAATGGAGAGAAGTAACAGCAACACAGAGCACTGCCTATGGCCCTAACCCAGGTCCCCAAACACAAGCTTGCTTCCCTCCTTGCCAACCTTCTGTATGACTTAAGGAAAGCTTAGGGAAGCTTCCTGCTGCTTCTGTTCCCTGTTTCTACGAGGGGAAGATAACGCTGTTCTGCCTCCAAGGATATTCAGCAAGGCAAAACAAAGCACCGAGATCCCTGAGTACTAAAAGTCTGTTTAAGGAGCTGGGACCCTGGGCACAGCGCTGGCTGGGAACGAGCCCCCGATGGCTAAATCACACCGCAGCAGTGCACATGCCCAGCTCGTCCAAGAGCTCAAATCTTGCTTGGCTAGAGAGTCGCTCTGCTCACAGAAGTGATGTGCTTTGGGGGCCCAGCAGCTGTGTTGTCTCAAAAAGCGGCCCACTTCTGTAACAACTCCAGCGCTAGCTGCTGGAGGTCCTTCAAAGATGGGAATACTTAAACAGCCTTGGTTTGCCATGTGAATAGAGATCACATTTAGTAACAGATGTAGTGCACCTAATTTGGAAAGGTGTGTCGTGCTGAAAATTGATTAGCTTCACAGCTTTGTAGCTTCATTTCTAAACACAAGCTCAAGCTTTGCTTTGAATCCCAAAGGTTCAAGACAGAGCATAAGCAATAATCCTTCTCCCTCTCAGGAAGAAGAGAAGCATGACACTTCCTTATTGCAGCCCGACGCTGTCGCATTTCCAGCCCTTCCGAGAGATTAATGAAAGAGGAGCTTCAGAAGGAAATTGCTTCACTTGCTCTTCCTTTCACTGTGGCTAAAAGCAGCCGGCGGCTCACCTGGCCGTTGAATGACGTGCCCTCCTGGGATCGGATGAACTCGCTGTAGGCCTGGTTGGCTCTGACGATCACTGCGGCCACCGCTTCCTGGTACTGCGGGGACGACGTTGCGAGCAGAGGCAGCGCGGCGAGCGGGATGTGGTCCTGGCTGTTGGACAGGCAGCCTTCGTCATAACTGTACGGGCTGAGGCTGCGCAGGGCACAAGAGATTGGAAAGACAGAGTCTAACGTGCGGGATGGTGAAAACAAGACAGTACGGTCAGCATCATGGATCGTTAAAAAAAGCCTCAAGACAGAAAGGCCGTTTATTCCATCATGAATGGGCGAGAGCTTAATAAATCCTTCCCTCCCATCAAACATAAATCTTCAAGAACAACATACTTACACTGATAGAACAACCCTTAGACAAGAAATTAAAGTCTTAGTATTTATTGGATTAATTAGAATAAATCAATCACAGAAGTCTTGCTGCATGATTACTGTATTCACTAAAGCTAAGTATGAAATTGAGATTGAATGCCTCACTAGTTTATTAATAAGTGCATTTCCAAAGCGTAGTCATAGCTCTCAATACGACATGCAGAGCATCCCGTGGATGGGAAAAACAGCAAAATTGTGTACATGTCTCTCTGTGACAAGACGGTGGCAACTCACCTGGACACCAGCGAAAAGGCTTCAGAGCAGATGGCTGGGCAAGGGACTAGCTTGATGGCAATGTGCCCAAGAGCAGCTGGGTAATGTACCCTCATCACTGTGTCGAACACTGTTGTGATGGTGTTGACATCCCCTTGTTTAGAGCTCTGATCACCACTTCCCGAGTCCAGGATGTTGCCTCCATGGAGGACCAAGAGGAGGACGTGGATTTTACTTGGCTGCATTAGTGGCTGCACTGATTCATCCTAGATGGGAACGAAACACCGCATAATAAAAATGCTTATTTTGCTAAGGAAAGACATTACATCTGTCCCAAGTACATTTTGCACAAATTTATCACCCTTTTAATCTCTTAAGCAAAGTATTTCCAGCAGAGGCACAGACACAGTATTAACCACAAACCAAAGCCCTGCCAAGCCTCACCTAGAGGGCTACGTTTAGGTTGGGCCACCCTAAAGCAGCGAAGAGGACTCCAGTGTGAGCAGGTCCGCAGAAGAGCAGGGAGCATGGAGAATTTGGGGAGTGAGACTGAAACAGTTCAGCTTGATTTGCTTAGCAAAGCTGCAGGAGGATGAAACATCTCAAACATGGTGGGGAAAAAAAATAAGGAAGGAAGAGGAACACTTAAGCTGAAGGCAAGTGTAGGCACAAGCCCAAAAGAGCCTAAACTGATCCTGAATAAAGGTAGGCTGAAAATGAGGTTTTTAAGCAGAGAAGGTATGAGGTTTTGGAATAACGTCTCCAGGCCTGTGGACAAGAAATCAAACTGTCTTCGAGATGGCATTGGCTTATTTTGTGGAAGAGGTTGTTACATTCCTCTGGATGCAACAGCAGAGAACCGGACTCCATCTTCCAAGCCCTACATCCTACCCACGTGCATGCCCACACACACACACACACACACACAGAGATGCACACAACTGCAACAGCTGTGACTGCCCAGGGAGAGAGCTAACGGGCAGCTTAAAACTCAGGAAAGAGTTTTGTTGTGCAAAAGTTAAGCCCTAATGTAACAGAGTATCCCAAGCAAAAGGAATGCTAAAAGGTAGAAAAAAATAATCAAAAAGAAAAAAAATCATAGCCAGGTAAAACATGGCAGCGGTACAGCCATTACCTGCGCATATTAGGCTAAAAAATAAAGAAACAAAAACTAGGCATTACTTTCTGTTGGGTTTCTGTGCTCAGCTGCCGCAGCTGACAGTAAACCACATATTTAGCAAAACTAACAAACAAGGACAGCTAGGTCAGCAAGTGGCAAGTTCCTGGGAAAAATGTTGTAGGAGGACATCAGTCATTTCATCTGCTTGACTAAGTGAGAAGTTATAAATAAGCCTAAGGCTTCAGATCTGCTTAAAGCATTGCGAAAGAGTAACCAAAGGAGAAAAACTTTCAAGTCCCCTGTCACCCAAGCAGTGGCCAACATGTGGCTGGGGGCCTGCTGAAAGAACAGGGTAACGGTTTTCATCTTGGCTATCCAGATCCTTCGCTTATTATGTTAAATAAATCCTTTGCTTTAACAGACATTTGGGGGGAGGGAGGGCGTTGTGTCTGAGCTCCGAGGCGGGTTAACATTAAGTGTCCTCCCAAAACGGCCGCGAGCCTGACATGCTGGCCCAGGGGCAGGCACAAGAGCACCCGTTCGCACTGCCCGCGTGCTATAAAACGACAGAGCAGTCACTATTTCTAGTAGCAACCCACTATAAAGCTTTCAGCACTCGCGGCTCCCAACGCCTTCAGGATAGATGAGGGCAGGTATTGATCTCTTCTGCTCCTGTGGGCTAGCGCAGACGCTTGAGAGCAGCCAGCTCCTTCCGAAGGCAGGCGGTCCCCGGGCCGGAGGCACTGCCGTAGCCACTTGGGAGTGTACACAGGTGGGGGGCAACTGGATTTTCCTTCTGGAAATTCTCATTTTAGCATCTTGAGTCACCTGCTGTCTTTGGAGCACTGGTTGAGCCCCTGACAAACGTGCTGGCAGGAGGGAAGCATGCCCAGGTGCACATTAACATCTAACAGCTAACGTTATTACCAGAAAACGTTGAAGTGTGTGCTGATACACAGCCCACCGGAGGTATTAAAATTCACACCCAACTCTCTGTCAGGAAGATTTCTCAGACCTCCTGCATAAGAAGGGCTTTAATTATTTAGTACTGCGACACCGTATTAATACCTGCTCTTTACTGACCAGCTCTGGGGCTGGAGTTTACAGTGCCTGCAAGGCGGACTTTGCCTGGCAGCACATGGCTGCAGGCATGGGAGGAGCCCTCTCAGCATCTCTGCTGCTTTTACTTCCAGGCAAATGTTTTAACATGCTCATTTGGAGAATAATGTGAGTCACCAAGCTCAGGTCATCCAACTGTTTATCAGCAGTCATTTGGCAGCTCCTTTCCCTTCCAGTTCATTAACCTCTTCTCCTAAAGGAAGTGGGGGACCAGGCGAGCAACTGCTGAGAACCTAGGGTGGAGGTGGCCGCTCAGAGCGCTCCTGCAAGGCTTGGTGTCACTGACAACATCTGTTTCTGGTACTACCTTTCCATGTTGGAGGCTTTTAACCTGAAAAAAGGTCCCATGTTGGATCTTTTAACCTGCATGGTTAGTCAGGAGTTTCATACTAGTGTAGTAGACTGTTTGTGAATACCCACAAATGACAAGTTTTTCCATCTCACCTTCAGGTCTGCTCTTTTTCTAAAGTGAAGCCAGACAAGGGAGGGAGCTGAGTTTGCAGGGCCCTCTGAAGAGGACGACAAGTTCTCTGCACCACTTCAGGCACTATGTGAAACCTCATGGCTTGGCCTTGCTGTTGGCTTACACTTGCCATGCAGATGGCTCGCAGGTAGCTAAAGCAGGTCCCATCACTGGTCACCCACTGTCCCCATGGCCCTCAAGTTTGCTGTCAACACAGCAAAAGCCAAACTAGCATCATCTCGTAGCCTGGCACACTGAGTAACACCAAGATGATGGTCATGGTCTTTGATACGCCATGACGTAAGTTAGACAGTTCAGCAGGCACTTTGCAAGCAGGGAAGTCATCTAGGCAGCAGGGAAGGACAGATGCCTACGGGCCAGATGACTGCAGCCACCTGAGACGCCCGCTTACCTCGATGATGCTGAGCCGCTCCACGCTGGAGGCAACGTGGTACTCTGCCGACGTCTCATGATACAAGTCGCCTGGAAGCACAGAGGGTTAAAACGTCAGCAGCGCGAGCCGCTGGTTGGCAAAGGCCATCTTTCATGATGGCACTGCTTGCGCCAACGCCTCTCAGCCCCAGATCACCTTAATTATTTCCATAAAAATGTCCTCTGCTCCCCACTCCCCTCCCACTTCGGGCGCCTGGCCAAAGCAGGGTCACTTCTGTCCGGCAACGTCTCACAACCTCGGTAAGACGAGGGCACTGGCAAGCTCGTCTCTCATTACAGCGACCCAGCATCCTCGCTTTTTTAAACACGGCAGCAACGGGATATCTGCGCCCAACTGTCAGAAATCCTCGGTTTGTGGGAAAATAAAGGCGCTGCGCGAGCCGTGCTGCGGGAGCAGAGGTCTGACGCGTTTGGGCGTCTGCGCCTACGCAGAGCAACTTTGTTCCCGAAAGCCTAAGTGTCACCTTCCGCCGCGCGGCCACGTGAGCCGCGCGCTGGTAGAGGAGTCGGCTTCCTTTCAAACTGCCACAGAGGTGAGCGGAAAATAAAACCGAGGCAGATACAGGCGAGGACAGAGGAAGGAGCGGGAGGAAAGGAGAGGCACGAGAAATTCAAGTAATTCAAGGCCGAGCTGGAATATTTCATCATTATAGCGGAGAATCCTGTCTGCCGCACAAAGGAGCCGAACCAAAGCGGGACGTAAAGAGAAAGCGAGAGCTTCCTCGCGCCAGCTCCCGCTGGGCAGCTCTCTTTCCGCAGCGCTGGACAGCTATTTTTACGCTCTGTCTCAGCTTTTCCTTTTGTGAGATGAAGATAACAAGTTTTACCTTTTTTCAGAACGTGGCTGTAACAATTACATGGAAAGACCGTAAAATGCCACATGCAGTTTTAACTTAAAAAAAAAAAAAAAAAAATTTACCCTGGACATCATCGCATTCAGGGGTTTCAATTTTATCCATCAGATCATTGGAATTCCATTTGGTTATTTCTTTCGGGAACATTTCCTCATTGTCAGACAAGTCCTCTTTAAAAAACAGATTTTTTTTTTGAGTCACACACACAAATATGTATACAGACAAGAGCACAGAACAGAATCAGAAATAAAAGTAAGGCCTCGTAATTCTCTGTAATCTTATTACGACTTAAGCCAGCCAAGTGTTTATTAAGCATGATATTACAGCTTTTGCCATATGGAAATCAAAGTGCATTTAAGAAAGTAAACCAACATGTTGTTAACAAATAAAATCCTAGGATGGGGGGGGAACATGGATTTTTATGCTACCGTTCTGAGTAGCAAATCTGAGGTTTTTGTCGCCAGGCCACCCCGGGCCCCGCTCCGTGACGCGGCAGCGCCAGCGGGTGCCCGGAGAAGGCACCGTTTGCCCCGGGGTCCTCCCGGGGCGCCCGAAGGCCACGCGAGGTCCCCGGGGGAAGTCGGGGATCGCTGTTGTTAACAGGACCGTTACCTAAAAAAGCACGAGGAACAGAGGAAACGGGAGCTCTCGGGGCTATCTTTAGCCTGATTTCCTTTGGAGATGAGAGCAGCTGCCGTTTCCTGCCCGCCCCGACGTCGTCCGGACCTGCTGGCTACCGGCGGCCAAGTTTCGCAGAGAACGAGGAGCCCCAAAACATCGCGTTCCACGAGGATTAATGAAAAAAACAGGTTATCGGACAGGTCCGGGCTCTCCCGAAGACGAGCCGGGAGCTGAGAGCGGGCCCCAAAGATGTGTACGTCAAACCGCAGGTCCTCGGAAGGGGCAGCAGCCCGGGTGAGGGCGCGGACCCAGCACCAGCGCCGCGCAGCCCGCGACCGCCCCAGGCCACCAGACGTTTAACCCGGACAGACTGGAGCTCCCCGACGAACCCGCAGGACACCTAATTAGGGCAATTCAAGCCTTGGGAGGGTGCCTTCGGTTTGGGTTGTTGGTTTTTTTTTTTTTATTTTTTAATTTGAGGATGTAGCTTTTGTTGTTATGGAAGTTAATTGGTTTCTAATTAATTTACTGTTCTATGCCGAGTATTTCTATCCTGAAAATTTAGTGTTGTGTAAATTTAATAAAGAGTTATAAACACCATAATAACAGCAATTTCGGATGTCTTGGAGATCTAAAAGCTGTAACCTTCAGAGTCATGGACCAGGATTCCCTCCTTCTTGTTGCTGTATAGTTACTAATAAAATAATTAGTTGGAAGAATCCTAGGATCAACGACAAAAAGATTGTGAAATGTGTTATTCTTAGCAAATCTAAGCAATAGCTCAAAAATCTGTACATACAGTGAACTGTACGGAGCCAAGCAGAGACTGTTGATTTTTAGGAGTTTCTATTAACACTTTGACCATAAAAGACAGCAACCTAGAGAGTGGTGTGTCAATATGCAGTTTCATTTTTCAGCTACAGAAAAAATGTGAGCAAACTTCCATTTCCCTGCACAAGGGAGCACGGAGCTCTGTGGTCGGAGCAAGGCAAAAGCACACGTGTGCAACACACGCTGGCAGAGAACTGAGAAGGAGATTGCATGCAAAACTCCTCCAGCAACTTAATCTAAATATTAAACTTATTTCCTTGAGAGGTTTAATTATAGTCCTTATTGCTGCACAAGTGCCCACCGAATGGGATACTGCTCTTGTTATTGGTATTTATTACAGGATGGATATTACTGTATTTGCCACCCTCTTTCCAGAGCATGCCAGGGAAGAAGGAGAGATGGGAAGCCTGAAGCAAGGGATCTGTCGGGGCTCCGACTACACCCACGGCGCTGCTAGGAGCCGCGCGGTCTGCGGGAAGCGCTTGACGTCTCTGCCCAGTGCTGCCGCGCAGCCGGGCTGTGCTGGCGCCAGCATCGACCCCGCGAGCGCCGCGGTGCCCGATCCCTGCTCACGGACCCCGAGCAGCTGTGCCCCGTCTGCAGAGCACGGGGCAACGCGGGGCCCTTCCCAAGGGCTGCCCGTGCTGAGCGGCATGCGGTAAGGCTGCAATTCCCAAGCCCAAATCCCCTTGCGTTAGGCAGATTTTCCAAACTCGACTGCGTGGATTGCAGAGCACAATCTGTACATAAACGGAGACACATTCTGTACCAGCAGAAGTGGAGCTGCCTTTTTTTTTTTTTTAAGTATTATTTTATTAGTAAGCTCCTTGAAGCATTGCAACTGAGCTGTGGGTACCAACTGTGGCACAAGGCTCATTTTTGTTACCTGTCCTTTCCCAGCCCCTTAGGAGCACTTCGGGGATTCCCTGGGGGCCTGGATCCCAATGGGAAATGTCTCTATCTCTATTTTTATCGCCAAGTAGTTAAAAAGGCAGGACAGAGGGTGGATAGCAATGAAGCCATTTCGATGACTCATCCCTCTTTTCTTGTATGTATATAGCTACGATAAATCCCTTACCTACAGTTTTTGCAGATGCTACATAAGTTGATAAACAGAGACACTTAAAAGCAAGTTGGTCCTTCTCTTTCTGGGCAGGAGACACATTTATCACCTTGACTTGCACACAGCAGCCACTTACTCTGCTGTTGTGCAAGTCGCTACTCCACAGCGGCGTGCCACCGGCGTGCTCTCACTCCCGGGGAATTTGGGAAGCGCACCTGACTACCTGCCACGAGAATCCTCCCGGCAAGCAAAACTATCAGTTTCTTCAGACTGAACTGCAGTTCAGCTGAATATCCATGAAATTCTGCTTTACAAAACTGGGGCATGATCTTCTAATAACTTCATTTAACAGAAAGGTCACTAACTTCATCAATACATACTGGGCAACTAGGCTAGATTAGCATTACAAGCGGAGAGAAGAGTCCATCTGTCGTCAGCAGAGATGAAGCCTTCCAGGCTTAAATACACATCAAGTACAATATACCAAATGAGTGCAGTCAAACAAAGCATCTTCCCACACACATGCACAGAAATAATAACAGAGCTTTCGCCTAGTACGAACAGCCAGATTACTTTGGGAATTCTGCAATCCACACTGATGAATTTTGGCACTTGATGTACCTCTCTGCATTTGCTGTTGTATTTCTTGCAACAGGAGAATAAGGAGTTAATGAAGGCAAACTTGGGTCTCTTCAGGCCCAGACAGGACAATTCATCATGCTTTTTACTGATATTAAAAAAAAAAAAAAAAAAACAAAATTTCAGTCACCTGAATCAGAAAGATTCAGACACACCCTCAGTTCAGTTAGCATTGATGAATTTTACCCATGCTCATTTACACCGAATAAAATACAGCTCCAAACGCTGAGACTGTTCAAGATCACTTCAAACAGATTACACTGAGCCCCAAATGCTGCTGCATTAAATCTAACCGTCTGCTGGGTGATGCTGGAATGCCTAAAGAAGCTGCACCGATGCTGCACACATCTTGGTCAGAAAGGAGCAGCTTTCAGAGAAAGCAAGAAGTCTTCCCCACCCCGCCTCATGCTTTTTCCATTCTCTTTCCCCACCATTTCAGAAAGCAAACATTGGTGGTTCAGGTTCCACATACCATGTGCATCGAAGAATTCATCGTCTGAGCTGTCATCCGAGTCTCTGGCAATGCTCTGCATCCTCCACTCAGAGATGCTATGGCGTGAGGGACTTGCTGGAAAAAACAGAAAAGCCTTATGCGGTACGCTAAATCGACAAGACAGAGAGTTCCCAACATGATCTTAGCTGGAGGAAGAGTCGTGTGTTCGCTATGAAAAATTCACTGCTGCAATATTAAAACACAAAACCCCGATGATGCTGGTGTGATGTCAGTGCACCGCTTTAGAGATCCTGTTTGTTTACTGTTGTTACAACCTGCCAGCAAGATGCTACATTAAAGCAAGCTGTTTGCATCGTTCTTATGCTATTTTGAATGGCAGCTATTTATAATTGTTAGTAGGACGTGCAAAGTCAGCTGGGTTTTAAAGTTTGCAATTAGAAAGGAAGGAGGCTGACTGGAAGCTCTCTCCATGCCTCCCCTCCGCACACAAACCATGCCTCGGCTTCACCAACTTTCGGGCAGGTAACTAGGCAGAGCAGCCTCGACAGAAATCATCTGTTTTCTGTGGAAGGAAATTGCTTCCACGCAAATTGGATTAGAGATCTATTTAAACTTGAAACGCGAATGACTTAAACAACACGCTCTGCCCGGCTTCGCAGGGGGCCGTGAGAGCAGCTGTCCTGCCGGAGCGAGGAGACCCGGCGCGCCCTCGGGTTCCTGCTTGCCTCCTTATCTCAGCCCTCCCCGCCGCCTTTCCCTTCCCTCTCCGCAGCTCCCCGGGGCCTTTAAGTGTTTTACGGCGTTAGTTTAGACGTAACTCAGCAGCGATCCAGCCTGAGCTCTCCGCGGCCGAGCTCGGCGCAGGCGGGCAGCGCGCTGAGGCCGCCCCAGGGAGAGGTGGTCTCTCCCCGAGCCGAGCCCGCTGCCGTGACGTCAAGGGGCTCGCGTGACAGCTGCTAAAAATAGAGCATGAAATAACATATGGGATGGCGACAAGGGTCCTGCTAGCTCCAGGGGTCTCGCCCGGACGGCGGGGGGAAGACTGAGCGCTCTCGGAGCCGCGGCTGCCTTTCGCAGGCAGCCCTCCTTGCCTCCATATGCTAACGCGCTGCCATTTCTTAAAGCCAGCACGAAGGAGGTTTAAAATATCTGCGTGACGTACTTCCCAGCACATCACAATTCATTTCTTCCATTAGTTTTTTTTTTTTTTTTCTCCTCTAAAAGCCGAGGCAATCTGCAGCTTAAAAGAAACTCAGGCTCTGCTACCAGAGAAAACCTCCAGGTAAAATCCCGAAAGGTTGGAAAACCACAGCTCCCAGAGAACCCCCCAGCACGGGAAGTGGGGCTCAGGGCCAAGAGCGCCCCGGAGGACGGGCCCGTCGCTGCGAAGTCCTGGTGCAAGCAAAACAGTCAGTGCTTTTATATTTATGCAATGATTTATAAAGAGACTACAAGGCTCTTCCCCGGGGCTCATTCCACTGAATCACCGCAAAGTAAAACCACTGTTCGTATCTTGGTCACCCTGGGATGAAATCAGTGATGGAGTGCTAAATAAAAAACTGCGAGGCAAGTCGCAGTCTCCCGTACGTACGAGAGATGGCTGAGGAAAGGCTGTCCCTGGGGGTTCCAGAAAAGAACAAAAAAATCAAGATTTTTGCCCTCTTGCTGTGAGAGCTATCCGCTGCGCTCGACGGAAAGGTGGAGCCGCCGAGGGGTCAAGCTCTCTTTCTGCTGCTCTCTGAGAATTCAAACCCTTTTGTGCAGAACGACTCACGGAAACGAGGAGTTTAACACAGCAGAGAAGGTGGCTGACTAGGGAGGGGCGAGCGACAGAATCCAGGACTCAAAGCTGAGCCCTTAGAGGCACCCACGGCGGCTTTAACAGCCTACCGCACCCGGCAAGCCGGCTGAGCAGTATCTAGAAGGGAACACAAACGGTCCCACCGAACCTCAGGCTGCGAGGCACGGCGCCTGCAGAGCCACGGCACGTCGGGGCCGCCGAGCATGGCGACCTCCCTTCGCCCCCCGGGAGCCGATGGCGGTGCTGAGCTGCCCAAGCTGTACTGCAGCACCCTGGCAGCCAAACACCAGCTTCTGGCATGAACAGCTGCAGGAACATTTCCCCCCCAGCCAAAGAGTATGTGTCAATGAGAATCATATCTATGGGTCAACTAGAAATATTCTCAGACCTGCAAGAGGTCATCTGAGAAGACTGAGCCTGCACTACCACCAGAGAAGACCTCTTGTACGGGCATTAAAAGGGACTCGCTGGAGCAATGTGCATTGTCCCAGAGGGGACAACCCTCTAGGAGGAAACGTGCTCGTATCTCCCCAAAGCATGACCTTTGCACAGTTCACAGAGGAGCAGTTCATCAGTGTCCCATCTTACCTCCTCTTTTTGAAGATCGTGAGGACTTGGAAGAGGTAGACCACTGCTTGGTGAGTGACCTCCCAGATGCTGTTTCACTGTTACTAGCTACATCCTCTGCGTCAACAGGCGAAACAGCGTCAGCTTCAACGTGCTTCTCGCCAGGGGAGTCTTTGGCTCCATGCGGCTCGGTATCATTTTCACTGCAGAACTGGGCCATCTTCTGAGCCAGCATCAACTGCGCCTCCTTCTCCAGCTGCCGGATATCCTCAATGGTGAGCCCATACCACTCATCCTGCCAGCACCAGGCCTGCCGATGGGCACGGACCATGACCTTCCGCAAGCCTGCAAAGCCAGAATGCTGCCGTCACCAGTGCTACAAAACTTCGCAAAGAGATGTGTTCACATCCCCTAAGCCTCAAGACATTGTGGCATCCACCAAGGAGCCACCAGCTGCAGAGACCAAATGTCCCAACCCCCTTGAAGTTGTGGGAAGTTGAAACATTTGGATTCAGTCTTCAAAGTGAAGTACATTACCAGCAAAATAAACATGAAAAAAAACAAAAAAGACCCCCAAACACAACCTTCTTTTATCCAGGAGAGTTTCAAGTGGTTCCTTCATGAACACTGCACAGCCACCACAGGGTGGTAATGTGGCAGGAGTACGTCCCATGCTGGCAGTGTTAAGACAACTGAAATCTCTCCTTCCCCTAGAAATCTGCGCCTGGTTTCTATTTATCAGTGAAAATGGTCTCGAAATACAAGCTTCTGAGAAAATGGGTTGGGGAGCAAAGGAAAGGAGGGAAGAAAGACACTTTATTTTACAGATACAGCCCCCTTCTACTGCTATATGAGAAAAATGAAGTGGTAAAGCCCATTTAAAATACAATTTCAGAGTGTCACATCCTCAGAAGGAAGAACCATCTGAATATTAACACACACAATGCTTGTGATCAGGCAACAGAAACTTTCTTCCAGGAGTTAAAAGTGTTGGCTGCCATTGTCATACCACTAAGACTTTAAAACAGAACAATCACTCGGGATTTTCAACCAATATTACAGCTGAAAAGCTCACGGCAGGTCAAGGCTCCAAACAGCTATTTATTACTGATAGGAGCACAGAGCAGTAATGGTGCTTTTAAAAGCTTCTACAAATATTGACAAGCTAATCCTCAGCAGCCCTTATGAAAAAATCAATGACTATTCTTCCTCCTGTAATTATGGGGAAACTGAGGCAGAGACGGGTTGAAGGACATGCCAAAAGCAACAGTGGGAATTGGTGTCATTGGGATTATAGAGCAACAAGTCTCCACTTCAGAGCTCAGAGCAGAAACTTTCTGCACCACAAAGCTGGCAGGCAGGTATTTATATATGCATATGTACATTTTTTTTTCCTTCCAGGCCTGGCCATTTGTCTGCTGCTCTGAACCTTGGTTAGTCCCTAATGCCACAATACATGCACCAGCCACCACCAAAAATCATTCTACCCAGAGCAAACAAGCACTGAGATCAGCAGTCGACATGACGGATCAGCTCCGCCTGAACTTCGTTTGCACAGTAAGATTAAATCTATCAAATTTTTATGCATTTCTCTGCCTTTCAGATAGGAGCTCCACAGAGCAGATGCATGTTTGAGCCAGCAGGCTACGACCTTTGGAGGCAGCACAAGGGTCCTCGGCAACATCATTCTGCTCAGCCTCAGCAGAGACTCAGAGTTATTTCCCCCACCTGATTACTTTTTGCAGAACGGCAGGAGAATGTTTTAGCCTCTTCACCTCCTGCCACGATTGACGTTCAGCAGAGCTTAAAATGAGGACTGAACTCCCATCACATCCACCTCGGAAGCCAGGAACGCGCTTCCCTTGCCGTAACTCCGTCCCCAAAACCACAGACACCCTTCAAACTCCGTCACGGCCACAGCGTCCGCTTCTACTTTGCTTGGAAGCGGACTGTGAGCAAACGCAACGATGGGGATGGAGGCCCCCGGGCCTCCCGCTCCCCGGCCTCCTCCGCCGTGCCAGCCCCGGGCTGCAGCGGCCTGGTGAGCACCACAGCCTCTGTACCGGGGCACCAACGCGCCGGCTCCCGTGCCCTGCCAAAACCCTCCCTGCAAGGGCCGAGACGCCACCCATCGCACGTTATCTTTGTTTTAAGGGACTAACACAAGCAACGAAGAAAAACACTTGCGGAAAACAAGACGGCCTCCGAAGTCCCCCTTCGCCCTCTTGCACTTCTCCTCCTGGCTCCCCATGAGGGATGGCCCGTGCCGCTTCGCTCGAGCCAGTGGAGCCCATCGCCCCCGCCAGCACCGCGCCGAACACAGCGGCTGCACCAGAGACCCCCGAACCCCCCTTCTCTACAGCCTCACTCTTCTGAGAATAAGATGCCGTTACAGGGCTTCGTGGTTGCTGTGCCTCTCACTCCAGCCCAGTTTCGAAGCAAAAAAGACAGGAACCATTTTCCCAGCCTCTGGCCTTCGCCTGGGATGCGTCAGCTGTGCTGCAGCTCTCACAAGCACAGGTTAAAAATCCTGGAAGAGAACCAGGCTCTCCAGGTGCCAACGGAGCGAAAAAATAGGAAAGAATCTCCATGGCCAGCGATGGAGAACAGCCCCAGTTGGTGCGTACAGCACCGGTGCAGCACGGTCCCCACGGCGCAGCAGCCTTGCCGTGGTGGCCGGAATGGTCTTCTCCAAACGTCAGAGAGCAAGCAAGCTTTTTCCTTGAAAAGCGAGAAGCAGGGGATGGAGCAGACCTGGGGATCGGAGAGCAGCTGGGAAATTTTCTTTGTAACCACTCTGAGTTTTCAAGAGGTGCCTCAGGGGCGCCTCCAGCCGTGGGACACGCTGCCGGGGAGCGGGAGCTGCCCGGGCCGCAGACGCCGTCCCGCTGGCCACGCAGCGCTCCCGCGTCCCGTCCCGCTGCGGGCTCTGCTCCCCTCTGCCTCCGCAAGGCGAACGCCACCGGCAACGGACCACCGGGCAGCGGAGGGTCTCCCAGGGACGTCTTCCTGCTGGGAAGAGAGAACCGACGGCACAGGAGAGTTGGGCAGATTGTGCAGAGCTTGTTTTCCCTCTGCCCAGATCGTGCCATGTTCATCCAAGCCTTCTCCTCCCCACCCAGGGAATAAGACCATGCTCTGAGCAGGCAAATCATGCACTGAAGTCAGCAAAAATAACAAGATTTTTATACGGAGGCCGGTACTAGTGGATTTCAGTAATATAAGTGGTTAACAAGATTTTATTATTTCTCTAGCGAGTGCAACGCTTTGGTTTAAAAAGCAAAAAAACCCACACACGCACATATGCAGACTGAGCTCAGAAGTACCCATCATTTTTGCATTGATTTAATTACAACATTTCCCACTGCGCTCTGCGGAAAGATCATCTGCGAAGAGTCTAGCAGGGTGCAAACATTTAAATCACTTGCCTTTCGACTCGCCATCTCAACAACTCTGCCGCAGAGACCCGTTCAGTCCTCGAAGCGCTGACTTTTGTGAGTGATTTGCCTGCAGATTGTGGTTTTGTACTCTATGCTCACAAAAGGAAGCATAAATGAGCACGAGATAAGCCAAGATTGGGCAGACTCTCTAGCTGAATTGGAGAAGCTTTTGTCTGCCTTTTGATTTGAAATAAAAACAGTAGCCGACGGTAACTCAATGCAAAAAAAAAAAAAAAAAAAAAAAAGCTCCAAACCCCACTCAAATATCCACATAATCTACGGATAGCCAAAAAGTCTTTTTATATATCCAGTGGCAACATCCCAAAGCATTTTTAACACAAAATTGCCTGGCAGCAGACAAAGGATGTCTGATTTTCCTTGTGTGCCACTACTTCCTTGACAGCCACAGCAGATCCCACAACCTCGTCAGCACAGTCCCCGTTGTCTGAAGGCATCTGATCATACATAGCCTGCAGGTATTTCCGCTCGCTCCTCTCCCTTCCCTTGCTCAGAGCACTCACAAAGCGAAGCACACGGTCACAGCCATGGGATCTGCCCAGGCTGGAAAAGACAAAATTCTACGTGCAGGCCCCAAGGGACAGCGCCTACTGGGGGAACTTTCTCGTTAAGGTGCTTAGCTGAAGCAGACGTGGGGCAGAAGAGCCTTCTAAAACGATTTCCCTTCGACCCTGTGTGACAATTCGGGCGTACGTACCCTAAGACGCATTGGCTTAGGCAAAGCTCCAGTTACCAGGATGGGAACCCACTTTGCCACAGCGTATAATCAATAACCCTTCCACAGCCAACACATTTGTTTAACGACAAAAGAGCCATAGCCCACTTGCATGATTAGGAAGTGAGTGGGAGCAGAACATTATGCAGTGCCAGTCCAATTAAACTTAAATTCTATGGAAAAGGAGTAAAAAAGCATACAAATATTACAGCCAAGTAGACTAATGGCCCACAATTTCAGTCTGTGTCTCAGGCTGTCAAAGCACTGAGTAACGGTCCAATTAGTCATCAGAAAAAATGGCTGTTAGGCTCAGTAAGAGACGGAGAACATTTCAACACCATCCCCCAGAGTTACTCCCTCCGCACTCAGTAGCCTTTCCACATATTACAACCCATCCATCACTTAACTCACAAGTTTTCTTCTTTCAAGCCAGTCTCCAGTTCTAGTGTGCCCAGGAAAGGACTGCTCCCACCTCGGGCAGAGCCTGGATCCTGCTCTTGGACCATGCCTCAGTTTTCTTGCTGGCTTAACGACCCTGCGCACGGAGAGCCGATTCTCCAAGAAATGGCTTTGCCAGGTCTGGGCACAGAGGAACGAGGACAGGAACGCCCACATCTGTGGCACCTGGGCCCGTCATCTCGTTTTACAGCCTCGTTAGCCACATCGCAGCCCACATAAACATCCTCATACCCAACTGTCTTTGCACATGGGCAAAGTTGCTTTTCTACCCCATGGCAGCTTGCCCGCGGCTATCCCGTTGCAAGGCAAAGCTACCCATCTTCTGTAGACGTCTGCAGTTTTTGCTTTCGCTCTTCAGTCACTCAACATTGTCTCCCCTTGAAGACTTTTCTGATTTTATGCATCTTAACCACATTGAAAGACATTATTTGCCATCGTTATAACCGAGTGGAAAGGTTTCTGAAAGGCAGACAATGAACGGGCTCAGCTCTCCGCAAAGCCTCAGTCAAGAGCAAAACGGCAGGCAATCTTTCATGAAATACAAAAGAAGCATTTCTAAGGGACCACAGTTTAATCTATGCCAAACACCTCTAAACAACTGGAAGAATCACATGCTTCCTTTTTAATTTAAGGGATACAATGGAGTTGTTATTCTGCACCCATGTTTCACCGTATACGCTAAATTAACCCGTGTCACCAAAACACCGAGGGAGCTTGTTGCAGACAGCCACTTGTAACAGAGTCTGTAACAGGTAAAAACCTCCATCTACAAGCAAAGTAAAACCAAAGGAGCTCTAAGAGGAGGTACCTGTGACTCTTCAGAGAGCGGCGTATGCCTTGCTCCACTGCTCTATCAGTGTTCTCCACATTAGCTCTCAAGAGCATGGTACGACTGAGAAGAGCTATAAAACCATTTACTTACGCTAGCATCATGCACATCAAAGCAGCTTTGCACACAGAAAGGGACAGCCGCATAGGTCAGGCAGGGGAATTTACTGCGTACAGAAACTAGCCAGCATCCTCCACACATACGACAAGTTGGCCTCTTCTTCATTGCGCCTGTGTCCGAGGACAGCCACAGATCTACGTTTTTTGAGATGGGAATGATTTAAAGAAACATTCCTTCAGTTTTCCACCTGGCCACAGATTCCGTCTCCTGTGGCAAGGCTCAGAAACTATAGCAGCTGTATTATAGATTTTCTGCAAAGAACAAATTACCGCTGGCGCTGCTCCTGCAGTTCTGACTTGCACAGTCTCCACTTAGCTACTCCTGGGACACAAACAACAGCCACCTCCTTAAAAGCACTGACCTAAGCGTGACGCATCAGTCGAAGTGGCACGTTTAGTCATGACCGAGAAGTGCCCCCGACCCACGGCGGGTTATGAGCACAGCGAGACGCGGATCCCGGAGGACAGAGATGTCTGCTCCTCCGAGCACCCACTCGCTCTGCCCCAAAGCAGCGGAGACCAGCAGCTCTCCAGAGAGCCCTTTCCTGGACCCGTAGAAGGGGGACTGTAAGTGTAGCTCACTTCTTTGGACAAAATCCTCCAAGGCTGCTCAAAGTAAAGAGAGGTGGTAGATTTTGAAAAATAACTGGCCAAATTTTCAACAAACAAATCTTTACATTAAAAAAAAAGAAGAAAAAAAAAAAAGAAATACAAGATCTTGCCTTCAAAGGACCTGCAACCATTTCAGTGGCTACACGTGATCTGGATTCACACACACTGTGATTATAAATTATAGAACAACGTGATTTTTCTGAACTGACCCATAGCTCTGTGCACGACAGGGCAGCCTCGTCCAAGAATCTCCTTATAGACATGTCTTGTGATACATTACATTGCACATACCTCACCTGTGTGTTTCAATTCAGAAACAACATTAAGGAGTTGACAGGGAACCTTGCAAGGCTACAAATGCTCACCAACATCATGGATAAACCGCTCGATTTTGGACTGCATCCCCCAGTATCTGAACTCGACTTTACAAAGTTTATATGCACACATGATTGGGTATTTCCCAGGGTTGTTCCTGTATTCTTCAATCCAGTCTTCGGAGAGGGGGCCTCTTTTAGTCTTCACTGATTTATATAGCTTTGGATCCTCCTCAGCTTTGTATTCATGTGGAGGGATAGGATCTTTAACAATATCAATAGGATCTATAGAAAAAGAACAGAAACAGTTAAGTTCTTCCTTTATCTCAACAAAGGAAGAAAATACAAATTTCCAGAAATTCTTTCTATTTTAGTAATTACGGGAAACATTACAGCAATGCAGTTTCTTTTTACTTACACTTAAAACAACTGATATTTACATTGCTTATAAATTGCTCCTGGACAGCGCTCAGGAGCTTGATTCCCCAGCTCCGCCAGGGAATTAGCACACACAGCTCCACAAAAAAAGATGCTTTGCTCCAGATGGATATTTTTGCCCACAGCGACTGCAGGTCCACAGCATCCAGGGAGATCCACGCTCTCCATTTTCAGCTTCACAAAGATCTTTTGCAAATCCTGTCTTTCAGCTTTTCTACGATCACTCACAGTGATATAGCTCTGCCTAATCTGACAGTTAAAACACATCTGCCTTGTTTTAGTACTCTAATGGAAAAGGCTCTATCCACTGAACACCTTATCTGTGGAGTACATCAAGGGAGGTTACTGGTAACTTGTCACAGGCTACTGTTGCACTCAACATGTTAAATTTTCTACCCTCTGTAGTATAAATCCCAAATTGTCCTAATTAACAACAACTGGCAATGAAGAAGCAGAAAACGCAAGGGGAGCAGAACGAGCGAATGCACTTTCAACATCTGCAACCCTCCGCGAACCTCAGCAGAAGCATCTAGCATTTGGACTGACGGACAGTATCTCACTGCTGAGCCTGTAAGGGCTAAGTTGGTGCAATATGGAAAGCCTGATCAGACACATACAGCAATGAGGACACTGAAGTTCAAAATAAAGTTGTTTAAGTCAAGTGACGGTCAAGTAGAATTGCATCGGGTATCCCCTGTTCTGCAGAAAAACAGAGCTTAAGGAGTTAAAGCAGCCGCTAGGTGTCCTTCTCCATAGCTCCTGGGCACAGCGAGCTCTCGCCTCTGCACCTACGAGGACTCGGACCGAGCTCAAACACTAGCCGAGTCCCAGCAGTTTCATGAGCAAGTGATGCCAGCACCCCCGGCCCCCCGGGAGGTCTCCTGCAAACGCCGCCGGCGCAGGCCACGAGGGACTGCAAGATGCAGGAGCTGCCGTGACACCTGCCATCTTCTGCCTTTTTACAAGACGTTCCCTTTTGCCTTTCCCCTGTTAAATTCTTAAGTATATAAGGGTCATTAACCCGATCTCCCAAAGAAGGCTGCAAAGCTGAGTGTTAACCTGCGTGACGGTGATGGGAAGCAAAAATGAAATACACTTTCAAATTTTGGAAGCGCTGACAAGAATGGTATTTTCATATACACAAAGCAGCTATACAGTTATAAAGTAGTATAAAGTAGCAAGTGTTTTCCTCTTCAATATTTATTTCTATTTATTACTCCCCAAATAATTAGAAGTCTTACTTCTCACGGCACCACACGAAGGAGATAGGAAAACATCAGCTCTATTTTTCAGACAAGGGATTGAAATGATTTTTCTAGAAATGCCATGTAATTTACATCAAGCCGAGAAGAGGAGTCGGATCTTCTCACCCTACGTGTTGTACCTCACCCAGCAGCCTGCTCACTAATGGTGGGAGAAGATACGGGACACACCTTGAAAAATCCTTTACGTGGCAAACAAAAAGCAGAATAAAGGAAAACAAGCTAAAGGAAAAGGGCTATTCACCGAGAATGGTCTGTCTTTTCTCCGCAGGAGAAAGGTTGAACACGTTGGCATGCTCTCCTGGGTCAGTTTTGTAATATGTCTCAATATCAATAGAGAACTTCTCCACAAAGGGACACGTATATCTGAAAGAGAGAACAGTGCAGCCTGGAGTAAATCCTGCTACGTCAGCAAGCAGAGAAAACACTTCCTAGGACGTATAAAATCAGTCTCAAATCCAGGTCAGCCTTTACTCATGTTTTAATTCAGACAGATTGAAAATATCACCTGTACAGATCATATAGACTAAAAAAAAAAAAAAAGAAAGAAAAGAGAGAGACTGAGATTTCTTCAATAACTTCTTAAGGCAGCAGTTTGCCTTGGACTCGTGGCTTCAGTGGCTTCTGTTTTAGTAAAACCCTTAGCACACAGCAATGAAGGAACCTGCTCCCCACGGGGCGTTACACAGGTCACAGGAAAGACGGAGCCGGTGTGGAGCCAGTACTGGAGACTGGGCACCCACGCAGGCCCAGAAACAACTTCTCAGCCAGCAAGAGCAAGCACTGGCAGGAGAAAGCCTGAGGGGAAAGGCAAATAGTCTCAATTTGCAGAGACACTGACAAAAAACCCCTGCAACTCGGTTTGACATCGTCTCCTCCAGGAGAGGACTACCAGGACAGACTGCTTTTAGAGAAGGGGTTTTCAGCAAGGAGACAGCGTTCACATCTGCTGTGTTAACAAGTTACGTTATCCTTACGGATAGGACACAGGTACTAACACAGGGATGCTCTGGAAATGCAACCCCAGCCAGGAGGAAACCCGAGCTCTCGCCAAGAATCTGCAGAATAAAATGCAGCTTGATTCTGTGCAGGGCCAGATTTCCTGCCTACGTTACTGGTTTGTGGACATTTCAAGAGAATTGAAAAAAACAGACAGAAAGTGGGCTCTGATCACACGAAAAATCAGACAGTTCAGTTGTTTTTTTCTTTTTTTTTTTAACAGTCCCAAGCAACTGCTTGTACACAGTCTCGCACTTCCTGCCCCTCCCCAAACTAATGTCATTAGCAGAGACCAGCAAAAATAAAACTATGAAGTTTTTCTGATGAAATCAACACACTCGTTACAGCCTTTTTGTCATGAAAGATGACAGTAACATCAGGCTTGCAAGCCTGCAACACGGCCACTGTTCTAAACCAAAGTAATGGGCACACAGGAAGATCCCAGACTGGTCACTCCGGGGTCTCTGAAGCCCTCCCAGATGAAATCAGCCAAAACAAGCAGGTTCCAGGGGGCTCCAGGGAGCCTCTGGCTCTCCTCCCTTGTCACAGTAAAGGCCGTAGGGTGCAGGTTTGCTCTTGTGGCTAAATGCCACAAGAAAGTCCTCAGAACAGACGCACCAGAAAACCTTCCAGATTTTACATTCTTTTCAGATTTTTCTCTCCCCACACTTTCCCACCTAGAACAAATGAAACCCGTTTTACTTGCGCATTCAACATGACACCCTTCCCATCACCATGCGCATTTAAATCCAGCTTCACCGAGCTAGTAGGTATCTGCAACATGAAGCAGAACATGCAGTGCAGAATACAAGACTAAATAAAAATCTATTCCAGATTTCCCACGCTCTGATCAGCAGAACAGCTCACATCTTAGAGCAACCAGCTACAAGCTCCGAAGTGCTTGCACAGGCAGCGCAGGCAACGCTCGCACTCCCGAGATTTAAGCACTAGTCAGAATTTTAGGACTTGACCCCACAATTGCTCTAAAGGATATTACTGAAGATGTAAGAGACGTCACTGCCACACAAAGCGACACCAAATGGTCTGAAGCAGCGAAACGCTAGACGTCGTGACAGGCGTTACCTCGTCCTCGTGTAAGGATACGCGTTCCACGATTCCTCCTCGACGCGCAGCGCTGCCTTGGGCAATATGGACCGAAACCAGCTGGGGATGTGCATACCGATGTGGTACACTTTGTGGGTATACTGCCCGTTGCCTCCGGGGCCGTCCAGGTAGGGCCTGTTCTCCAGGATCTCCACGCCGCTGCCTTCCCCGCATGTCTCCTCTCTGCTCTTTTTCTGAAAGGGAAGATAAATCGCCACGGTTAATCCTTCCAGCGCACGGTAAATACCCAGATGGGGAGATGGTTTCTAGGACCTCTGTGGAGTACGATTTTATACAACCAAGCGATGGTTTAAACGGAGATGTGCCACCACCCCAGTTCCCGCTCCCGCAACGGGCTGCGCGCGGCTCGGAAAGCTTCACGAGAGCGGCTGCCGCGGCGCAGGGCACTTTGTCACGCTCGGCACGTTCTTGCGGCGTAACGTCAGCACGAGGAGTCAGGCGCACGTTCGGCGCAACGGCACAGTCCTAAAGGTTGTGTTCTAGGACCTAAAACCACGGTATTTGGGGAGTCGTTGCTTGTGGTCTGGCAGGGCAGCAACTCTCCGAGAACAGCTTGAGGACTGCGCTCTGCTAATTAAGATATTTAGAAGAAACAACCCAAGTTTGCCAGAATGCACACAGCACCCTCTGGCAGCCTCCGTATTTTGGCTTATTTGTAGCTTTGTCCCTCACTGAGGAATTTGTCAAAAGTGCCTTCAAAAAAAAAAAAAAAAAACCCAAATTCTGTGCTTCTACGAGTTAGAGACAAATTCGATTATTTGTTCATTTCTGACATGTTTCAGCAGACACGATGACACATAACAGTCACTATTTCCAAACAGCAGATTCATATTGTTAATATTTTACTTTTTGTTTTTGAGAGGATGATACTTTGCCAATTGAGAACAAATTAGAAACGACTGGAAGAATCAACTGCAAAAAGTAACGCAAAAACATTTTTTTCTTTTTTGCATACAAACAACACCACAGAAAATGTTGTTTAACAGAAAGTGATTAATAAGGTGCAAGAGATTGGCCTTTCTTTTGAAGGCGGGATGACAAGCAACACAAGTACTTAAAAAGCAAGATATTTACTTCTAAATAGCTCTCCAGTGATTTTAAAGTTTAAACAGTTGTAAATGACAAATCTAAACAACTGACAAATCTAAATATTCAGTTTTTTTCCCACTCCACAATTGCAATACTACAGTAAAAGAGAAGCTCTTTTTCTAAAGTTTATATCAAACATTCAAGCTGGCAGTTCATTAAAACAAACAACCTGTTTAAAAAAAATACAGCCTTTCAGCTCTTGTATAAGCACTGGCCAAGTCCTGGGCAAATATTTATGACAATAACATTAAATAATCTTGATGACCTAAAGATCTGGTTAATTCAAAGGTCTCAGCAGAGGCAGTAACCCAGCAGGCACAGCCAGTTTGTCTCACAGGGTAACAGCACAGCATCTGGGTGGAACAGTTCCTACAAATTATGGAGATTTAGGGTTTTATTATATGGCAAAAGCACAGGGAAATCATAACAAAATGGAAATATGGATTCTCTTTGTGCTGAATTACCACATATAGCATCATCCATCAGCTGGATTAAAACCACCATTCTAGATCGCACGGTTACCAGCAACTCCAGAACTAATAGCCCTTGTTTGGTACCAAATAGATTTAGGAGTCTTTCAGCTTCCAAAGAAATCCCTAGCACTGCGTAGCCTCAGCACCTTCTAGGGCCATGCCAAGCCTGGCCTGCACAGACAGCGTCCACAGATTCACAAACATTTTTATCACATCAGGAAACCAAAACACTCCAGGTTTGTGCCAACCGTGACTATAAGAGGAGGTTAAAACTGGAGGAAAAACCCTTTAGTCTTTCTCCTTGGTAACAGCATGCGGTTTCATACACTTGTTTCACAGCTACAACTGAGCTATGTCTGAGTAGCATCTTCTGTCTTGCCTTTCCCCGAGAGCTCTCTGGGAGGCGGCAGGTTTTTCTGCAACCTGATCCATCTGAGAAGCCGAAAGGCCGGCACTCGAAGTAAGATCGTGCAGGCTCTGCTCGTCTCTGTGCTACGACTAAGGCTGGAGCCGGGGCAAACCAGCCGCACGTGCTTGCAGAGGTCCCCAGGGCGGACCTGCGGCGATCCATGCCCTCATCTACACTGCCCATCTTCAGGGATGAAGCATCTCTGCATAGGCTTTATTTCATAAATTGACGATTTTCCAACTCAAGAAGAGAGAGTTTACACTTGAAGTGGTTCAGAAAAAAAAAAGCAACAAATTTTGCTTCTTTTTTTGCACTATGGGGCGAAACCTGGGCTGAGGAGGACCTCAGTGAGAGACGAGCTAGCTGAGAAGCAGCCTGGTCTGCTCTGGGGAGCAGCCGTCCTTCTCAGACATTCAGAGACCACTAACTAAAGCCACTTGCCCAGAAGGGATGCCATGCAGAGAAAACCCTCCCTGGTCTGAAGCCCAGCAGCAGCACTACCCCAGGCACATAGCAAGCACCAACACCCTCTGCTTTTCCTTCCTCATTAAGTCGGTTTTGACCAAACCTCTCTGCACGAAAGCAAGTTGCCTGGTTCTCCCCACAGGGCTAGAACACTGCTGAACCCGCAATATCGGCCAATTTTCGCTTTGCGTGAATACTTTCACAAGCAGCTTTTCCACGTGCCCTGGTAACGGCAGCGCCGAGTTGGCTTTTCAGACAGAGCCGTCCGATTGCCAGAGCTGCGACGGGAGCCATGACGTTAGCATCCCAACGCTCGGAGGGGGGAGGAAGAAGGGAAAGACGCAAGTTAACTGAAGCTCTTTGGGGTAGAGTTCTGGTTACTCTATTGACTTCTCTGCAGCTGCAGCAGACCGCAAAGCCCATTCGGTGCAGGGCACGCTTCCTCCTTCAGCCTTTCCAGCTGACCAACCCCGTCACATAGTCTTTCACCCAGCTGCAAACCTCAAGCAAATTGGGGCCCTACACATTCTTCCTCCTTGTCACTTATCTGCATAAGATACAGTAAGGCATAGCAAGACCATTTTCTTAGATTATTGTGAGATAAGAGCTGCATCTTTGCACAACAAAAATCTGAACTGTAGGATTTGCATCTCAAACAATCTTTCCAGCTGTTTTGAGCCAGGATTTTGAGTCAGGACAATCTGTACTCAGTGCAACAACACACGGCTTATTGCTGCGAAGGACAGTACGATCAAAGAAAAACCCCACATGAGAAACACACGAAGCCCCTTCGCAGCCCTGAACGCTCTCACACTTACCCATCAGCCTGCAGAGAAGGCTGCACAGCCACAGGGGGATCAGGCAGGACTCAACAGGTCAGGTTAGAGGATGAACCATACAATTACTAAGCGGTCATAAAAACAAAAAGTAAATACATTTCTTAGACAAAAAAAAAAAAAGTAAAGACCTCAGCAACACACACTTGACAGACCAGGATGACACTCTACACATAAGTGGTCCTGTGAAAGCACATCACTTAGGGAAGTGGAGAGCAGTTCGCTCTTCAGCCGTAAAGCCTCTTCACGTCCGCTGCGACTCAGCTAGAGCGGGCAGAGGGCTCGTTACAGGGAAGCGGTCTGTAAACAACAACTAAAAAATAACCACCGATTAGGAAAATCTTTGGCTTGAAAAGTGCCCGGCAAGCCCTCTCCCGAAGGATATCTGATTGCTGGGAGTGGCAGATGTGCAGGCATTTTAGGGTCACTCTTTAGGATTTCAGGTCCATGCCCCTACAACAGGAGAGCTTTTCTTTAGCACGGGATCTGTGTTATTACTACCTGGTACTAGCTGACAAAAATATCTTCTCCCTCATTCCATATCTAAGGAATGGTCCTCAACAAAAACAAAGCGTAGCTAACGGCCTTTATATTCAAGTTATCTAAGCTGTAATCACAGTAAACCGTCTTATATTGTATTACAACAGGAAATCCAGTCATCTCTTCAGAACTCCCTCTCCGCCGCCGATGACACTCGATGTTCTGCACAGCCCCATCAATAGCTTTCCAGGACAGATGGTGACACAGATCTCTCCTAGCTAAAGTAATAGCATTAAATTACTCATAACAGGGAACCCAGAGAAGCAGATGCACCATGATTAGCAAGAATGCCAGTTACTTAAAGGCTTCTATTAAAATAAATATCTTGGCGCAGCAGCATAGCACGGGACACAACACGTGACTCCATCGTAACAACCACCGAATGAATAATTCCCAAGAACGGCACTCAAACACGGGGCGAGCCTGCCGCCGTTTATCACCTGCCCTTCACAACGAGGGACAGCCGGCTGCAGACAAAGCCTTTCGCTAGCGCGCAGGTTCATCAGCCCAAGCTCGGGTCTTCCATCGCCTTTCCCAGTGAGAAAGGCACTTCGGTACCAGCATGGACTTCACCTTGCAAAGCTTGAGCTCAGCACATCGTCCTGGAAGAGCGGAACGGGACCGAGTGACTAAATTAAACTCTTAGTTTTTTCTAGTGGCGTACAGCTCAGAAAAGGAATTAGCCTTGCTGGCAATAGAAACCCCCACAACTTGAGGAGGCTCGGCAGAGCTGCAGGAACCGTCCGTTCTCAGCAGCTTCTTGTAGAATGAGAACATGTAATGCTGGATAAGCAAGACAGTCAGAATATCCTTTACTGCATCTGTGGGAGAAACACAGAGGTCAACAGGCTCTGGAAATTAAAAAAGCCTTTAGACTTTTTGGGTTGCTTTTTTGCCTCTAGACTTTGGTAGCTGGGATGCTTGCTGTCAGACCTGACAAGTCTGAATCTTTAAAATGACTTCTTTTCACAGCTCTGCCGTCGATTTGACCAAGTGATGTAAACCAGTTACACTCCCTTGACCCCATACCAGGCCAGCAATGCAGGTAGCGTTCTGCTTGCTTGCTTAAGAGACAGTGTCACATAACAGGCAGCCAACTGCAGTATTTCCAGCACCAATTGGTGGCTTCTTTATCAGAAAAATTTGGATTGCAGCAGCTGCTAGAGCAATGTTCACCTCCTCTCGCTGTAGATATCCAGCATCTCCACAAGGAGAGGGTTCCTGTTCTTCTCTTTCCAAACAACATAGTGACAGTACTGAACCCCACACTCATCCCATCTTTCTCAGCTCTGCTCTGATCAGAGCAAAGGTGGACTTCTGCAAGGAAGACTAGCTGCGTTCTCATCCTAGTCTGACAGGCCAGTTCTCGGCATCAGGCACTCCTGAAAATGAAATCTTCCCAGTGAACTAAAAGAAACAGTAATCACACTTCTCCCAATCACTAAAAGCTCTTCACCAAAGCTTCAGTTATTCTACATTTACAAAGTGACTTAGTTCCAGCAAGTTTCTGCAGGTCACACCTGAGCCTGTCCAAGCTGCATCTGCACTCGTAGGTTCATTGTTCAACAGGTAACATGCAGTACCAGACAGCAGTGCTGAAGTCTGCAACTACGGAAGAACATGGCTTAAAATCTGTGGTCCACAAACCACCGGGTATCAACCAGCCAACTTGTAGAAGGTGCATGAAAGCGGAACAAGGCCAAAAATTTGTACAAGGCCAAATGTTTGAACTTATTCTGATCTCTGAACACCTGGCTGAAAACAAGCACGCAGTTCCCCAGTTGTTGCATGGCAAGGGCACGTGCCAGGGCACAAGGATGCATGGCCTGCATGGCGTGTCCACGCCAATCCTTTGCACCTACTCCCTTTAAAGTGCTGCAAGGCATAGCTGATTCCAGAAAGGCACCATCATCCTCCATTAACAGGAGCTGAATTAAGACTTCCAAGTATGACCCTAACAGAAGGCCTTTTCTGGCAATCAGCAAACATTATTATATTTTCCAGTTATTTTGCAATATGACTCAGAAGAACACCGAGAAGAGCGTTATCCTACACCACCACTACTCTCCTTGTATTTCATTCCCAGAGTAAAGCACATACTGCACATGGACTCCAGTCCAGACATACAGAAGGTCTGCAAAGTCCACAGTGGAGCTGCAATGGTTCAATGGTTTAGTTTCCATTTCAGCTTTCTGTGTTGTCATCTAATACTTTGAGCAAAGCAAGCGTATTGCAGAAACACGGTAGGCTGCACAGTGGTAAGAGGCGATCCAGGCATTGTTCTAGCTCTCTAAAACAGATTATAGCTATAGTCTTAACTTGTTTACCACTGATTATGGCTTACAGTTCAACCCCTCAATCTAAATATATTAGAGTGTGATTACAAGGGGCTGACATGCCTTACTTTCACAGCGAAGTTTCTTGGTGCATCACTGCAACACATTTATGCAGTAACAGTGACCTAATTCAATGCCACATGAGAGTAATGACTTGAGAGTGTTCAAATTATGAAGACCGGCAGCATTATACTTGGTAGACCTGTTGTCCATAAATAATGAGGACAAAAATCACTCTCAGAGAACAATAACCAGAAATTTCTTTTTCTCCACATTGCACCAGCTCCCATTGGGTAGTTTGATAGTCCAGAAAAATTCTTCTGGGATAATTCATTAAAATAACACTCAAGTCTTGGAGTTCTTTAATCCCATTTTGAAACAGATATGGATATTAAAAATTTACAGCTAGTAGATGGCTTCACTTGACAACCATAGCAAAGAGAAGCATCTACATATCCGCTGAACAAGAACATGACAGCACATTTCTCCAGAGGAGCCTGCTAACATACTTGCTCACACTGCTGTGGCAAGAGAGGTTGAGAAAACATTCTCTAGGGCCAATTATGGCTTTTTTTTTATTGTTTTGGGTACTACGGCTACCACAAGGGCCAATTAAGACCCAAGAAACGGACCTGTCCTTTGGGAACCACAGAAAGCCCAAACTGCCTCACACCACCCACCAGACGACCAAATACCCGAAGTTATTTAGGATGGACGACTCGTGCCATTTCTGGATAGCTTCTAAGACCTGGTTTCACTAGTCAGACCTGCTTTCTCTTCTGTTCGGTTTCAGAAAGGAAGCCCAAAGGCTCCTCAAGCGCAAGGCTGAGGGCTGGCTTTCACTCTTCCAACCAATTTCGCAAAGCGTTGCCCTCCCGGCTGGGCGGGGGGCAGCTGCCCGCCAGCCGTCACCATCTCCTGCCCGCTGCGCAGGAGCAGGACGTGCTGACAAGCGCCGGTTGCTCCATGGCTGGGGTGAGATTCGTTCCTCTCAAACCATCTGGGACACCGCATGTTTGTAATATGAAGCGTATCTGTTTTACAGCATTCTTCTCCCCTCACCCCCAGAAGAAACTACAGGCAAAATCCTGACCCTCACAGTTTTTTTTATCCCCCCCTCCTTCATTATTCTGCAGTTAGGTTGCACAAGCCAAATGTTAAGTTTTGGTAGGAAATTAAATCCTCTCCTCCTCTCCCAACTTCTATGCTTAAAAATTGTCTCTTTTCTCATCGTTGATAGATAGGCATTCAATAATCTTTTCCAGAAATGCTAGGAGAGGTTACAAGCAACACAGCCTGTCAGCCTCAGCCACGCATCCCGGCTTACTGCAGCTATACCAGCATTCAAGCACCACAAATAAAACAGCAGGGCAACAGATGCACAGTTTCAGCCAGAGTTGCTGCAAGCCAGAATTAAACAGCACCTAAAACCAGAAGGCCAATGATAGAGATACTGGAAAATACCTAAAGGTCCCCAAACTAATAGCATGGTTTATTTTTAACATATTTTTCCAGCTTAGGATTTTTGTACATAGATAACACGCACAGTGACTGGGTGCGTGCACATGGGTGTATCCTTTCCATCTTCAGCGGTCTCTTGCTACGGTATGACTCAGCTCTGCATTTTGTTAACTACTCCTTTCTGATCATTTGAACTGACATCTACTTCATTACGAGCAATCTGCTTTCACCACTGCCAGCCTTCTCTCCGCCGATACAGATTAGCCGATAACCAGGCGCTACGGCCGGCGTTTACTGCAGGTACTCAAAAACCAGGTCTTCAGCTATGAAAATAAAATGTCATTTTACCCTAAAAATATAGTTGTGTCATGTATCTCAAACCCGTTTTGTTTTTTTCCCCCCCCAAAGCGTGTGTCATCAAGGATCTGAAACATCAAATTAAAATTTTATCAATGTAATTAGGCTGATATCTGAGGAAAGAGCATCAGTGCGAAAAAAAAAGGAGAGGAGCGGGCAAGATGGTACCTGTTCTGCTCCGACCAAAGCCAAGGAGCAGAGCTTCTGATCAGATCAAAACTGACATAATTTGATCAGCACCTAATGCGCTCTAAGAGCAAACAGGAAGTTATAGAAATTATTACTTATTTATTTATTTTAGAAAAAACACACCCATATTGTTATTAATGCATTCAATTGCTAAAGTAGGGAAGCGCATACAGCTTCTTGCTGTAGTCGAAGGGCTTTCGTTCCAAGCACCTCTCAATACATCAGCCACCCGGCCTCAGCAAGGAAGCACCGTTTGAGAGACGGAGAAAGAAACCTGAAGACGTGGAGCTGCTGCTGGGCTAGGTTTGAACCTAGATCCTTCGAGCTCCATTTCAGCACCATGTTCACTGAAGGACAACAAAACAGCCCATGATCACCTAGCAGCCCTCAAACAAGGATGGCAAGCGAGCTGCCCGGTTCTTGCGTCACGGAAGACGAACGCCGGCTTAATGGTTATATCAGGAAGACAATCTTAGGGTAGGGAGGAGCTAGGGGCCCTGCTCCCCTAAAGGCACGTGTTTTAATCGCACTTTTGAGCCGGGACTGTGCGAAGCACAGATCGAAACCAATCCCCATCAAATGGGACTGACAGTCCTTCCACAACAGTGGTGCCGGAGGACAGCGGGGCACTGCTGAATTCTTACTACTCAAATTCAAAGCCTACGAGACCTCCCCACGCCCGTCCCAACTGGCGCTACCTAAGCGGTCAACCAAGCCCAACTGCAGCAGCATTTCCCGTTGCCTCCAGTATGTCTGTTTGCGTCCTTTTAGGAGTTGCGGACACCGTAGGACCATGTTTTCGCTTATGCCACGTGCATTAGGGATGCAGGCGACTTTAAGCTGCAACATCCCGTTTCCACGGCAACGCGACTGCATCAGCGATCCGCTGGGTTTAGCTCGGGCCATCCTCAGTCGGGCTTCAGCACCGCACACAAATCGTTATCGCTATTAGCAAAGCAAGGGACGTCACTAGTAACCATGGTGCCCATGGCCGAGGTTTCCGGGTGCCCTTTGCGCTCTAACACGCATCCTTCACGCATGACGCAAAATTATTTCAATCCAATTAGAGCCGTTTAAAAATAAATAAGTAAAAGGGGGGAAAAAAGCACACCAAGGGCTAATATCAATGCTTGTTTAGCAAAGGAAGGGGAGTTGGAGCCGGGCAGGCAGTGACCGGAGCAGGGGGCTCAACAACCGGAGTGGCTCTGGCAGTGGGCAGCATCATCTCTGAGAAACTACTCAGAAATGCAACACACACAAAGCAGCAACTGGCCTTTCACCCCTTGGATGATGAGGGGAGTTCAAGCCTCCAAAACCTCACATTATTCCCCAAATCTCAACCCTGTCCTGACATTTGGCTTCAGTGATCTCAGTTTCTTGATGTCAAGACTGTATCTAAGGACCGGTACATGGAAGCACCACAGGAGTCTGCTGCTGCCCCAGTTTGTATGTCTGTAGTGGGGAGCAGGACCGGAGAGGCTGTGGTAGGGGTTAACTGGGGAGAGAACAGGAGAATGCATGAGCTCAGATGTTAATTCTTAGTTAATGTGTTAGGAAAAAACACCCTCACCCAGGAGAGCTGCTGTTTCAGGCACTGGCCTCTTCAGATGCAAATTTGATAGAGGCTGAAAAGCACAAGATCGACCAAAGAACCAAGACAGCACCTGGCTCCGGGAAGAAACCACAGGTAAGAACCTCCTTTCTCCAGACTTCCAGCCCCAATTCCTGCAGCACTCCCAGGCAGGAGGAGCAGCCCGAAGCGGGCGGCACAGGAGGTGCTGCCTTCTCCTCTCACCCTCGTCATCCCCGCGTGCCACGGGTCCCCGCGCCCGTCCGCAGCGCCCTCGCTCTTAGCCGCTTTCGCTGCCAATGCAAAATGCGTTCTAATAAAATAAATTAAAAATACTTCAGGCAGGACGGCTGTCAGCAGCAGACTGTCACAAGGCAGTAGAGACACGTGCAGCATCAATTCGTACAGCTACCGCATCTGCCGCATTATTAGAATCAGGCCTAGATATTAATGAAGCTGTTTGTACGATACCAGGTTATTTTGGAGACAACCAATTGCGCGGGGGCTATAAATAATTTACAGCATTAAGAGACCCGTCCTGATGGCCGCTCGTTAATCACGCCGCCTTACGAAGACGCCCAGCCACGCTCCGGCGGAGCTGCGGCTGCACATGCCGGAGGAGCAGGAATCAGGAATCACTTTATTATGGAGATACCTCAAACTTGTTTATGCCGCATGCTCCATCTTTCAAAATGTCTGCTACGCATCCAGCTCAGTATTTCATCCTGCTTTAATAAGGCTATTTCCTTCCCTCTCTGCCTTTAAATGGATTTTTCACATATTAACTGCTCCACAGGCAGCGGCCAGGAGGATCACTGCCCTAACGCCCAGGGAGGCAAAGCAAGTTGCCTGTTATTACACTGTGAGTCAGGGATGATATTTCAACTCAACGTATTTTGGATCAAGTCTGATCCTGACTACAACCCTTAAATCTTAGGAACCCACTGCAACTGCTCATCCACAACATGCTATACACAGCCGGAGGAAACCTCCACAGTTTTCCTAATACCTCAAGGCAATTCATTATTTCCCTCCAAGCCTATGGACCCTGAGGACCAGATCTAGGTCAACAGTCAAGATTTTGTCCACAGCTACATGGGTCAGATATTTTCTTTCATAAGAATTTTTAAAAAGAAGGTGGGGGGGAAAGATTTTTTGACAGGTGCAAGCACAGCAAGATCGCCAGTGCTGAATCCTGCATTAAAATCAGTGCAAATCTAAAGTTTAAAGCCATATTTGTATTGTAACCTTATCTTAGTTTCATCCAGTTTTGTTTTAATAAAAGAGAGGGAGATCTCAAGACAACATAGCTCATTACTGCATAATTAATCCTCTCTTGCCAGGTAAGGAGTAAAACCCAAACCAAGTACTGTTCTAAGATAAGGATCACAAAATAAGAAACAAAAAAAGTAAATGCAAAAAAAACCGTGCTTGCTATTTCTGTAAGGTTTTCCAAAATGCTAACCCATATGGATGTCACTGTCAAATCCTGCAAACCCAACTGCAAGGCTGGTAACACGGAATGTACCTCCCTCGCTCTCAAAGCTAAGCAACTGCGAGGATCACAATCTCCTCTTTCAGAAGGATGTGACCACAAAGAAAAGGTTATAAAAAACAGAGGAGCAAGAGAGAAGCTAGTAGTCACAGGCTGAGTGCTGCAGAAAGCCTGAAAACCCTCGGTCCAGGATTTTGTTCTTAGGAGACTTGGGCATCTTCCAGGGTCTCCAGAGCAGCCAGCAGCATGTCACTTGCTTTGAAAATTAAAGTACACATGTCTATCTGTCCAGATTGCCAAGGCATCTGCAAATGAAACAAGAATAATTGGCCATCCAGTTCTTCAGAATCTAGAGATGAAGAGGTGGTTTGTTTTCCCCCACTCAATCAATCTTTCACCATCTGCTGAGCCTGCTGGCAAGTGCCAAGCGTAGCTGACAGTTTAAGGGACACGACTCTTGCACTGAGATATTAGGACAAGGCACCCAGAATTACCACCAGAAAGCACATCTCTAAAGTCTGTTCTCAAAGGCCCTGAGCGCTACATAAGAGAAGAAAATAAGCTAGTGCAGGGGTCTGAGGGCAAGAAAGATGACTGAGAAGTCGTCCTTCTTGGGCAGGGAGGGAAGCGACTGCAGTACTTCATCAGCAGTTACACCAAGGAGCACAGCACACTACAGGGGCTTGGAAACACGCACTGATTTTTCAGAAAAGGCAATCAATGGAAAGCCCTGAGGGGCAGTAGAAGAGAGAGGCTCATGTTAAAAGATGAGCCGAGCCCTCGGTTCCCAGGATCCTGCCTGCGTTCAGCATACGATGCTTAGCAGAAGACGGGTCATCGTCAGCAGGTTGCCACAAATGGAGGCCAGAGTCCTTCCAAGCGTGGACCCTCGAAGTGCTGAATGACAAAGTATTACCATTATTAACTTACAAGGATGATGTAGCATCTTAAAATAACCCTTGTCCTCAAAAGGCAATCTCTATGTCCAGAAGAATATTTTTAAAGCACTGTCTTCTGAGGAAGGTCACAAGTACTCAGCAAAAACTGCTTGGAGCAAGGGGGGACCAAAGCTATTTACAACAGAGAAAGCAAGCTATGCACACTGATCTAGAGATAAGATTTAATAACAAGAGGAATTCTCTTGTCTTATTTAAGGGTTGGAAGGGCAACGCTCCCTCCGAATCCCACGCTGTACGAGACTGCAGTAATGAGGGGTGTTGCGATGACGGACGGACTGACCTCTGTCTAATAACATACTGATCTTTCTGACAAATGCGTTCAAATCTTGGCATACAAGCTTGCATGAGCCAAAGAGCCTTAATATTAAAAGGTACATTGTTTTGGAGAGTAAGGGAGAAGCATATCAGTAAAGGTAAGTCTGCTGAACACACAAGAGAAGCAGCGCTATAGGAAAGGACAGCTGTTGAGATACAAATATGCAAGACACCTGAAGAGAAAGAATTAAAAGACCATTTAATAACTTCTATTTTAAGTCTCACAGAGGAAAAAACAGAACGGTCCTATCCTTCGTGACCAACAGGCTTCAAAGGCCTTACAGAGACAGAAAAACTGCACAGGGTTTTGGGGGAGGGGGGGTGTTATGTGTGTGTCTGTGTGTGCAGGCATGCGTGTTTCAAGGGAAAAAAAGAAAAGCAGAGAAGTGTCTGCAGCATGCAATACAAACGTGCTGGCTACTACCATCACCAGTTACTTACAGCGAACAAACTAATCCTCGTGGCCGTTGTGCTGAAACGGAGGCGGCTCATTTCAAAGAGCGGATATTAGTGAACGGATGAACTGAAATCAGATGAACGCGTGAAATCAATATAACACAAGCTACCCTACAAAACTACTGCCTAGAGAAGGGATACCGAGAAGGATTTCTGTCTTGAAATATTTTGCCTGATTCCATCTGACTGACATCAGAACAAAGGAAGATCACTGATTCTGAGTCCAGACATAGAAATAAGTATGTTTTAATTTGGGTAGTGAAAGAGAGAAAAATGCAGCAATGTTGCAAAAGCTCTTCCATATGCATGAGGGGTTAAGACCAAACTGCTCTTGGTTAATGCAGCAAGAACTCCCAAACCAAAAATGCTGACAACACTGCATGAGATGTTTCCCCATGAAAATACTGATATTGATAGTTCAAAATTTAATAGAGAAAAACAATTCTGTTCAGATCTACTAGGCTGCAAGCAAGTCAAAGGTACATTAAGCCCTTTGTTGTAATGTAAAATTAACTTATTTATGGAAGAATCCGAGTGCTGCTTAAAGTACTGAAACCAGTGTCCCTGTAGATAATATTTCAGAAGCTAGCAGAAAGCAATACTGCGGAGACTTGCTTTTAACCCCTCCCCACTGCTCACCAAAAGAAAAGCAGTAGCCCATTCACCTCAGTTTTCAGAGCTCTGGACACCAGCGAGGACCCAACCTAGGGAACTTTAAGTATCAGAGGAAAGAGAGCAACACGGACAGGCACGCAATGATTTATTGCCTATCTTGCTTGCCCAGTGGCACAGAGAGGAACGGAGATGCTGAATCATATACTGCACATTTTTTATTCTCCTACCAAGTAAACATGGTAAATATAAGTGCAGCCTGGCTTGGCTCAGAAAAAGGATCCTTTGCTACTTGGATGTGATGTTGCTTATATCAAATCTGATGGAAACATTTGTTAAGTCTAACAAGAAGAGGCTCTGTTTTCTCATGGTGAGAGGAGGACCTTCCATTACAAAGACAGAAATCCCAGTGGAAATGTCTTTGAAAAAGAGACCACTAGTACTATGGCTCCAGTCTGAAAATCCACATTCACATGGATTTGGGGTACCACTTCTGCAGAAAATGTCCCTAAAGCAACTGCATATGGTCATCTCTTCCCTCCTCAGGTGAAAAAGTCCTTCTGGAGAACTTGTTTGGAGGACCTGCAAATCTGGGACAATGATTTGTTTGCTCTTGAGCAGCTTCATACTAACTGCCTCAGAGTGGAACAGGAGGTTTACTCATGAGCTTGGAGTTAAACAAGTGCTCAACTGCTAATATGTGCTTAGGGCTCTCTGCTCCCCTTGCGGAGCATATGCCACATCTCCCCTTACACTGCTGGAAAACTGCCTCTTACAGGACCAGGCTGATTAGCTCTTCTAGCAATAATCACACCATACTGTACACAATAACCCTCTCTGAAACGGACCTTTTGCTCTTAAGAACAGCTCTTTGGCTGAAACATGCAGAACTGAATGATTTAAAGATGTCTAAGAAATGTCTCTACATTACTGTTTTATAAAGCGACCACCTTGTGGTTCCTCTAAGCAGGCTCAAGGTACAGAGCTTGCTTCTCCTGTGGCCTTCCTACACATTCGAGAGGAAAAATAATTGAGAGACACAAAGCATCTTCCCATTCTTTGAGAAGAACAGAAAGCCATGCTCCCAACTGCTTCTGCCTCAAAGACAAACCCTGTACTTTCAAATCAAACTGAAGAAAAAGAACATTTGGTAACACGATCTAGGAAAAACTCCCATTGAAATCAGCAGGAATCTTTCCACCAATTTCAGCAGGATTTGAGGCAGATCCCTATCAAACACTAACAAACAGAACATATACCCTATGTTCTACCCTAGGTTGTTTGGTTAAATGCCTTTGAGCAAAGACAAGTATTTTCAAGCTAAAGCACACCTAATTTTTCCTGTTGGAATACTCATACGCACACGGGAGCGAAGCCCCGGAGCTGCCATACGCTGCCCTAGACCACCTGGACCTTGGGGAAATCTAGCGTTGCCAGTTTACTCCCAGGTAAGCGGAGGAGCACTGAAGACTGGACTCGGCATCCTGTTCCAGCACGCCTGGCCTGGAGGAAGCCTTCCTCTGCTGCAGATCAGCGCACCAGAAAATTAGGGCAGACACGGGCTCGGAGGGGTAGTTTCTCTTCAGCTGTTTGCTGGGCCAGTGAACCTCCTCTTGCATTAAGCCCTAAGGGCTCATCTAGTCCTTTTTGTTAAGATACAGCTAAAAATTGCTGCCGAGCGAATAAAATGGAATCCAGTGCTCTGCATTAATTAGATAAAAATAGATATTTGAACATCTGGAAGCAAAACCCAAATGCGGCCCATGGACCAAGTCCTCCACAGTCAAATATTAATGCCTGGCAGCAGGGCTAATGCAGATGCTCCCCAATTAGCAACTCATCCCCCGTTAAAGCAGCCGGGTGTTCCCTTCTCAACTGGAGCATACTCCTGGATGCTCTGCTGCTCCCTGACAAGGTCTGCAGAGCTCATCCACGGCTTCCAGCAGCCAGCTCTTTATTTAAAGCAGCTAAGACAAATTTAGAAGAAAAAGTTGTGACAAAATAATTACAATAACATTCAAAACAGCTACAGCTTCAGGAAAAGCTGCACAGAAATAAAGCCTCCTGAGAAAACTGTTTACTAATTTATGCTAGCATTTAGGTTAAACACACAAAGATGATGCATGTTTTATATTTGTGCCAGAAAAAGGAATTCCATTGTTATTCCTGGAAAACACAAACCATACGCTGTTTTAATAGTCAAGTCCAAGCGTACAAATCCTTAAAGGGAACACAGCTGGAATGTGGGGAAAGCAGGGAGGTATTGTGGCTTTACTAGTTTCATTTTTTTCCTCCTTAGTTTTATTTATAATTCATTTTAGACCTTAAACCAAAGGTGACTTTGCTAGCGTTGCTTTGTCTCACCAAAGGAAATGGAGTTCTACTATACAGCTCAATATTAGACTTGTGTTTTGCTGGATTAGGGACATTTTAAATTTCCTTTAGAGTGTGCGACAATGAAATAACACTTCCAATACATTTTCCTTTTTATTTTTTTTTTTAAATAACTTCTGTTTGGATTTCAAACACCAGGAAAAGATGGGCATGGAGAATTTGAGTTACAAAACCAAAATTTTAATTAATGCTTTATTGAGGACAGGGAATTAAAAAAAGTCCCCTCAGTGCTCAGAAGCCTATTAAAAATAATCTAAGTTCTATGCCTAAACTAATCAGCATCTGCTTCATAGCACTACATAAGCAAAGTATTGCATCTAGATTTCTTTTATTTTTGAATTCAAGTTACACCTTTGGTTTACCTTCTTAATTTTATACTAAACTGTTTCTTCCCAGTAGAAGAGCAGGAGCATTTGCATCGCAGCTGGGGCTGGTGTGAGGAGTCAGCACAGCCCAACTGGGAAGCAGAGGCCCTACATCCCGGTCAGGTGCCCACACGCTTGGGCTCACTGCTTCCCTTCAGAGGGATGCCCTGTCCACGAGGTGTTGCTTCCCAGGTAAGTTTTCTCAGGAAATCTCAAATTTAAAAGCCTGGTTCTTCAGCAACGCGTCACTCTTTCACACGAAGCCCTACACGAGCCTGCATCCATCCGCACGACGGACTGCAACGTTACTGACCTGTATCATGTACAGCTGGGCAATGCGATACTCTTCCACGCTCATCGGAAGAGGAATACGATATTCCTTTATGAGCATTTTGAACACAAGATCTTTTGTCCGCTCAGAAACACAATCCAAAAGCTTCTAGTAAAGGCTCCTTAGATAACGGTAAGCAAATGCATTGAGGATCCCTGGAAGAAAGCAAGAGAAAAGGAGAGAGAAAAGCAGTTACTTTCCATTATTCTTGGAGACCATCTTATCAAAGAAAAGATCAATTTTTTGTAACAGCAATAAGCTTAATAGGAGAGAGAAGAATCCCTAGAGTGTTACCAGACCCTTGGTATCAAATTGAACCGACTCTCTTAGAAGAGCTGCGATGTGCTTCGGGGGACACCGGCAAAGCTATGACCCTCCTGATCTCTGCCACCGTACCAATCAGGCTTTCGGACGCAGGAGCATCTCCACGGGAGAGACGCAACGAAAGCTCAAAGCGAGGAGGCAGAGCTCTCGTTGCTCGACAGTAGCGTCACTCTCCGATGTCAGCGACGCGCCAGCGACGCATCCGCTCAAAGGTATCTGATTTTATCCTCTCATGCTCGTTCAGCTGGGGGGAAAGGCAGTAATTAGACTTCCTCAGCTCTCAGAAACACCGCGATGAAGGGCGTCAACTGGATTCCAACAATGAGGTCTGCAGAAATGTATTTTTCCTCCCTGCTTTACTCTGAATTTCTGTCTTGTTGGAATCCGCTCTCTTTCACCTCCAAAGAAGCCTACGGATAAATTTGTCTTTGCGTTGATGTTAACGCCAGACTCATCCTTACACTGCCATTGCCTAAGAACAAAGCGGAAAATCAAACTGCAACAGAAAACGTCCCATCCCACCGAAGCCTCAAGGCAACCGAAGAAAATCATTACCAAAAAAAAAATCAAAAAAAAAAAAAAAAACCCACAGCATTTACTATACCCAGTTTTTTTTATTTATATATTTAACAGGTTAAATCGGCAGGCCCCAGTACCACTTCGCGTCGGCACAGCACCTCTCTGGCCTTCCGTGAGGCGTAGAGAGATCAGGAAAGAAAGAAAGGAAGAAAAATACGCTATCACAGCGACAGCAGGGACAAAACCTCCGAGCACGCGGCTTCCCGCGGTCCCCGTCCCGCCGCGGCGGAGCGCCTGCCGCCCCTCGGGGCCGGCGCGAGGCTCGGCGGCCGGTCCGCAGCAGCACGGTGTACTTCGGCGCTCTCTGAAAATTAGATTTAGCAGCTTTCCCCCATCTCTCACCCTCCCACCCCCAAAATGATCCAAAGCAGAACGACTCCCGCCGCGGGGACGTCGGTCACGTCTGCCTTGGCTGCTTGCTAAAAACAGGATATTTCAATCGATTGCGAGAGATGAGTAAAACAAAAATAGAAGCTTAAAGGCAATAAAATGACAGGAAACCAGCGCTAAGATGAAAAAAATGCGTTTATAATGAAGTGCCACGATGTAATAATTCAGACAGCCAGGAGAGTTTATTTTATTACAGACTGAAACGTTCCCACCACCAGCACCAGCGTCCTGGCCGCGGCAGCCGGCAGAGCCGGCACAGCCGGCCGCGGCGCCCCGCGGGGCACCGGGCTCGAGGCGCTCGGCTCCGCGCCGCACCGGCGCCCGCTCTACCCTCCCGCCAGGCTTTTACGAGACCTGAGGTTTCTCCGCCGAGCTCCCCTTCGGCTTTCCACCTCTGCAGCCAACGTTTAAAACTGGTCCAGCCTGCTAGCGCCCGCGCAGCGCCCACGGGCCGGGCTATGCTCCCCGGAGCTCCCGGTGGCTCCTGCAAACCCTCCCCAAAAGCAGGGCGCACAGCGGCCCCAGGAGCGCCCTGGGCAAGGGCAAGCAGCACGTGTCAACCTCAAAGAGACGGGGCAGCCGGGCAAGGCACCCAGCGGCAGCAGGAGGCAGCAGCGGAGAGAACACACAACCCCGCTGCACCTCTTCCCCCCCCTTTTAAAGCTAGCCTGATTTTAAAAAGTCATCGTGGTAAGTTTGCAGCCTGGGCTCCCTCAACCTGAAAACCACCCGCCCTAGCCCTCACCAGGGCAGCAGAACGCAGGTTGAGGGCGAACCAGGAGAGAGAAGTACGGGAATTAACTGGCTTCGGGGCTTTGGGAACCTCACGTCAGCGGAGATGCGCTGCACCGAGTCGCGCTTCCGAACACCTCGCGCCGAGGACAGCGACACCTTCGCGAGCGCCGGGACCTTGCAGAGAATCAAAGCGCACCCGGACTGCTTACTGCATTGCCAAAACACAACACCAAAGAGAGCAAACACTGCAGACATGACACCAGCCAGCGAGAGAGGAGAAAGCCCTTCTGGAAGCAAGGGAGCCACAGCGCAGCTTTGGAGGAAGGGCGCCAGGACGCCGCTCGGGTCCCCAGCACTCACCCTCATCCAGCCCACTGCAGGGCCTCTCCTGCTACAAACAGCCAGAGGCGTTTGAGCAGGGACGCAGGACGCGCCGCGGCTGGGAGAGGCCGGCGTTTTGACGGCAGGCTGCATTTCGGCCACCCAGCCCCACGGTCCACCCGGGTTGGACCTTCCGCGGGTTTGCCAAACCCCGGCGGCTGCTGTGGCACAGCCAGGACTGGTGAAAACCCACAGCAGCTCCCACGCCTGGACTCACCCGCTGCTTCTCGCAGGCAGCGAGAAACAACAGCGACGCAGGACGTTTTCAGACTCATCACTACTGCTGCTATAGCCAAGTGGCACATTTGTACAGGCCGTTATTCAATTTATACGTAGTGCTGTAGTAATGGTGAAAGCCAGGTGCATAATTTTATACCTCAATTATTTCAAAATCAGGTTCTCAAAGCATTGTAATTAGGCTTCAGAGTCAATATCCTGCTGAGATGAGTCAGGTCCACCTCTGAGCTGTCGCTCCACGCTGCCTGAAGGCTAACGCATAGTTTGCTGCATTTTGTTCTGATCTGAACTGTTTCCTTCGCAGCCATGATAACCTTCTTTAAGATCCGTCTTTTTTTTTTTTTTTTTTTAAGGGAGGAGACTATCAGGGTCTGCAGAAGTGAACAGATCGAGAGACCCAGCAAAATATCAAACTCAGCCCACGGAGCTGGTGCTCGGGGCAGCACTTTGAGAGCACCCGGGTCAGTGTCCCTGTTACTAACTGAGGTGGCAAAGGACTGATGACAACTGACTTAATGTAATTAAGGTAATTAATGCATCAAGGGTATTTGAACTGTGTGACTGGAGTCCCAAAGGCTATACCCTGGCCGGCCTTGACAGGCTGGCACTGAAGGGAATGGGAGTCGACCACTGCAGCAAAAAATCCTGGCTCCTCTGCATGTCAGTTGGGTCCAGTGCAAGAAAACCAATCCCAGCGGTACAGTCGAGCTATAAAAACCCCGTTACTGCTCTGTTCCCAGCTGTGCTGCTACAACTCTCCCAGCCGTCACTTCAACAACTGATTTTTGATCAGCTCACATTCTCCGTGTGCAGGCTGCTCTGCACAGATGCTTTTTAGGACCAAAATGAGCGAAACCGCTGAAGCAACGATGCACCCCGCGTCAGGGCCGCTATTTCACAAATTCAATAGAGGAGAAATAAAGCCCTAGAAGCAGGCGGCAACTGTAATTAGCTTTTTCCAGCCTCGTGCAGGAGGTTCATTTCACACTATTAGAAAGTAAAAAGACTTGCCCCAGGAAAGAAAAACCAATCACGAGCAGTCACGCAGCGGCCAACAGCGGAGGCAGGCACCAGCCCCGGGACCGCGCTCCCGACTCTCATCAACCGCTGCCTACTCGGGGCTCTGCCGCCTCTCGAGTTGAGGAAAGTCTCCGCTATGAAAGATCGCACTAATGAGCTGAAGATCTATACCCACCACTCACCTGCTGAACGTCTTTCCTTGGAATATCTCCCCATAGCTGAGAAATGAAAGACATTCAACAAAAACTAAGAAATCCAAGCCAACCACGCAACAACAAAAGGACTAGCAAAGGCATTACCTGGAGACCCCATCTACCTACCTAAACGCTTCCTTTAGGTTCTTTACATCTCCTTTACCCCCCAACAGATGCCTCCTTGGAGAAAGAGCTGTTTAAGAGCCGGTGGCACTGGTCCCAACTGTCCAGAACGCCCAGGCCTCGGGGAAGCAACGGCCGGGCTCAACGGCCCGGCCACCGCCCCTGCCCTGCCGAGCTCCTCGGAGGGAACGCAGCAGCCTCCCAAGACTGCTCGTGCCGCACACATATTGCGCTCTGATTTATTTGTGCCATTAGACGAGGCAGCATAAACGTAAACCAGATTCCTAGGAGCCAGAGTCAGCACTTTTTCAGCAGCTCCGACGCTCACATCTTGATTAATGCGGTATCCTCCTTCCTGGCCCAAACGTAACCTCGCTCTGCCTTATCCACCCAGCGCATCACTGCCGCAAAGACCGTCCCCTAGTCCGTCACTTGGATCGGATCACCCCTCTTCTTGCTACCTCTTCGCCAGTAGCTCCTCTACTCCGTCAAACAGCTCTTCACGCTCACCCTCAGCCCGTTCACAGCCTGCCCCGCCGGGGCTGCCCGCTCTCTTGTCCAACACCAAATGGTCAACCTCAGCTCCAAACAAGCCTGCGCTGCCAGCCAGTACCCCCTAAGCTTCAACTCCCAAAGAAAATCCCGCTTGGTTTTGTCCACGGCATCCCTACCTTTCGGGAGAAGCTCTCCACCAGCACGCACCGCTCAGCGCAGCATCGGCTGGAGCAACACCATCTACTCCGACCACAAGAACGGCTACATAAAGGTCAAGGTGAAAATTTATGAGGGTTTTCCAAGTAGCTGAATATTGAGTACTTGTATTTGACCATTCCCTTCTCCCCCCGCCCAGAAGTGATTTCTCCTGACAGGCAGCGGGACATTTTCCAGCCAATGTTCACATTAGAGGTTTAAAATGCCTTAAATTTCTAGTTAGTAACTTTGTGGCTACAATTATTCACCAAAACACCCACCGTTACTAAAACTAAAAACTCCCAATTTTAATAAGCATGTCATTCTGTCTTCTCAGTTATTTAGTGCACGTGCAAGAGAGGTTTAAGTGTAGTATCAGCCACAGCTGCTGACCGATAGTTCAGCTGATCAGGCCTTGGGAAGTCAAGAGAAAGACTTAAAGCACCTTAAAAACGTACAGTTCACACCATTACTGTTTAAAGGGTACCGTGTCAGTAAGTGACGTTCTCCGTAATCCTACATCAAATCCGCCACATCTTTTTAAAACTAAATTTTTTTAATGCAGATGCTCACACAGTCCCGTTCCAAGACTGGGTTTAGATCACCTCTGACTGCGAACTGGAAGACAGCGAGCGTTTGCTCACGCTGCAACCCCGCCGCCCGGAGCTCCAGGCGCCCGGGGCTCTCGGCCGAGTTTGCCCGCTGAGCCGGGGGAGCCCCCCGGCCGCCCACCTCCGTGGCTGCAGCCCACTCCTCCGGCACCAAGAGAGGGGGGAAAAGAGGAGGAAGAAAATGAAAGCACGTATGAAAACGATTTTCCTCCGGTGAAAGCCTCAGGGCAAACTCACAAAGATATCGCAAATGCAGATAGCGGCGCAATGGGCTGAGGACAAAACACTGCTCGAGAAGAAAGGCACGGGGAGCGAGCGAGTCGGGTTTACAGTACTTAATCTTTTTTCCATTATTAGATACAATTTGACGTCACTTATAGAGTTTAAGAGCTCATTGTAAAGCAGACGTTTATTACAACAGAAGGATGGAGCCCGTCCAAATGCAATATAGCTACACTGCAGCTATTAAATCTTGTTCTACTTCACTGAGCAGCCAAATATTGGCTTGAAGAAAAATTAAATAAATAAAAACCCCATGACACACACGCAGCATTTTTCCTTAAGTATTCCCGAATATTGCACTGTTTCTTCATACTTTCCATTCCCATTAACATTTGGGAAGAGGAAAATTTCACTCCCTTTCATCTGCTTTATAAATGATGCTACAGTGCAAGCAGGGAGCCCCCTATTTGACATACTAGCTTCGAGGGGAACAGGTGAAGTCCATCAGCTGAACTTTGCCTGGAAAATAAATGTTCCAAGTCATGCCGTGCCTGGAGGTTGTGCAATAATGAACTAATACAGAGAGCCATTAAAAGAGCCGATACGCACAGTGAAATCACAGATGAGTTCAGAGGGAAAGACAAACCAGGCTCTAATCCTTCTGCTGATGCTGAGGATAAAGCTGGATATTAAAAAGAATCTATCTGAAATTAAAGGTTAAAAGTTTCCAAGTGGTTGCTCTGTTCTGCACCAACTGCGCAGCCCCCAAACCCACCGAGAGCCCCGTGGCCTCGCCGCAGAGCCCGGCTTCCCTGCTCAGGCTGAGCAAAGGAAAACTGGGCAGACCCCGCTCCTAACAGCTTGCTCTTAAGCCCAAGTTTTTCAGCATTACATGCTGAAAACAAGGAGAAATTACATATATGTGTACATATGCGTGTGCACACAACAGTCCCTCTCTCCCCACTGGGTGTGCAAGGAACTACATTCAGACCATCCTACATCCTACAGTTTTTTCCTTTTTAAATCAACGACAAGAGTAGGAAGTCATAACAGTTCCTATTCCTTAACCCTACCGGTTACTAAGTAGGCAAACAACAAATTACCTTTTCCCAGCCAGGCTCCTCCCTTGAATCGCCCGCCGGAGCTGCTAGGCTGAGGGTGCCCGAGCTCCGCGAGCAGCTGGTGGCCACGTCACCCCGCAGGTCCTCGGGCCACAGCCGAGAGCGAACCCAGCCCAGACCCACCGGCTCACGCTTGCTTTGAAATCCGACAGCCTTCCGGTTCAACACTGCTTAGGAAACAGGACTACTTCTCTCTAAGTTTGGAAATAAAGAGATAATGCTCAAAGCTGCAAGAACAAGGAATTTCGCAGCCTCCAGCTTGTTTACAGAGGTAGGAGGCTTCTGCCGTCTAACCTAAATTACTCTCGCTACAATTTAAGCCTCTCTCTTCTTGTCCTTATCTCAGGAGAGGCAGCGAATGGTTCATTAACAACTCTTCTGCAATACCGTTTTTTTTCCACGTTCAAAGATGTATGCAGCATCTCCTCATTTTTTTTTTTCTTCTGGATTAAACAACTCTAATTCTTTCAGTCTCTCTTCAGTCGTCATGTTTTCCAGCCCTCCGTTAACCCTTACTGATCCTTCACCCTTTCTCCCACCGATCCACATCACTAAGAGCGGTGCTAAACCACAGCAGGCCAGAAGAAAGAGGAGGATAACTTTATATGAAAAAAACTTTATAGGAAGAGTGCCATATGAAACACAAACGCTCCTGTACAATGTTTGCCAACGGTGGTTGCCACTCAGTCGGGAACCCATCGCAGCCTTCACTGCGTCTCCATCACCCCGGCCATTCTCCATTTTATAGTTTATTCATGAGTCTTTGCACTTCTCTTTACCAAATTATAGCCCATTTCAGACTATTTTCTCGAGGTTATTTTGAATTCTTATGCTGTCCTCCAAATACCTGCCTATCCACCAGGCCTGTTTTTGGAGGCACATAATGTGCAGTGCCTGCTTTGGCATTCGAGTCAGCTCCGGGCAGACTCCGGGCTGCTTCCCCTGCAGCTCCCTATCAAACCGAGGCATCAACAGCGACTCCCGCTTTTCAGTAGTTTCAGCCTCGATGGAAATAACATTTTACTACCTCACTTATGCAAATATCATGTGAAAAAGGGGGGAAAGAACATTCCTAGCTGGTTTAAAAAGACTATTTCATACAGAGAAACACTGTATGATTGCAAAGTCAGTGTTACAGCACCATAATATTTCACACTGGTTTCATTAGGCTGAGATTTGCCTTGCCTAAAGGCAAAATATGGATACAGAAAATAAGTCCTACTCCATCAGGGGACGCTTGTAACAGCACCTAAAAATCATGCAGGAGAAGCAATAACCTAAGACAGAAATGCGGCAGTGAAGGTTGATGAATAATGTTGCAATGGAGATTGAAAGTAAGAGGCCATTTTGCACAAGAGTGGTAAATGTTTAATATCTCTATTGCTTCTTTCATCCATAACACCAACAGATTAACAAGGTCTCTGTGGCTGCGTAACTTCTTTGGAGTTTTGATCTTGGAAATAATTACACTAAATATTTCATAAATGCCTTTGAAAGGGATTTTTTTTTTTTAAGAAAAAAGAAGAGCTAGCTGCTCTGAGATTGCAGCAGGATAACGAAGGTGCGTGCATAATCAATAACCACTTTCAGTTCATTATTCAGCACGTTTTGAGGCTGGCGTTCTTTCTTTCCCTCCACAGCTCTGCATCCCACATACAGAGCGATGGAGTGTTTCTAAACCCCCCGCTCTCGCTGCTTTTGCGAATCATTCCCCACGCCAACCACAACGCGGAACCGCAGCCCCCAAGAACACCTACGTGACTTGCAGCTTCCCAGGAGATTTGCAGCCGAGCAGACTGCAAGCTGAGGCAGCGGAGGCCGAGCTGAAGTACACGGCGGGTTGCTGGAGTTTCTCCTTTGGTCTGAAGAAGGACCAGCTGCGCTTTCGCAGCAGCCCCCACATGCCCGAACGCAGAAGCGCGTGCCGACCGCTCTTGGAGCTTGCATTAAATTTCCTTGCAAGCAGGGCAATTCCTATTGCTTATCCATGGCGCGCCAGGCCTGCCCTCCCCTAGATCCAGTCTCTGCACCTCGCTTTAAACCTCTGGGCCTTTGAGAGGTTTCTCCAGGGCTTGCAGTTGTGTCTCCCAGGAAGAGAAACCCCATCGCACGCTTCGAGGAGGAGCGCGATGGAGCGGCAGCTTTTCCAGCGCAGCAGCCAGCAGTTGTGACCCAGCACAAACATTTTTGCGTGCTCCTGGAAGAGACTGCTCTCGGCCACACGACGGTTGGGAGGGGGCTTCTGGAAGCAGAGGAAAGGCCTCCTTGAAGGAGGCTAAATCTGTCTCAACCTTCATCTCAGAGAAAGCATGTTTGCAAAACTACCACGGCCGAAGTGGTTTTGAAGCGCTAGGAGAGGGCAGCTTGCCTAAGAACTATGCAAAAATCCCGCGGACTCACCTAGGCTGGTTGTTTGCAACCTCCACCTCCCCAGGACGGAGTGGATTTTAACCAGAGAGTCTGCTCATCTCGTGCTAGCCCGAACCCCTTACACCACCACCATAACCCCGAGGGCCGAAGCACGTTGAAGTAGGAGCGCGACTTGCACTTCACGCCCCCGCGGAGACGGCCGCGGAAGCAGGAGAAGGACCCGAAACACAGCGCGCACTGCGATCACTTAAAACGTAGCCAGAGCCGGACACCGACTCCAGGACACGGGAGAGGGAAAGGCACACGGATGAATCCTCCGGACCACGTTCGCTTCCCAAAGCACAAGCGGGGGGGGCGAAGGCGCAACGCAGACACAATTCTCTCCTCAAGACAATCCAAATTTTATGCTTTTATAGGGTGGAGTTAAACCAGAATCTGCCCGGGAGCTCAGCCTTGCCAGCATAATCCCCAAACTCCCATAAAACCTTGATGCATTAGTTCAGCCAGAAACTTGGATAAAACACTACTGATCGGTGCCGTTTTTGTGAAAATAATCCAGGTTTCATGGTAGAGAAACGGAAGTAGGCCCACTGTTTTATAGGCACAGTGCAGGAGGCAAACCGAACTAACTTTGCAGTTAGAGTCACACTAGAGAGACAAAAGAGAAAAAACACAGGATGCATAGGGACTGGAAGGGAAAATGAAAGTCAGATTACAGCTCTACCTTCAACCCAAGCAGACCCTAGAGATGGAATCTGAAAAGCCCCCACAACAAATATCTGCAAAGTATTTAAAGCACTCATTAAAAAACAGAAGCATAAAACTCACTCGCTTCCACTTCCTTTTTAGTTTTTTTTTTAGTTTTTTTTTTTTTTTTTTTTTTTTTTTTTAATCACCTCTTCAATTCTGTTTCTGAAGGTACCACCAGCAGCCCTGGTATCTCTCCACTGCCACAGCCGTCCATCTTCCGATTTCCCACAACACAGAGAAACCTTCACGAGCCTCAAGGCAGGGAACACCTGCAGTAAGGTCTATCATGATAAAACACCCAGGTGCAGAGACAGATTTGGACGCGAGAAGGCTGATGGCACTGCGGAGAGTGACACTGTCACTCCCAGGAGGGAAGCCAGCTGCACCACTGAGTTCAAAAAAGCTCCTACAGAAGTTAAATATACAAAGTACAGCGTGTTTCCGCATAAGACTTGCAAATCCTTCTCTAGATTAAACTCAGGGCCTGCTACACAGCCTCACTTTTGTTTCGTTTTCTTGCCATGCAATTAATTCAGTTATTATTTACAGCATTTTGCAGGAATCCAATTAGCTGTAAAACAGAATGTGATACAATCAGAAAAGAAAACAGCACCTGCTAAACAAGCATTGGCACCGCCAGCCAGCCCAGACACCCTGGGTCCAAATCCACCTCCCGTCACACCACGGCAGCCGCCGAGCAAGCGCCTGGGCACGGGCTTTCCCCGACGCTCCAGAGGGGAAGGACGCGGGGAAAGGGAAAACCAGGGATTCACCTCAAGCCAAGGATGCGGAGCACTGGCGGAGGAGGAGCGCACAGGTCCCAGGGTAGGTTCAGGGTAGGTTCTGGTAGGCCAGGGACGGCATCATCAGCCCTCATTTTTGGGGAAACCGAGGCACGGAGAGAAAAGTGATCTGGGCCAAGATCCAGAACAGAGCTAACGACGGCGCTGGCTCAGGACCTTCCACCTCCCTCCTTCGGCTTTGGCCGAAAGATCATTTTTCTAACCAGAGGGAATGGGGATGCGCTGGTAAATCAAGTTTCCCTGAACTGGGATAATTAACGAAGCAATGCCCATATTTCACCTACCAATAATGCAGAAACACAGCCAGCTGTGGGCTAAAAATACAAATGAAATTTTATTGCCTATTACCTACTGCCTTTGTATCCATCAGTGATTTCTGTGGAACGTAAAGTAATTCCTGTTTCACAGTTAATTGATTTCTCCAAGAACGAACAGGTTCTCTGCACACACCCCAGCCCTCTCCCGCAGGCATGGCCACCAGCTACAGCAAAGCTCCTGACAGCTTCAAGAACTTAATAATAAATAATAAATAAATAAATAAATAATCTCTTACCGAAAGCACAGTCCCTGAGCTCATACTGTGGTAATATCAGATGTAATTAAGTTGTGTTCAGACCACACCACTGGCATTAGTATCTTGGGAATCAAAGAACGGTCTAACTTTCCAGCTGTCAAATCCACAGGACAAAATTGGGGAGCAGTTTCTACCTCCTGATTCAGCCTTTTATTCCGATTATTTAGCTCTTGAATTTCCTTCCACAGCATCTCCCTATGCCCGTTTGTTTCAAAAATCCAAGATATAACTTTATTAAGTTGATGAGCAAGCAAGCAAGCCTCGCTGCAGCCCGAGCCTGGCGAGGAGGCAAAGCACCGAGCAGCCGGTGTCAAGTCGGACCAGTTCAGGTTTAGGAGACTGTGCAGGCCTCGAGCACGGCACGACACCAGCATCCACGTCCGCCCTCCCCGTAAAGGTGGCCAGAGCCCTTCCCCACCAGCGCCGTCTCCCGCGGGGCAGGTGAGCTCACGGGGCTTCCCTATCCGACTTCTACAGCTTCCCGTCGTCCCCCGCTTCACAACGCTCTCCCGGGTCTCGCCCATCGTTTTCTGCCTTGGGAAAGTCTTCGTTCTCGCTATCACGGCTCCGCGTGTCAGCGTATCAGACAGCAGGAGCACGGCACGACCTTTGTGAGCGCCACACGCGCCCTTCGCTAAAGGGCACTACAGCTGTGTTTATATCTGATATAAATCTGCTCTGTAAACAGTGACCTGACTCAGGATCTGGACCTTCTCAGACTGCAGCGTTAAGATTGCACGTGTATGTTGGCCCCGATGGACGGTCCCAGAGCCACCTGGCCACCAGCGGGGACACCGCTCACACGCAGAAGTTACCCATTTGCTGCCGCTCTTCCAGCTCCCTTCCATCACTGCTCACCCTCCTCACCACTGCCAGCTCACCAGGTCTAAAAACCTCCAGAAGTTCAAAATCACCAGAAGTTGGAAGTTTTGAAGCATTTGAAAGCTTTCACACCACCTTCCAGGTAAAGGAGCCAAAGAGCTTGGGTATCTCAACTTTGATCACAATACAGCATGAAGAGAGGAGGAAAGACATGAGAGGACAATTATTCCCAGGGAAAAGAGTTATTCATGTCTTACAGATAGGTAACACAAGTGTCTGAGGGACACTTAAGTTCTCCATCTATTTTGGACACAGCTAGCCAAATGCTTGCACATAGTGAAATCAGTAGCTGAACTGAAAGCAATATAAGAGTTCTTACTCCAGGCACTAGACCCAGTTTTCTCATCTCATTTCTTTTTTTTTTATATGCTGTCAACTGAGAACACCATGACAAAAAAGTCAGCCCATTAAACCTGTTCTTAGATGTCTTAAGCTCTTATATATGAAGTTGGCATCATCAGAGTCCATAAATTGCAGTTGAAGTACGTAAAGGAAATAATCAAGACATAACTCCAGTTTAATCTAAATCAAATCACTACAGTCACAGAAGTGTTTCCCAAAATGGTAATTAATTTTTTAAAAGAACAGATTAAAGGGGTTCTCAATTAACAGAATACTTTTAGGAGACAAGCTAGAGAGGATTGTCCATTTTATTAATACAGCAATTTAACAGCCATTCAGCATCTAATAACTTCTCATTAAAAGTCAACCCTCTCCCCTTTTCAGCAGATTAGCTACACATTTGTCAAACACAATACTGCTTCATTAGCCTAAAAGTTCAATTTCTGTTTTCCCTCAGATTTGCTCTTAACCTGCTGTATCAGTAAGCTAAAATCCTGAATTTCAGCAAAGTCAAAACTCCAGAATTAACACAAACACTCTATTGTCATTTTAAGAGTTCTGCATGGTATTTTGAATATATCCCCAGTAACAGCCAACTGGTGCAAGAGGCAGGTAGGAAACCCCCAGGGTCTGCCCATACAGCACTGCCCAAACGCATCAAGTAAAGGCTCTTCCATAAGCTGGACATCATCTAGAAGAGCACGTAAATGCTGCCTTCTCCTGCCACCCTGTCCACCAAAAAAACTACTCTGTAACTCCTCGTAGCCCAAGCTGCTCGGAGTTGGAGGTACAGCTGAGAAGAGGACATACAGCGATTTCTACATTCCCAGCGGGGTTCAGTCCTCATTATAACCTTGCCTTTCCAGGTTAAATACGGTCTTCACGCACATAACACACTGAGAAGCATTACTCTGGGTGCTGGTTTTAGGCAGTAAAGCCACGTTCAACTGCCCCAACGGTCTACAAGCCTCAGGCCCTGCTGCCCATCCGGTAACTGCCACGTGCCAGAGCACAAGCAGGACAGCAGTGACAGGTCCACGGGCCGGGCACCACCCGCACCGCACAGCACTGGCAACACCGTCCTCGACGCTTTAAACAGACGCATACCCAGCCGTGCCATGAAAACAGGCAGCAGAAACATTAGGAGAGAAAAGCTCCTGTCAGCGCAACCCCCCAAAAATCATGAAAGCAAGAAAGCTTTATATATATATATTATTTTATAGAGAATTTCATCCAGGAGCCCTGGACAAGCTATCTCTGCACGGCCACGTGGGTGCTCCCAGCCACAGGGTTCACAGCACAGGAGAGATTTTTACTCAGCAGTGCTGAGCTAGACCCAGCTCTTTGGGATCGCAGCTACTTACCCACGAGACACACCGACTTTCTGCCTTACAGAGATAACCGTCGTTGAGAAAAAGCTACTGGAGTTTAAGCACAGGGACAGCAAAGCTGCCCGGGCCATCTACGGCTGTGTCACATTGCTAGGCTCAGCATCACCAGGGGGTTTCTAGAAACTGGGATTGCTTTTGTTTTTCCCCTCACCCCGTGTCCCATGTAGAAAAGAAAATACTGCAGTGTTTTCAAGTGCTCAGTGCCCCAGCCTGGTGTTGACTGCAGGGACGCTGCCTCTCCGAGGAGGACCTCACTGCTGGGGTTCAGCAGCTACAGCAGCAGCCACCACCTCTCCAGCGAGAGGACGGCCCCGCGCCAGAAGGAGACAGCGGCACAGCCGTGCGCGGTGTCTGCCCTCCTTACTGCGACCTAAGACCTCGGCTCTGCAAGGAAACCACGCAGACGGCGAAGGAATCCATCTGCGCGCATCGCGCTGCAGGATCAGAGCGCCAGGAAATCTGTTTAAAAGATAACAGAAAGCGAAAGAGGTTACAGCTAAGGCTAATACCACCCAAAAGCTAAAGCAAACGAAAACATTCCAGTCGGTCAGCCTTATCTGCAAAGATTATCCAAGTGTGTTTAAGCACGTAACAGCCACATGCACAGGCTTTAAGAGAGGGGACACCTATAGCCCAGCTCCTGCGGTTGCAATTTTAAGGAACAAAACCAGACATCAGCAGAAGGGAAAGTTCAGGATATATATGGCATCAGTTTCCAAGAGAATATTTCTCATGTCACTTGAGACCAAGGTTTTAGCCAACTTGGCAGAAAACAGACAAGCTGCAAAGCTACCCTAAAAATACCAGTCTTCCTAATTACAGAAAAGCAGTGCGTAAGCAACAGCAGCTCGAACAATGCATACACCCTATTAATTTTTTTTAAACATACACCATTTCTAAAATACTGTTGCAGTTGCTCAGCAGTGCCATAGATGTTTTTAATGTTGCCATGCAATTTAAGATGCAAGCCAAGCTTGCCCGAGACTGATGGCTTACGGCTTCATCTGCGTGATTTACTAATGTTTGTCCTCCTCCGGCTCTCTTCAGCATCACACTATTAAGTTTTCAAATTCTGGAAGTCAACTGCTTGTCACACCAACATTTCTTACAGCACATTCATAACACACTCAGCTGCAAGCAGGGCACCAAGCCAGGGTGGGATGAAAGAGAAATACTAGTGAGATATCAGAAAAAAAAATTACCGTGTGCGTCAGCCCCGCGGTCCATCTCATCTGGCTGTGTCTGACAGCAGCTAGCACCAGCTGCTCCAAAGGAGGCTCCAAAGGATGCCTCAAACTCGCACGAACAGGTAGTTACACCCTATCTGCCCATCCAGGAAGCTTCTCCCAAACCCCATGGAGCCAGGCACAGGCTTAAGGCTCAGCGTAATACGTGATCGAAAGCTCCGTACCCAGCCAGGAAGAGGGACAGCAAGGCACACGGGAGCCGGAAGGCAGGGGAATCAGAGCATCGTTATCCAGGCAAGCGCAGACCCGCGGGCCCGAGGCCGGACCTTCGCCTCGCGCAGGTCCGCAGCTCCGGGGCCTGGCAGAGCCGCGCCAGGCGCAAGGCTGGCCGGCTCCGTGGGGGGCAGTTCCTCGCAGAACCGAAGCGAAGGGGAAAAGGCGGCCAGAAAAGGCAGAGGAAGGCAATTTGAAGTTATACTTTTTGGAAAGCGTGAGGCCAGCGTAAAAGCAGCGCTCCTGACCCCGTCACCGGCCGGTTTTCCACGGACGAGCGCTCTGGACCGCAGCCTGGCCGCGTGACTGACGTCTGCCCTTCACACATCTTCCCTTTTTAGTTATATAGGCAAAGACCGGAGGAGAGAAACCATCAGGAAGAATTAAACTGGCATCAGGGATTACGCAGTCCAAGGCCTTGTCCTCCCTCCTCTCCCACTGAAACACAAGCCGTTGCCAAGAACCACCGATCCCTCCTTTCTCAGTCCAGCTCTATCCAACTTTAGTGTGTTTAATAGAGTTGAAACGATCAAAAACCTTCAAAAGCTAGTAAAAAGCTTAAAGCTTAGCCCTAGGCTAGGGGGGGGGGACGGAGGACTCGGTAGAGCTGCCAACAAGGAAAGGCCGTGCCAGCGGCGCGGCGCGAGCCAGAGTAGACACCAGCGCAGACTCGCCACCCGTAACCACAGGGCTCACATGAGTCTACAGCTGTAAAAATAAATAATAAAAAAAATATGTATTTGTTGTCACTACCATCAGTCAGGGTGACTCACAACAGCCCCGCTCAGGAGTTTCATTGCTATGCAGTCACTTTTCACCTCGAACGTTCAAAAATACTCCAAGTGACAGCAATAACAACGGAGCACAATAGCCATAATTAACCAAAGCACGAGAAAATTCCCAAGTTCCAAACTAACCAAAATTGCTACTCCAAAAATGAATGAGAAATAAGTTATGCAGTCCTTCCCAACCAGTCACTGAAATCAGGAGAGAAAAAACAAAGTTAAGGGGAGCGCCACCATTTTCTGCAAATTCACCAAGACCCGAGTAGCCCTGTTAGCAGGGAGGGCAGGAGCCCCTTTTTCAGAGGGCTGGTTTTGATGATGTTTACTGCTAAATACAACGTTGTAAGTACCTGCTATTTACAAAATAAGTAAATAAGTTAACTGTATCCAAACTAAATCATTGCTTTTTCAAACACAGGTTAATGTCTTTTTTTCAGCAGGGCTAAAACAGGAAAAAAGGATGATGGCAAGCTTTGGAAGTGACTTACCAGCCTACCCACGGCTTACACTTTGGAAAGTTTTCCATCTTCCATTTTACACAATTGAAAACAGCTGCTTTAAAACTAACCCCTCTTACAGGGAGTGAAAGTGCCACTAAGCAGCGGATGTGAATCTCGCTTCACTGGCCGCTGCTATTGGGGGACAGAGAAAGGCAGAAAGCAAGAGCAGGCAAAAGGGACAAGCACACGGGATTTCCTTTAATCCAGTCTGTCATTCGTGCTGGGTTCACGGTGCAAGAGGTGACAGTGAAGGGCAGAGCACCTTGGTGGCCGAGACGAGCTGACAACAGGCAGCCACGGTGAGCTGATACCCAAAGCCTGTCCTGAAACACCTTTTCCGCGTAACCTTTTCTAGCCAGGCTTAGCAACTCCGCCACTCTCCTCTCTCCTGTTTTTGGCTTTATTTCACCGCTGTCCTTTGAAGCGCCCGGTAGGCATCTCTGGAGCAGCCCGCTGGACCTCCGGGTGCCCAGCCGAGCCGCGGTCAGCCTGCCCCAGCGGCTCCGGGCTTTTGCGCAAGGCGAGCACTACCCGACAGACCGGCACAGTCCCGCTCACAGGTTCAGCTCGCAGCGGCAGCCACGCTCAGTGGCTTGCATTAAAAGGGCAGCGCAGAAGAGTAAGACCTCTTAAGCTAGTGGTCAAATTTAGGAGAAGCACTACTACTCCTCAAAGCACCAAAGTTGGCAACAGTCTTTATTTAGGACTGAAGTCCAGTAGCTTCCCCTGAACAGAGGACAACATGGAAACTATTTTCCTTGTGGAGTTTATTTTGAGCTGAAAGTATTTTCCAGTTTCATGCTGACAGACAGGATAACTACATCGTGTTACAGAATTATAACTGAATTTTCAAGGCCTAACACAGGAAAATAGAGAAAGCTAGACCTTTCCTTTGTATTATTTTCTCTTGCAAAAACTTTTTAGACTTTCAACACAAGGTCATGTGCTCCGATAGCACAAAAGGACCCAAGAAAACAGGTCACAGCTTCTATACTATCTATCATCTCAGGTATAGCTAGGAATCAGATTAACTAGTCATGATTTGACCATACCTGAAGGAGAAGGAAATAATTTTCTGCTGCTCCTCTCCCTGGCAATGAGGCCCAAGATTTTCAAGAGAACTGAACAGTACCAGCCTCCCAAACATTTCCCAGCACTGAACTCCTCTGGGACTCAAGGCCAAATTCCTTCAGCCTCTCTGAAAGCCCTGATTTAGACTGTCACATTTACTGGAGAAAATGTCTTGCTAAAATGACGTGGTAAAAGCATGCACTAATACCTCTGGTTTTATTCACGTCTCCTGTGACATGTATTCTGACAAATGGCTACAGAAACCCTCCTGGGAGAGATTCTTCCACTCTCTTTCCCCAAACCAACATGACCTGGTACAGGGCAAAACCAGATTATAAGGACAGAAAGGGGGATGATTTTCTGTATTCCTCTAGCATCTTCCACCTCAAGAGGCCCAACACCTCATGTTTTGGAAACGCTGCCAGACCAAGAGCAACAGGAGCATCCTCGAAGAAGGCTAATGAACGCAAGGAGCACATTTAGAGTTAGTTTCAAAGGTCTCACCCTGAAGAACACAGTAAACCACAAAGCATAGTATTTGCACAAAGAGGAATCCCACTCAGGCCTCCTGTTTATGGTCTGAGGTGCCCTAGGACCAATGCTTAATTTAATAAAGTTGCACTGAAAGTGAAAGGGGTTGATTAGCTAAATGCATATAAACTCTTAAAGTTCAGCCCTTACACATAAGTGCATTATTACCGTATCTGCTGTCTGCAGTCAACAGCTCTTTGGAAGCAGCTCTCTAAGGCAGGAGGTCAGATGAGCGTGCGCAAAGCCGTGGTAGCAGCAAGGGCAGCCCACTTACGGTTCTTCAGCTGTTGAGGTGACTGACAGTACTTCCGGATTAACAGCCTTGTCCAACACCCGAAACAGTCAGCCAGAGGATACCAAGCACTTCTTTTTGAGAATGGCAAGTTGATAGTTTGCAGGAATGCCAAGGGGATGTGTTTTTCCCTGTATGATTTGTTGACATCTCCTACATGCAGCACTAAAATCTCTTTGCTGCCCGGTCTGGTGTTTTCAATGTCAAGAAATGCTGCAGAAGACAGCACTTTGCCTTGAACTAAGGAGAGCTGAATGAAGTGCCAGCAGTTTTTAATTTAAAATGCATTTAGCTTTGTGCACGGGGCTAAGAATGCACTCAGCTCCCTTAGGTGTTTCAGTGTGCACCCGTTCTTCTGCAAGAGGTGGCAAAGGCAGGACTTGGGAGCCCCTCTCCCCAGCAGTCCTGTCCCTGGTACTGCTACCAGGGCACCTCACGCATCCGCACTGCTGGCCACGTGCTTCACCCCCAAAGCTGCCTGGCACGTTCTGGCTTTATCTTCTCACCTCACAGGGATGGAGACGGCCTGTGACTTCTGTAACTGGCACTCCCAGTCATTGCGGCTTTAGACACTATAAATGTTAATGTCATTCCCCCTCTCCCTTCCTGAAGGGTGATTCAGGCACAAAATTAGCACGAGCTAAGCAACACAGAGGGTGACTGTGCTGCAATCACGAGGGTTACTACACACCACCCAAGCCCGTGACATTTCTGTAGAAACCTGAGTGGGAAAGAGAAAAGCCTCAAAAAGCTGACCAAAAAAAAAAAAAAAAAAAAAAAAAGCAGGTGAAATAAGCAATTCTGGAGGGAAAAGGGAGACACGTGCAAGACCCTCTCCAGTTCTCCAGCGCCAAAGTGAGGTCAGCAAAGCTTTACAGGACCCACCTGGCTATGCCACCTACACCCCTAAGGCAAACACTGAGCAACCAGAACAGTCGGCGGAAAAGCACAACGCGGTGGCAGCAGAAAGGACAGGTCTGCTCTCTAGAGAACATCAGATCAAAGTTCAAGGAGTTCCGAGTTTTGAAATCTTGGCTATTAAGAGCTATGACATGTTTTCTTCAGCACGTCATTAATTTTGTCCAGGTTTCAGTCCCTCGGGCTGTCTGATGGGAATAACTACGTTTATCCAGTAGGGTCATTTCAGAGGACAAACTTGTATTATAAGCAACTTTTTTCCCCGTTGCTTACGGGGGTGTTCTTGCTCTTAATGCGTCATTAAATACAAAGGATCTTTCTTAACTTTTTCTTAAGGCCAGGTAAAGCCTTCCAGTACATACATTTTCCTCATTAGTAGGATCAGAGGAAATAAATATAGGAATGTGCAAGAGAACAATCGATTCTTTTGGTTAAACAACACCCCTCAAGCAAGGAGAAAAAAAAGCAACCCATAATAAAAGTGAAAGCAAACATTTTCAGTTGTAAATTAACAAGCCAGCAGAAAGGAGTTCAAATATGTTCCATTATACATTTGCCTATTCCAGAGAAGTGATTTGCACAATATCAAAAAGAAGAAAAAAAAAAGTCAAAAATGCTAAGCGATGGTTTTTAAATATTTCAGGATGCTCTGCTCTTTTTCTGGAAAACTACTCACATTCCAGTGCTTGGCAAGAAGCGAGGCAGCTCTTCCAGGAGAGATGCGAACGCGCACGCAAGGAGGCTGTTCGTAATCAACTGAATCATTCAGTGAGACGCCTGACGTGCCTCCAAACCCCCTCCAGATACAGGAATAACATCCAGACCTTGCCCGGTGCTAAACTCCACGCACTCCGCACTGCAGGACCGTTCTCCAAAAACCAGAATTAAAATCCAAGCCAAATTCCGCAAGCTTTGGAAGCAAACCTGGCCGCAGCGGTTGCTCCGAAGGTCCGCGACGTTTGGTCCGGGCTCACGGTCGGTTCAGCCGAGCGCACGCGCTTGGCGCCGCGGTGCAGAAATCCTCTCCGCCGACGTCTCCGCACCATTAAGACCCAGGCCTGCGCCCCGCGCCCCACGGCGAAGCCGCCGGCAGCCCTCCGAGCCCGCCGCGCCGCCGGCTCCCCCGGCGCCGGCCGCCAGCCGCTCGCCCCCGGGTTTCCCGTTGGTGAGCCAAAGCTTTACCACTCACGTCTTTTATAGACAGCACATGACCTGCTGCTTGGGGAAAAGAAAAAAAAAAGTGCTTTTTGGGGTCTTGAAAGATACCTTAGTCTAACAGATATTTTTTTCCTAGAATTAGTTTCTAAATACGTACTCTACCTACCACTTCATCAAAAGCAGAGCTAAAGACACTAACAAGTCAATACATTAAATAGCTTATCTTGTTAGAGGTTTTACAGCTGCTTAATAGTAAGTTCTGGTAACTGCTGCCTGTATATGTTTATTATTGTAAGAGTCCTTTTAAAGAAAAAGATCTGTGTAATAGCATAGCCTTTCCTTTCAACTGTATAAAAATTCCATGTGCCAATTAATAACATCATTAGCAGGAAACTTAAAGAGCAGCAGAAGCTACAAAATATAGTAAATTACATTTTGAGAACAGCTTTACTGCCACTACATTAAAAAAAAATCCTATTAAAAATTTCACACATGGAAAATATTAAAATATACACCCCTCAAAAAAAAAAAAAAGGCAAAAAAAGGCAGAAAGCAGATCTGGACAGGAGATAGAGCAAACATGCTGTGTTCTCCGACAAGCAGGGTAACAACAGCCGACCGGCAGACTAGAGCCTGACCTTTAAGGGTCAGTCACATTTTCCATGCACTGTTAAATATCGCTCGCAAAGGCGGCGGGGAGGAGGGGAAATCAATTCATAAAAGAAAAAAAAAAATCACCCAACTGTCAGTGTTTACATGAAGTAACTGGTGAGAAATTAGCATTTTGCAATCAGGGCAAACGTCGTGTGACTTAACCGCACCGCAGCAAAGCTCAGCGTCACCCTGGCCTCCGGCAGCATGGCCACAGCGCCCGCGCCCCTCTCCTTTT
>NW_028186845.1:3852933-3892265 GCF_003343005.1 Rhea americana | reverse complement strand
TCAGTGGAAAGGGGGAAACGGGAAGCGGTGCCGGATTCCGGCTCGCTCCCCGTCGCCGTTCGCCACCCCGAGCGAGGACGCGGACGCCCCTCGGCCGGGCAGAGCCGCCACGCTCGGGCGGGAGGAAGAGGAAAACTGCCTCCCCCCTCGGCTCCCCGGGAGCCGCCGGAGGGACTCGAGGAGCGCGGGGCCGCGAGCCGGCTCGGCGACGCCGCGGGAGCCAGCGGGGCCGAGCGCGTCCACGAACCTGAGGCTCCCGGACAAGACATGGCCCGTAATTACTAATAATATAATTTTCACGCAGCGCTCGTGAGCACGAACCGGTTCTGTCCTCGCAACAGAGCGACAACAGAAGTCACGAGCAGTTACCAAACCAGCTTTTAAAGGTCTCTGGGGCTTTTTTTTCCTGAACCTTCATAACCGTAAAAAAAAATTGGTCTGAACGCCGTGGCCGGAGGGGCGAGGAGCTGTCCGCAGCACAGAGCGGCGGGACACAGCTCCCCCGGAGGCATTTTTAGCATTAGGAATGGAAAAGAGCAACCGTTGTGCATCACCGCATCCTCCCGGTTTCCAGAGCTGCGAAGTCTGCAACGGCACGGCTCGCGGGAGAGCGCTTCGACCGAGTTAGAGGGCGTCCTGCGAGCTCTCCGGACGGCAGCAAGGAGGCCGCGGCGCCCAGGCCCCCCTCTGCTAAACGGCGTCCGTAACCGAACCGCGGCGAGAGGCAGATGATTTTTAAAGTAATTCGTACAGAAGTTTGTATTTTGTTCTCGGGTTGCCCCTGCCCTTATTTAACTGGTAAAACCAAGAGCTGTTCTTTCGCCTTTACCAGTTCTGATTTCACTGCCTAGAAACTCCTTACACCAGAGCAACACTCATCCCAAATTAAACAAGCAGCATGGACGCAGGTTTCCTTTGAGCAGGGAAGCTAAGAAGCTTCGTCCTACACTAACCAGATTCGGCACTGCCCAGACACGCTTGCTTAAGGAATTTTTATGCAGTGGAAGACGAGATTTTCCACAGTGACAAGTGATTTATACAGTTGCCCAAACTCAGACGCCTTTTTGACAGTAGATTCCGCCTGTCCTTGGACTCACTCGTGCTCTGGAAAGCATCCTTAAAAGGAGGGTTAGTTGTTCTTTTGCATTAAGCAAAGCTATGTTAAAATGTTTGTTTCCGATAGAGCAGGGAGACAGACATCGGGCAGACGCAAGCTGTGCCTGAAGACCAGAATTTCTGGCAGATGGGTCAAGAGCAGCAGCTGCGATCACAGAGAACACATGCGTCTTTACACGCTTGGGGTTGCCATTTGGAAACCATCACATAAGACGGTTTGTAGCGGGAAAAAGGGCCATTTTTGGCAACAGGTGTCAGGATGCCGTTCTCCCGAACCTTTGCAGTGGCTATTGCAGCTGGATGTCTCATTGGACAGGGAAAAGGTCAGCACTAGTAAGGAAGCAGTACTTGCTCATGACAGTACCAGAAATACCATGCCAAAATATATCTTTCTCGTGGCCCAATCGCTACCTGCGTGAGAACAGCGCTGACCTGCCTGAGTAGACTGAGCTGCCACTGTTCACAACCAGGCCTGGATTGCCTTGCAGTCCACTGTAGGCTTGTGCCAGACTCCCTATGCCAGTCAGGAGCACGTTTCCCTTCTTTCAGGGAGCAGATAATCTACCTACACAAGGCACCAGGATGTGAAAGAGGAAAAAAGGCTTTCATGAAAGCAAAAATAAATAAATAACATGACTGTTTTGGCCTTCATCCCTGATGGGAAGCAGGTGGCTAGCACAGGGATGGCCAAGACGGAACCTAAAGAGGTGGGGTACCGCAAGATTGCAGGGCATTTGATTTAATATTCAAATCTCGAGTTTTTGCAGAGCTCGTCACATACCACTTTCTGCAGCAAAGTCAGAAGGCAGCTCTGCAGATGCTGTGCAAGCCAGTAAGCCATGCAGAGGTGAGGGCTGCTGCTGGACTTACCAAGCCACGCAACAGAGAACCACAAACACCTTATCATCACTGAGATGCTACAGAGATAAGGCATCGGAAACAGCTAGGGACACTTTTATGTTTATTCAGCAACGAGACCAGTGCATCAAATCTTTCCTGCTAACTGAAGTCCCAGACATCGAGCAGAAAACGACAGCGTCAACATTACCGATACCTATGTTGACTTGGCCGGACCGCAGCAAGGCAACTTCTGAAATGGTTCCCTCTTTGTCCTTCTTTCAAGATGTTATAAACAGCTTATTCTCTTTCAGTGGGGCCAGGGAGACCCAGGAACTGTTATAAGCACAACCAAGAACGAGTTTACCAAATCCCTTATGCCAGGGACACTTAAAATGCTGCCCCAAACACACTGTGCAGCAGCAGGAATTAAATAAGCAAAGCCATTGTGCTCCCAGGATCTTTTCAAGAAGGATTGTGGAGTACTCCAAGCAGAACCATGTGTCGTGCAATGGTGTAAGCGCAGCTTTGCCCTCTTTCCTCCTGGGGAGGACAAGGAGGTTGCAGATCACTTCCAGAGAAGTGCTGTGCAGGTTAACGAGCACTCTTGTTTTCTCCTTTATAGCTGCGATATAGAGGACTATGAAGAGTGATGCAAACATCTTGCTTAGCAATACACAATCGGAGGCTCGGAATAAGAGGCGGACGAGCATTACGGAGAACTGTGTCAAAGGCAGAGCAAGCTCTACAAGCTTTTCAGAGGTGAGTGCACCAAGGATTACTCCTTAAAAATCAGCCTGCTATAGAGCAGAAAGCAGGGCAGCAGGAGGATAACTCAGCAACCAGTGATTATAAAGGGAAATAAATTATCATTACAATACAGCTGTCCTCAGTATCATTTTAAAAGATTACTCCTACTGAAAGCACATCTTGAGCCTGGTAAGACAAGCAGGATTCCGGAAAAGCAGATCACTTCCAAATGTGCCCAGCAGAACTTAATTCCCAGTGGCAAGTTCTGCAACTTCCAGAATTACATCTTTACTCTAAGCAGGGCTGTGAACCAGAAAGCTGCCATGCAGCAAAGCAATTTGCTTCATCAAGTATTCAAAAGGGTCAGCTCTTCCCAGTTTTTATTCCTAAAACCCAGTCCTTCAGCTCCTTCAGCTATTTGCTATTTATGCACACTGTTCATCTGAACTTGCCCAGTACTTGTAAGCATTCACAAGTCTTTAGATAAGGCTTACTCTAATCATAAACAGCAAAGCTCAAACAGAAAGATCTCAGCAGTAGTCAGAGTTACTGACAGAAAGGAAATTATATAGCAGGTATGGAGAGAAAGCTTGAGCATGTATGTTACATATTTAAATGAAGTCAACAATTCTCCAAATTTCCCCCCTCCCTTTTTTTTTGAAGGCTGCAATTGCAAAGGTAAGATTCTTACCAAAAATAATCAAACAGCTCTTCTTGTCACAGTGGGAGAGGAAGAGGGCAGGGGAGAGGCTGAATAGCACATAATTAATATCCAAGCTTACTGTGGAACAGTGAGAAAGCATGGCCAGGAGGAGGGGAAAAGTCAAACTAGAGGAAAGGAAAAAGAAAAAAAAGCCCATAACAATCCAGAGAGTTTAGATACTTGATGCACTGTCACAAGAGATAAATTGTCCACAACAAAGTAAGCACAGATGAGGAGTGACCCATGAAATGTGTGATGTACACAGAGGAGCAATGCCTCTCTCATCCTACACTGTTATGCACTCAAAGAGAAACATGAAGGGAGTATGATTCATGCTTCCCTGCTACATAACCCTATTTACACTTCTGCCTCCTTTTTGGCTCTGGTTGAAGGCTGGGAAAATGCTTGATTTCTGCAAATGAGTCCCTTAATAAATTAGGGAAGCTTCTCACTATGGAAAAAACCATCCCCAGTGAAAGTCAGGGCAAGCAAACACAGTGACTATTAAATACAGAGAAAACTCAAGAAATATACATTATTACATCTTAACTTCTTACCTTCCTTCTTAATTCCTTACCTCCTCGATTTTTAATCAACTCATATTTTTTTCTTCCATTAAATATTCTTTTAACTGGCATACTGCATCATTGTCCCATTGCTGTTTCAAGAATTTCCCCCTCCCAAATACTAACTTCTCACTTTAAACCCCAAATCTGTTAACACCCACGCAGATAGTTTAATGAACCTGAGGGCTGCTTTGTGCTACGCTGAGCTTTAGTAGAGAGAAGGGGAGAGGAAAACAAAACAAAAACAAAACAAAAGAGTAAAAGCCAAAGTCCTCCAATTCTACAGAGACCCTGTTCCACCAACTAGTCAGACCAAAACCAGCTTCTCCCCCCAAGGCTTTGCCATCGCCCCGCTCCCTTCCTTTGCACAAAGCAAGCCAGCCCACCTGCAGCATCGGGCTGCATCTCGGACGCTCCTCTTCCCAAAGCGCGTACTCTCAGGACGCAATAACCTCTCTTCAGGCTAAAAGCACACAAAAAAATAGTTGCAGGTTGAAGAACATGCAGGAGCAGCAAAACAGAACTATCATTTCTGACATTACCCTGCTGGTGAGTCATCAGTTAATTCCTGTTTGTCAGTTCCTATAAAGACCAAGATCTACAAAGGCAGCTGAGGCCAACAGACCCTGGATTCAGAAGGCAGCTACGCTCGGGCCCAGGTGCCCAGAGGCAAAGACACCCATCTCCCCTTCAACCGAAGGGGCAGCGTCCTTCCCTCCAGCCTCTCGCGCAGCTACGAGAACCCCGGCGGTGCCTCGCCGCCGCGTCCCGCGCGGGCTGACCGCGCCGGGGGGAGCCCGGGGCCGCCGCGGTGCCGAGCGGCCCCCGGCGCGGGGGGCGAGCCTCGGGCGGCCGCCGGCGAGGCAAGACGCGGCACGGGCGCCGCGGGGCGGCTGTCTGCACAGCCCGCCCTTCGGTTCAAAGCCCGCCCGCCGGCCTGCACGGGGAGGGGGGAGCGAGGAACATTTGTATTTAATGGTAGGGACCACATGCTAATTTGCAGTCTCTATACCAAAGTGTCCAAAACGTCGCTTGTGCTGGACGGGTGCTTTACTCCCTTTGCTCTCGCGCTCCAGTTGTTCCTTCCCGTGGCGACCCACCGAGTCCTTCCCATGCTTTCGCCGTCTCCCCTACAACGAACTCTGTTCGATCAAAGCTTTGCAGAACAGAAAAGTCCGCTCCCCTGCTGGAGCCAGCCAAACCAGGCTGTTTTCCCTAGAAGGAACAGCTTTTAAATTTAATTCTAATCTTCTACAAGTCCGAGCTGGGAAAGCTGGAGATCAACACCACCAAAACAAACCAAGTCAGCAGGGACCAGAAGAGTCAAGTCCGTTATCCTGAACACCGTTTCCCCACACCCCGACTGCTCTGCCGACTCAGCTCAGGGTTTCCAGATCTGCCCACGAGGGGACCGGGGCTTGCTCAGGGTCAGCACAGCCTCCTCCACGGGGGATCAGAGGTAAAGCGTTCAAAAGTCCCATTAAAAAAGTAGCAGCCTTCTGATGTTTAAGTGGCTTCATGCTTTTGGAAAACAAGGACTTAGTACCTTGCTGATCCAGTACGTTATTGGAAAATTGCGTTTCTACTGCTTAAAAGCTTGCGGCTCTAGGAAAATTTGAGTTACAGAATAGGTTTTCAGCAATAAAGCCTCACATTGAGCAGCCTGAGTTCTCCTAAGCTAATTATCAAAAGCCAATGCTGGCAAGGCATATTACCCACTTAATAGATTCAATAAAAGATTGTTCATTTGTGCACATTTTGAAAGGGCAACCCTTTCTGCATCTCTCCTCTTCCACTGTTATATTTAAATACATTAATATTTTAATCTAAAAGCACAGGCAATTTATCTCTTCTTTAAAAATAAATAAGGTGGGGAAAGCGAACATTTTTTGAAAGCGGTATCTAGAGAAACATTTTAATGTAGATACAGACATGCTTCAATTCTCCTAAAGCATACGAAAGGGCAGCTCCAAGGTTGCATGGGACTAGCAATTCTGGATGCCCAAATTGAGATCTGTTAATCTGTTAAAAGGAGCCCAGTTTTTAGAAGACAAAAAACCCACAACCATCTATTAATTGCTTTTGCAACGTCAGAGGAGCAAACAGACTTCCATCACTTCAGAGAAATATTTCCTTCCACGTTAAAAAGACAAATAATAATACTAATAGAGAGACAGGAGGAGACAGACAGACATCTGGGTTATGTTCCAAATGTAATTAGAAGCCTGACAACAGGGCAGAATAATGTCAAACAAATTACGAGCAATGTGTTTTCATTCACAGGGTGACAAGTCAACAGGCAGTCAGTTAACTTTAAGACTGATTATGTACCGATTCCTTAAATAAAATAAGCACACTCACATACACGTAAAGCAACGGGAGTCCAAACACACCATCGATTTCCCTTGGGCAGGGCTGAACATCCCAATTATATCCGAGAAGTTGGCTGAGAAACAATGAGTATCGAAAGAAAAAAGAAACAACAACAGCAATAAATCCCTGACGGCGAAAGCCACCGTTCCTCTGCGGGTGCCCAAGCCGCTTCGGGTGCTTCGGACCCCAGTGTTGGGGCTGCTGAGCATCCTCCCCATTCACCCCTCCTGCGGGTCCGCTCCCCGCGGACGGGGAAGGGCTTCCACGGTGCCCGGGCAGCCCTGCCGCGGCCGACTGGCGCGGCCCCCTCCCACGCCAGGGCTTTCGGCCAGGGCGAGGAGACGCGACCCCTCGAACCACGTATCCCCGTGCGTTTACCAGCGCAGCTCGTTAGCAGAGAAGCGCACGCCGAAGACTGCTGCCGGAGCCGGCGATCCCCCGGGAAGCCCCGATCGGGTCTCGCAGGAAAGCGGTGCCTTTCCTTCTCCGACATCCCCGGGCAGCTCCTGCTCCGCAGCGCGGCTCCCCGCCCCGGGGCTGCCCCGCGCCCCGGCCCTCGGGGCCTCTGCCTTCCCCGTCAGCGCCCGAAGGGAGCAACTCTGCAACGCTTCGGCTCTCCGCCGCCGAGGCGGCACCGCGAACCCCGCCGCCGGGGCGGCGGAGGGGGAAGATGTGCGACGAGGCAGCATGACGGATGAAGGAAAAAAGGTTACAAAAGCAGAACAGACTAGAAAGGCACTTATAGGATAATAATCCTTGCCTGTGCTTCTAATTATATCTGTAATACTTAAAGCTAAAAGGATTTTAGAAGGCCAATTTACTTCTCATCCTCTGCCACGTTCTGCTGGCGTTTGCCCCAAACGCCTGAAGACAAAATGGTTGGTTTCAGGATCTGCTACCGCGTGCGAGCTGGGGCGAAACCTTCCCGGAGAACCTGCCAGGTCAGCGGCGGCACACGCCGCACCAGGCCCCGAGCGATGCCCGGGGCAACCTGCGCCCAGAACGCCTCAAACCTGCGTTTTCAGGCTCAAGAAAGCCCCAGCTGTTCATTAGCTGAAGGCTGCTAGTAGGTTCCCACCACCCCAATCTCATCTCGCAGGTTGTGTACCGGTTCTCTGGCTGCCACGTGAAAGGTGCCAACGCAGAGGCAGGGAACCCAAGCCCCAAAGGGTGGGAATCGGTCTCGCCGGGAGAGGAACAAGCCGAGCGGCCCCGTCGGGCACACAGCTGCTCTCAAACCTGCCCGCGGACACGCGGATCCAGCAACGCCGCTGCAGTAATGCCGGGCACCTCCTGGCAAAAATAAATAAATAAATAAACAGCAAAGCAGAAACCCGTGGAACAGCACCAGATAGTAAATCAGACGTCAGCTTGAAACGCTGCAAAAAGAAATGAAGCCGTTTGGAACGGGCTATGCCAAAGCTCGCCCGAGCCGGGAAGCGACACCTCTGCTCTCTGCCAGGCGCGAGAGACGGGCTGGAAGAACGACAGCTCTGCCCAGGCAGAGGCAGACAGCGGTGGAGGCATTTTGTTAGATCTCTCTGGACTCTTCAAGTGCTTCTTTAGAGCTTTACTTAAGTGATTTATGAAGCTTCAAAGCTTACAGCCATAAACAAGTTCATTCTGATTTTGTCTCTGCGGCACGAACTGACCTAAACTCCTCGAAAATTTAAAACAAACAGATAGGAAATAGTATGCATTAGATAAGCAAGCAAAGACATAAATTGTAATCATAAAGCTACTCGGAGCAGAGCGCTCTGGAGAGGAAAAAATACTTAGCCTACCTCCTCGCGAACAGCCGGGCTTCTGCACAACCCGGAGCGCCGTCGCTCCAGAGAGGCACGGTGCCCCGCGAATTTTAATGCCGCGTGCCTGACTTCACGAAACCAACCCAAATTTCAGAACACAAAAGCCCGCAGCAAGTCCTTCGGGCAGAGGTCATAACGGGAAGCATTTTGAGTTGGAAATAAACCAACATAACGACAAACGCAGCAGCGCACTCCCGGAATTAGTGTTACCGTCTGAAGGGAACGGGACCGTCTCCGCGCTCGCAATCTGCTGCACGATTCAAGAGCTTTGCACGTCGCTGCTAATCAGCGTTTTCTGCTCGGGAATAGGGGGAAGGGAAGGACTTTGGAAAAAGAAGAAAAATGACACCAGGGATGTCGTTATAACCGTTCAGAATACTTCAAGTCATGCTTCAGATGCTGCAGTGAGAGATCTTACCCAACAGCTTTGGGGAACAAGGTGGTAATATTTATCACCACATTCCCCAGCTCAATATGCTGAAAGCAGTCTAAAAAAAAAGAAAAAGAAAAAGAAAAAGAAAGAAAGAAAAGGAAAAGGAAAACTTACACACACCTGCCTTAGAACAGTGAAGTTTCTTTTATTACTTATAACTGAATCAAACTAGAAACGCGGGCTAAGACGACAGCCTTGTCCCACCAAGACAAACACGCTTTTGCAAGAGGACAAAACCGCTCCAGTATATTGGGTGTAAAGCGATAAATCTAAAATTCTCTCTCGCACTGGGGAGGTCGATTCCAACACGCTCGCGCAGCGGCTCAGGCGCCTCCCGCGCGGCCACCACCTCCCAGCTCGGCTTTGCCCGGAGGCGCGACGTGCCGCGAACACGTCTGGTTTTGGAAGAGGACTCTCTCCCCGCTGCTGGTTTCCCAACTTTCTGCTTTGTAGAGCTGCGCGAAGCGAGGACGCGCGAGCGCAACCCGAACCGCAAGGTGCAAACGAAACCGCGCGAGGCCCTCGGCGGCTCCAGCCAGGCGCTTCCCCAAGCGGCAGGGAAAGCACCGGCCCCGCCGCGCCGCCTCTGCGGGCGCTCCGAGCAATCCGCTTTAGAAAACCAGCAGCAAGTCACGTTCACGTCGCCCTTCTCGTAACAGCGCAACTTGAGCGCGCTTTAACTTAGCCTTCGCGTCGCTAAAGAAACACCCAATTTAACAAAGCGCCGCGGTATCGATTAAGGACTGAGCGAACGATACCTTCGCATTACGTTACGCCCGTTAGCCTTTGATTGACGGGTACGCTTTGGTCAGCTCTGTTTTTGAATTCAGGATGCTGGTATCCTGAAGGATAGCTCTTTACTCCACTGAAGTAGCACTTGCTATTAAAAAAAGAAAAAGAAGAAGAAGAAGAAAAAAGCGCTCTCAGAGAGCGAAGGAACACCTACAAAGCAGGCAATTAAGCACTAAACAGTCTTTCTCTGTATATGAGTTAAAAATAAAAAGGTAATAAAACTCTGAAATCTAAACGTCTTTGCTGCACGTGTTTTTGGTAGAATAGTTAGTTCCAAATAAATCAGCTTGTGCTCTGCTGCCAAGAGGGAATCGAGCGAGACGATGCAGGCTCCTTGCTAGGTTGCCAGGAATAGGTGTCATGGAAAGCAGATGCCTCCACGGACGGACAACTGGTCGATCCGACACGTCGGTTAGAAAACAAACCGATCTCCCAAAACAGTTTTCAGGAAAAATAAATAAATAAATACGACTTATTTTTGTCTGTCTCTAGCCCCAGAGGACGTCCTGGAGAACAACAGGCGCCTTTTCTCTCATTTTTCAAATGGGTAAATCCAGTTCAGCCATTTCTTACACTGCATGGGTACAGGTAAGAAGAAAAACACTTTGTGGATCATAAGGCATTGGTTTCGTGCCAATGGGAGCGGTATGTGCTCGGTGAAAAGGTTATATTTTTCTTTTTATTTACATGTGAATCCACAGAGCTTACTGCTATTGTATCCAACTACCTGCTGTCACACCCCTGTACCACTAAAAAAAAAAAAAGAAGGAAATAAAAGGAAGAAATTACCCTCTAAAACAATTTTTTTTGTGTGTGTGCTGAAGTCGTCAGTGAAGAAATATAAAATACAATTGTAACAAGCTCAGATTGCTGCTTTAGACTCTAATGGCTTCAGAGCAGTAATTAAGGCTTTTTCCTGAGTTCATAACCGTGCCGTAACGCATTTATCAAAAGCGCGTTGCTGCAGTGGACACATCCCCTCTTTGTGCAATATTCCGACACCTCCCCTTGGACACTATCGGTAAATAAAATCTTACGTGGTCCAATTAAAGAAAGCATCAATCCAAATCACTTCTCCGTGGCTATCTTGTCTTGGATGCACCGCACCATCGAGTTTTTAAACGGAAAATGAACAAGTGTTTTGGATACTGTGAGAAATCTCCTCTCCAGAACCACGCTGGGCTGCGAAGCCGCCCAAGCCCGTGCGATGCAGAGCCCGCTCCAGGCGCGGGGACACGCGCCGGGCACACGCGCGAGACCCCCGCTGCCCAGCGACGGCTGCCCGATGGGCAAACGCAAGCGGGCGAGGACTGCCACGACCCGGGCTGAGCGCAGCTGAAATTGGGCTGAGCGACATGGAGCATCCGGAGGGTCCGCTGCACCTGGGAAGCTCTGGACACTCCAGCCCAAACAGGCTTTACCCAGAGGACGGAGGCAGGGAAAAAGAGGGAAGGCTCAAAGCACGCGCAGCCTTCCTCCCCTGGCGTCAGCAGAAGGGGTTTCGACGGCGTGCGCTGGCCAGCCCGCAGAAACGACGGCTCCAAGACTTCAGGGCGGCGACAGCCGAGAACGCACCACCCTTCTTCTCAGCACCTGGAAGGTTTTGAACCAAGCAGGTACTTGGTCTCTCAACTGCTACCCAGGGGCAAATTTGAGAGTTTGTTTAAATATAGTATTATTATTAGGCCAGCGTTCAAGCCAGAAGTAGCAATCCCCAGTCCACGTAAGGGATGTAAAGCCCTTAGCACCCCTTACTTGTTTAATCAGAGTTATCTGCTTCCTCGGCGCGGGAGGGCTCACGCTCGTGATGTCTGACTGCTCCTCGGTGCAGCAAGAGCTGCGGGCAGTAGCCTGACCAGGACACTCGACAGCATAGCTCTGCCCCTCTGATTTTAGTATCCTATGCAAAAAATCACCACCAATTCCCCCTAACAGCACCGGCGAGACAGGCAACGCAGACAGGCGGCAGGCAAAGGAGCTCTGGGGATTTTGTCTCTGGATTTGTAGGGGGCAATTAGTCAAGAAGCCTTCTAGAAAGCCCGGAGTGAACGGAGAGTCCTAGAATTGGCTACAGTAAGCAAAAAGCACAGCTCAAACACCGAAATGTCCTTCACCAAGCTGATCTTTAAAGTACCTGGAAGAGCTGCACCAGCCTCCATTTAAAAGTAAATAAATATTTTTTAAAAATTAAAATAAAATCATCATTCAGAAACAGACTAGCAAGCTTTCATTCAGTGAAGTCCTGCCAGAACAAAATTACTTCCTGGTGCTAATGGGCTCTTAGGTTTTTGTTTTTTAAAATCATAAAAAATAAACAACAATACACTTAGCAAGGAATTTGCCACAGATTTCCCTCAACAAACCCTTTCTCCATTCACTGCTTCCCGACAAGAACTGAGCTACCAACTCACCAGTAATTTCTTCCTCATTAGGGAAAAAGTAAAATGAAAGTTCAGAGCCTGAAAACATTTATTTCGTTCTAGGCGTATGTTAAGGGCCTCCCTGCTGCTGGCACGCACCAGCGGTCCCCTCTGCCTCTGTTAATTCTCTGCAGAAGGGAAGAGGAAGAAATGCTGAGCTTATAAGGTGCAACCAGAGGCCCAAAGTAAACATTAATTTAGCTTTATTTATACCAAGAAGATTTATTTATTTTATTTATTCCAAGAAGAACAGGTCCAAAGGCTCCTGGCAAAGGCATCGCGTTTGGCAGCTGGGGAGGTTGCCATCGTGCCGTGCCAGGTATTCCCCTACCAAACCACCTGCTCTTGGCACATCCCAAAACACTGGATCCCTCTCCGACTTCCCGGAGCCCCCGACGGCTCCTACCTGCTGCTCCCGACGGGCCGCTCGGCCGATGCCCCGCCGCGGGCACCGTCCCTCCCGGGCGGCCGACTCGCTTCGCAGCCGGGTTGAGCGGAGAAGCGCGGGAGGCGGGCGAGCCTCCGCGCCGGCCGGGCGACACGCCGCCGAGGCGCGCGCTCCCCGAAGCGCAGCCCGGCCGCGGAGACGCTGGCACAAGCTGTTCCACCAAACACGCCAGCTTATTCCTCGTTTAAAAAAAAAAAAAAAAAAATTGCACAGACTAAACGAACCAACTCCAATAAACTTTTATTGCTTCCTACACCCAGTTCTCTGAGGAGTCCTAGCAAAACCTCAGCCTGCCACGGAAAACGCTGGGGTTTGGATGCAACACAGCCCGCGGGGCGGAAAAATAACTCCTGTTCACATGCTGGCCACCAGAAGTGTCAAACAGATATTCAGGATAGATTCAGCCCTGAAGCAGAAAAGAAAAACCACTTCATCCGCACTTACGAGCTGGTCACACCCTCGAGCTCTCAGGAGAAGTTTTACAGCTTGTAAAACCCTCCGGATTCAACCGGGGAGAAACCACAGCAGCCGCCTGCGCCGGGGAGAAGGCAGGTCTCGGCAGCCCGGCGCACGGGCCGGGACGCGGCCGGCGCCTTGCAGCACCCCGCCGCAAACCAAGGCGTGGGACCCGGACGGGCCCCCCCGCCGCGCCGCGGGGCTGCCTGCGCGGAGGGCAGCGCGCCGCTCCGACTCGACGCCGAAGTCTTCCTCGCAGCACGCGCCGCCCGGCTGTCCGTTACCGACCCCAAAACCACAGGGCGCGGGGCACTGCTTTACCTAAGGCCACGAACGGGAGACGCAGCAAGACGAGCCGCACACGCGGCTCAGACACCTTGGTGTTTTCCAGAAGGTCATTTCACGTGGCTTTTACACTTCGCTTATCAAATTATATTTGAGTAGGTGCAGCCATCTCCATTGAAGAAACCACCCTGCAACTTTTTCCTTCAAAAAGGGAAATAAACACTATTTCTAAAGCATTTTGCACGAGAGGATGTTCAAGTCCTTCACCGGCACTCTGCCTCCCGGAGGCCCCGAAGCCGACAGCCGCCCTTCCTCCAAAGGGCTCCCGCGGTGCGGAGCGGGGAGCTCTGCCCGCCACGACGCCGGCGGCAGCACCTCGGATCTCCACCGCCTGCGCCCGCCCGAGCCAGCGCTGCCGCCCGTAACGAGGGGCCTTTTACCGCCCGCGTTTTTCTCGCGCCTTCCTCGCCATCACAAGCATCCCCCGGTTTGCTCGCAAGTCATTCCATTAGGAGCGAATACGCTGCGGCTCCCTGGCAGCGGGATTCGCCGCAGGGAGTCGGGCAGGGAAGAGCGCCGTCGTGCCAGCCACCTGCACCCCCCCTTCCGCCCAGGGCCAGAGGCAGCGCGCAATTGCATTATGCCAACTAAATAAAATTATTCCCCCTCTGTTCCAAGACATAAAACAAGCACGTTATTATAGTCATAGCCACCGTGATTTAATAATTTAAACAAAAAGACACGCACAACGATAGGAGCATACGAAGTAGCGCAGCACTTCATTACTGCTGGAACTGTCATTTAGGATCCCCAAAAACCAAAGATGCTCCTGAAAATTACAAGTGCAAGTGCGTCCCTTCGAAATTACAACTTAATCATATAGCATGCAGCACAGAGTTTTAAAAACCCCTGTGATCTTTTGGTTTTTTCTCTCCATGGTTGGGGGGGGGAAGCCCTCAGAGATAATAAAACATTTAACATATCAGTGGAAACAGATTACTTATGAAACAGGATTTGCAATGCAAAAAGCAAATGGCGAAGCATCACCTTCTCGCTCCACCTTCCCCCTGGGTTGCTGCCGGAGGCTCGCCTGCTCCTCCACGGCGGGCCAGCGGCACAGACAGCAGCCCGCTTCCCCTCCACCCTTCTGCAGGAAAGGGCTCAGCCCGCTCCCGGAGCGGCGCGAGGAAGGAGCCGAAACGCAAGCCAGCCGCCCGAGGTCTAAGTGCCTTGAAAGCTCTAGACCACGCTGTACGGAGAAGTTAATCTAGTAAAAAGGCTTTGGGCACTTAGCTGCAGCCCAAATATAGCTCTTCGCCAAGACTGAGGACAATATGTTATTAACTAAAGTTTAATTATATCCACAAACATACATTTCTAGCTGTGGCATATAACCATGTCTCTGCAGATTTTATTTTGTTCTTCTAGTGGTCCTATTAAGAAATTAGCTTTGTGTTTACTTTCATAGTCCAGAATACACACGTATCGGATATTAAATTTGCTCTTGTTTTGTTTCCATAGGAATTTTACTGCTTCCATGTTAATTAAATTATGTCAGGAACAGACAACACTTTACAAAGGACCCTCTAATCAGTGGCTAAAAAGGGATGGCTGTAATACTGTATTTATGTAAAACCCGCAAGATTATTTTCAAAAGACAAAGCACGATCTTAAAGCGCAAGCTATTGTCTCCCCACCCATCAAATGCAGAAATTAAGCAGTGAGGACAAATCTTAATTATTACGTTTGCAATGCTTTGCGTTAGGTGAGATAAGTGTGCAAAAAAGCATCACTCCCTGGAGAAATTAGAAGATTCCAGCTCCTCACGACACACAGACCATTTATTTAAAAGAAATCTGGCAGGAAAAAAAAAAAAAAAAAAAACAGAAGTCAGCAGCAGACATCTACCAGGCCTCTACAGCCAACAACTGCCCCGCACACCTCAGCGGGGAAAGCTTCCCCACCTCAAAGACCCAACACCACTCTGACGTATAAAAAAAAGCGGTATGGAAAGGCTTCCCGCTACCCCAAAAAACAACCCGATAGGCCAACTGCCACAGCGGCTATGCGAGCAGCTATGAATATTTTATACCCTCCCACACTTCCGAGCGCATCAGCTGAACGTGCAAGCGAAGAGCACATGCTCCTCCAGCCTAATGGAAGGGGCAGAATTCAATTAATGACACCGACTTCAGAAGTCGGCAGAGACTCCACAAATGGCTCATTCGGGAAATTTTTCTTCCTGAAAGCTTCTGCGCACAATAATAAAGCAACCATTGCAAGCATTTATTTATTAATACAGAAAGATTTATTTATGAGAGATCTGCAATCAGCTTAACTTGTGAAAGCGCTGCTGGATGCAGCTTAGCCCTTGGCTGGGGTTTCTCGTCTGCATTTGCATCGGGGAGCAGCGCCCGTCAGCGCCGGGGTCGGCTTGGAGCAGCCCGGGCGACACCCGGACACTCGCAGTTGTTGTTCTGGCTCGAGGCTGCCGACGTCGGCGGTCACCCCGGCTCTGCTTTTACGCCCAACTCCAATATGACAGAGGGAAAGAGGCGGATTTTGCAGGCAAGGAAGTGTCCCCTCCCCGCTTCCTACTGTTGCCTTATCCGAATGGGTTTGCCACATTCTTCCATTAAGATTTCACAGAGCCCAGAGAGTCAAAAAAAGAACATTTTAGGTCTTCAAGGAAGCAGATTTACACACTGTTTCAGCTGTTGCTCTTACAAGGGACAAACCCAAACCAAAGCCTTGCCCAGTTCCCAAGGATCTGGATCCTAGTCCTCTTCAGCTGGGCCTCCATCGCTCACAGTCATGGCGAAAACAGTGAGACCAAGCAGAGCTAGAGACAGCAGGGCCTGCACCGAGCGTACTGCAAAATTCAGCACAAGGGCAGGCGTAAAAGCAAGGCAGCTCTTCCAGCAGCAGCACCCTGGGATCAGCCCGCTGCCAGCTTCCGAAGTCCCAACACCTGCCGTGCTCCTGCTGAGCCTGGGCTCTCCCGCGCCAGAGCCTCAAGCGCAGCCGACGCGCTCTCGCGCGCCTTCCTCCGCGGTCCAGGCTACTGCCCCTCCGCTGAACGCTCCCCAGCTCCGCGAACCGCAGCAGCGCCCTCGGCCGCCCGGCAGCCCCGGGAGGCGAGTGCCGCTGGGGCAGCAACGTCCCCAGGCGCCAGGCAGGGGCAGCCCACGGGGCGCTCGGGCAGGAGCCTCCTCGCCCGCCTCCTCCGCTTCCAGCTGCAGCCGCTTGCCAGCACAGCTGCTCGTTAAAGCTTGAACTGACATCGGAAGACTCAGGGGCAAATTAAAAAAACCCTATGTTTCTTAATCTGATTCATGCTTTTTTAATGACTTAGTATCCTGTGGAAAGCACCTCTTCCAGGACAGTACTTTGACCGCTGCGTTTCACAAATATAAGACGATTTTCTAATGCTTTGTTAAACTTCTCACAGAAGTATTTATATCAGCACCCTTCTATTTTTTTCCAATAATAATCTAATTCATGTGCCTCTTATCTTAGCTATGAAACAGCACGTTAAATCCAAGACCACAGCTCGTCTAGATAAACGAGATTGGGCGCATCTAGCAAGTTATTCCTCCTGCTGCTATTTCCAGGCCCGGCGCGGGCAGGGAGGCGAGCAGTAACTGCCCCTCTGCAAGGGAGCAAATAGTCAGGAGGGACTTTGCCTTGGTCTATTCACATGTTAATTAACATTCTGGCAGCCTTTTCCAGAAATAACCTTCAACAGTTAGTTACCTAGAAACATAATCCATCAAAATAAACCTCAAAGAAAAAAAAACACCAAACTTTCACTAGCAGACTGCATTCTAGCTGTACACAGAATTGGCAGACAAATTAGACTCGTTCATCAAGGAAATAGCCTAAATTAATCTCAAGGTGATTTTCTTAGACAGTTCTTTTACAAATACAAACAGTGCTGTCAAAGTTTCCCTCGCCTCATTCTTTGTTCCTCTCCATCAGCTCTTAAAAATATAATCGAAACATTAAGGGCCTCTATAGGGCTTAAGAGCATCTAGGGGAGCCTAACCACCAAGGGAGGCCTCCCGCTCTTGAGCTTGGCCGTTAAGCCATCCAGAAAGGGTTAAAACTTCCAATCAAATAAAATGAAAGCTTTCCTCCAGCACTGAACCATTCCGCCTCCAAAACTCCCTCCTCAAATTTCTTTCTAAATTGAAAAAATACTGTATTTGCATCCCCTTCTCTTTTTAAAATAAACACAACTGCTGGGATGATACAAACACAGCGCAGTCAAAGGATTTTCCTCAGCTACTTGGAGCACTCCTGATCTGCATATTGATTTTAACTCGCTATTCTCCTTAAACAAAACGGGCAAGAGAAAAAAAATCAGTCGATACAGAAACGCTGGTGCATCTTTCGCTCTACCCCGACCCCGCAAGCCCAGCGACCAGCGCGGACGGGGGCCGCAGAACGCGCCGCCCCCCCGCGAGCCGGCGTAGTTTCCATCTGAAGCCTCGCAACCCACGCGCGACTAGAAGCGGGCAGCACGCAGCCACCCCCGGCGAACACCCCCAGCGCCGGGACCGGCCCCTTGAATCACCTCAAAAGATACAACCTGAGGACTTTCGCAAATTCTCTTACTGAGCCTGAACTCTGCCTTCGTCCCTTCTCTCCCGCAACCAAACATCCATCAGCTCAGACTCGCGCGTTCAACCCGCGCTGCTGACCAGGCCGGACGGAGAGAGCCGGTGGCAGCTCCAGCGACCTAAGCTCTAGGGCCCGTTCTGCTGAAATCTATCGAATTTTGCTTTTGGCCTCAGTGCAAGTCAGATGAAGCCCTAAACAGGTCTACTCACATAACACAGGAGAGCTTGAAGCAGGTGAAGGAAGGCAATATAAGGGAAGAAAATCTCAAAGCACACCAGGTTCCTCTGATAAGGTCCTATCCTATGCAATAAGAAGTCAGTATCGTTCTTATCTGCATTATACCAAGCATCTTTTGCTTCCAAAAGGCAGAGTTTTCAGCTACCTTCTCCCCCTTTACCTCCGCTGACGTTACAGCTCTTCCTTACAAGGCTGCTGCCAGCTGATACATGGTCTCTCTGGATATCATGAATTAAGTTCCAGCTTTTTCTGACACTTGCACAGCTAGAAGGACATTTATCAGGTTAAGCCCAGATTTCTTTCCCTGTTTTACCAGCAGAGTTTTGGATGACTAATCAAAAGACTGAATATATTTTAAAAATCTAATCCTCCCCTCACTATTTATACTAGTCAATGTCACTTTGACACTCTTCAGGCTTTTGATTTTGAAAAGAAAAAAAAAAAAAAAAAAAACTTTCCTGCTTAAATTCCCACATAACGAACATGCTCTTATAAGCAGACAAAAGTGCTCTTCCCTTCCTCCCCAAGTTAGCTTCAGCTGTCACACATTCACACTAAAGTCATCTCACCAAAAACACAGTAAGCATTTTCCTTCTTGGGAACTGCCTGTTCTTGCAGTTATATTCAGTGGACCAGAAGAGCATGGCATAGTCCAAGAAATCAGATAAATTACTTTTCCTAACTGCAAAAGAACCTGCCTTGGCTGGATACAGTTGTCACCACCCAAGAGCCAAGAATTCAGCTCAGTGAGTTACAGAGATGCCTCCTGCAATGCAAATCAGCACTGCAAATAGTGATCAAGCAGTCACCCATTACCGATACGGCTTTGGGGCTCTGACTGGTCTTTATATAGCGTTTCCTCTTGCAGTTATAAAGAATTTCAAGCAAAACACTCGCTTCGTAAATTAGTCTAAAGATTTTTCAGAACTGCCATCCATGAATTGCTACCCCCGATTTTAGTAACTGGAAAACAGTCAATAGCTCTTAGCTTTTTGCATTTGGCTCTGTTTTCAGTTTGTGCAGATATGGAAAATACATTTTACTTCAGTTTGATCTCTGCATTTTGAGTCAAGCTTGACCACTGTTTTTGCCATGGTTTGTATTGCCCTTTTTCACCTATATTGGTTGTAACTTGTCTTTCTAGGCAAGTTATCAAGACGGAAACTGGGCCAGTGAAAGTAACTGTACCTTAGATCTACCCTGAGATACTGAGCCTGGGGTTGCCCCTTAATGCTGGGAAAAGGCAAGCTGCCATTTTCAGACAGCTAGTCCTCATTCGACAATATTTTGACGTGAGCAGTGAACACCAGTTCTGAGCAGCAGTGAGGAGAAAGGAGAACACAGCTTGTAGGGAACAAGAGATGCAACCACCTTCCTAAAAATCTGCTCAAGGCATCAACTTTCCACAGATCATTTGTTTAGAAGTATCATATTACCCTTTCTACCATGGTTTCCATCTTTTGGCTCACATCAACATGGAAAGCCCAGTCCTAACAAAGAGAAAAGGTCTCCAAGGACTCCTAGGTAAATCAGGACTGAGCTAAACACACCCACTCTGAACTGCCTCTCTTTAGGTGGCCTTCTCTCCCTTGATTAATTGTCCTTTTCCATATAGCACTCCTTAGGTATTGTAAAAACGAGTCTGCAAGCACATGTCTTGCTGCCCTCTTCAGAACATCCTACCCCTATTTCACAGAAATGGAACCAACGGGAATTTTATTGAATGTCACAGTGAATTACCCAGCATCTGTTTCTATGCTCAGGACAAGCTTCTCTATAGAGCTTTTCCAGGAGGGGATGCTCATCAGGTCTTATTTTTAAAGAATCTGGGCCAAGTCATCCCTGCTGTAGCTTTAATGACGTCAATGAGCTACAGCAGGGGTGAAATTGGGCCATTATTTTTTATGTCCATATGTCATGTGCCCATTAAAGAAAAAAAAAACACACAGAAGATCAGGTTAGAAAAGCTATTGGATCTAAAGACTATCTTGTACAGCGATTAACATCTAGATGGTGGAATGCATCTCTTCTGTTCCTGCTGTTCATTTATATTTATAATGGTTTATGGAAAAAGAAACACTTCTACAGTATCAAGGTACAATACGAGCTCTGTAGTGACAAATTATATTCACATTTTATATCCTGTTTTGGTAAAAGAAAAAAAAAAGAAAGAACAAGACAGACTTTACCAGGAAAAGGCCTCTTCAAAAGCTGAACAAAAATAAGTGACACAGAATTGCCGGTAACTGTTAGTTTCTCCATAGTAAGCCAATATTAATCATACTGTGCATATCACCAGCCTGTATGAAGCTTGTTCTGAGCTCGTTTCTTAGTAAATTCAAAACAGAATTAAAGTAAAAACATGAAACAGAAGTTTAAACCCAAGCAGTATTTTCTGAAAATATTCAAAGCCTTGACCAGCACCATGGAAAGGAACAGAGGTGAGGACATCAAACCTGCTAGACGTAGGAGGCCAGCCTCGAATAACAAAAGCAACAGCTGCCCAAATACACCACGATTCTGAGCTGATTTTCGGAAGGCAGAATTATATCATTAGCTGAAGCAGGTGCATGTGAAATATTTTCCACCCATCATGCCCTGGACCACGAGGTACCGTACTGGACCGTAAGCAGAGACTTAGGCTAGCTGAAACAGAAGATGCATCACAGCCAGCGAGACCTAGTGTCAGAATTTCCTCAATGTCACACTTAAAGGTCCACTCAACCGACATTTAAACAAATGAGTAACGGTATTCACACAGTCCACTCACTGTGACCATAGGTAAAATTACTCACCGGTACATTTATAGAGTTACGTCAATATGCTTTTATAGATGGCAAATTTTTCAGAAGCTTCCAGAAACAGCCCCAGATGACAGAAGCTAGGTATTCAGAGCTGTTACTTTCCAGATAACTTTTCTTTTAAAACATCAAGAGAAGATACTTTTGCAAATTTTGACCCTGAATTTCAGCTTTGGTCAGAGACAGGCTTTGTAAAAGACCTTTTTTTCCATTGTTTTCCCTTAGTATTAATGAGTTGTTTTTCCCACAATAAACCAGAACAGTTTGGGGTTTTGCTTTTTTTAATTTCCCTCCCTCCTTCTTCCCCCCATTCCAGCACTGGAATCAAAATAACTTGAGATGGAAAACGTGTGACCTCCCAAGCCTTTATTTACAGTATCACAAACCACAAGGGAAGGATCTGTCCAAGTTTTCCAGCTGGAATGGGAACAGCAGGGAAAGAAGGACTTTAATTTTTGCAGCCGTGATATTTTACACATCAGAGGGGAGAAGGGGGTGGGGGCGGGGAAAGGATGGGAAGGCAAGTTAAAAGCAAGTAATGATCCCATGGAGATACAAGATGAAAAGGTCTCAAATGCACAGGTAGGTTCATTTGATTATAACCTACCTCCCCAGAAACAGAGTTTTGTACATGCAAATTTAATTGCACAATCAGTTTGACACATATTAAATGGGGTTGTTTCTTGGCTTTTAAGTTACACAAGACCATTAAATAGACTTGTGCACTTCACCGGTCCAGAATTTTTATTAGTTCCGTAATGATCTCTCTACCACCATCCCCCAAAAAACTATAAAGACTTTGTCAAAAACAAGAACCAGAACCCTAGAAACAGCAGAATCTTCCTCAGATATTTAAACAGCACTGACAAACACAAGTGAAGGAGGTTTTTAGCAGCAGGAAACTGTCAGTTAGTTTGTGGTTACAACCACACCAGTGTCATCAGCGCTTTCCTCCCAGTTAAACACATATGTCCAAACAGGTCCTCATGCCCTTGTATTTTACTGCAAAAAGAAGGAAAACAACCAAAGAAAAAGCCTGCCTGCATCTCTACAAGAAGCTTCAACATGTCACACCATACAGGAGATGATCCTTTAAGAGGGTCTTCCTGTAGCTTTCCAAACATTTATATCCTAGACCATCAGATCTAACTCGCTTCAGCTGTTAACCATCTCCCACCTGTAAGGTATCCCCATTCCCCCTCTCAGATTTATTAGTGGCTCCTCCAGTGCAGCACTGCTTCCACGCTAACCCACAACCTCTGCAGACCGAGATAGGGGGATGCCACAACTGTGCTGCCAGACAGGGTTCTTCTCCTCACCAGCACAAAAGCAGCCATCGCCCAGCTCTCTGAAGCGTTATCACCTCCATCTAGCTCACTCCAGAGTGTTTTGCAGTATAGACTATGAAGGCTCCAACATGAAAATACACTGCATGCATTCAGTCTTTTCCATTAAACCACCTCTTTACAAGAGGATACACTTCTCATCTTGAGGCCACACAGTAAGCAGATACATACAGAGCACAGAAAAAATTAGATTCCTGGTTTACTTCCCTGTAAAATGGCATATGGCTCTGGAAGGGGAAAATTATGTTGCATTACACAAGTCAGAGGTGGTGGTTGGGAAGGGGGAAAAATGTACCTAAAAAAAAAATTAATAGTAAGTGCCAAAGGGTTGCCGCTGCAGACAAGCGAGGGGAAGGTAGAAGAACATGAGCAGAAACTAGTAGTGAAGCAAACTCATGTTTCCCTCAATGGGAAGATACTGTACATTTACTTCAGTGATGGGCATGAATTGCTTGGAGGGGCAGGGTTTGGGGGAGGGACACACCACTTCTGCAGAGCCGCAGACCTCTGCCCCAACCCAAACAAAGGCATGTTGCAACTCCAGCCGTCTTCACCTCGTCTACCTTCTCCTCTCCTGTCTGTTAACCTTCTGGCCCAAGTCAGTCTCCGCCTCTTCTTACAGAGGGGGCATTCACTCCCCATCCCTCCCAAGCTCCTGTGATTACAGGGCAGGAGGAAAGGCAAGAAGGTGGTGCCATGCCCCCCGGACAGCCAGGAAAGAGGACAGAGCTGGACAGAGCAACGGGGCACCTCCTTGCTCCGCAGCAGCATCCTCCACCTTGTCTGTCACACGACTTCCCAGGCGGGATTCATGCTGAGGTCCCAAAGCCACGTTAGGTGCCTCGCAGGCATTTACAGAACACACACATGTGCACACATGCATGCACACACACACCCCTTTCGGATTCTGCTCTGCATTCCTGCTTGTGCCAGGAATCCAGGGCATTTTCCTAGATTTTAAAATAATTTTTAAATAATTCCATGTAAAACACTCAAGTACTATTTCCAGGGGATGCTCCTCCACTGCTTTGCTCTGTCCAGTACCCTGGATTCAGGGCCTCGGGGTCTGAGCCACGCAAGGGCTGTGCAGGGATGCCGGCAGAACCGTGGGGAAAGTTACCCAGGGCCTTACAGCACTTTCCTTGCTCTGGGCAGTGCAACTCAGCCATTTGTTTTCATGAAGGCTGCATTCCCTGACAAGATTTAAAACCCATTTTTCTCCCTACATACCTTACCTGCCAGTCCAGGGACGTTACTCGCTTTCTGGTGACGCAAGCTGCACAGTTTCATTTCACTGCAACCGAAGGCACTTTTTCACTATACCTGCCCAGAGACTTAATGATCACTTGGGCTCCTTCCTCATCCAGGAAGGTCAGCCCTGCAGAGCATTAAACCCTTCAGGCAAGTGAAACGAGTAGAGCCACAGCCTCAAGGCAAAGCGAACGCTGAACACGCTGAGGATGGGATTTCTTCTTTGCTTTTACCACCAGTTTGGAGAGACGCTCTCCACAGCAGCCCGAGGGGGAGCAAAGGGACGGAGTGCTCCAAGGACAGGCAGAGCTCTTGGGACATCCCTCAGCACCGGAGCACAGATTCACATGGCAATTAGTGCCTCCAAGAGCATCAGCTCCTCTATTAAGGCTGCCGACAGCAGCAGTTGCTCCCAGGGAGACCTGTCCCCAGTTCCCTCGGAGGCAATCGGGCGTCCCGCAGCGGGACACGCTGCGGCGCTGGGAGCAGCCGCCCCAGCTGGCCCGGGGCTCCACCGGTCCCGGAGGGAGAGAAGCTTCAGGAAGGGAATCCACGAGGCAAACAGTGATAATTTTACTGGGAGCCACATCCCTGACAGGAGATATTTAAAGTATTGAAATGACCCATAATTTTCAAGGATTTCTGGTAAAGATAATGCATGCCAACACACAGCTGGTGTCAGTCACTCTGCGGTTTCAGTATAACCACCGTGACTCCAAGGCATAAATCCACAGGAACTGAAAGCACCAGATCCCAACTCCTTCATCCCTCCTCTGCTCTTCCCAGCAATTCAGCGCTCTTAAACCAAAAGGCAGGAATTGGGGGTTTTAGCATCCAGCATTAGAAACGCAAGGTCGTTACACCACACTGCAAAGAGAAACACCTGCTGATGTTAAGAGTTAAAAACACCCTTTTGATTGAAGAAGAAGGAAAAAAAAAGAATGGTGAGGAATGCACTGGAGGAAAACAAGAGGATGCAACTGAGGTCCAAACTACCCAGTCAGGAAGGATCTAAAAGCTGACTCCACGTCTATTGAAAAACTGCTCAGCCCCAGTTTTTGGGGGCAGCTTTAGCACTATGGCACTCATTTCTAGAACTCAAACAAAGAAGTTTTAATGAGATTCAAAGATTCACAGGAAACCTTTAAGGGACACTCCAGAGGTTATAGCACAAGGGAATGGCAGGTAACCGCATATTCATAAAAAGCATGAAATCTCTTAAAGTTCTTTTTTAAGAAAAAAAAAACACACACACACACACCCCACACACGAACCCAGTTTCCCTGTTTACACTCTTTGCTGGGGGAGCTCTGCATGTCAATCCTCTTGGAAAAGTAAAAAGAGACTAAAAGTTTGGGAGGGATGGGGGGGGGAAGAAACGGTGGAAATTGATAGCAATTTTATGGTAACACCAGAGGCTACACCCTGATTCTTTCAGTACAAACTAAATGCATACAAGAGCATTAAAATAATTTTCAAGTGGGAGAGAGACCCACACATGCATGCCCTGCATGGAAGCTTCCTTTTTAATTCATTTGCTCAAAAAGATTTCGAGCAAGGATGCTGACTAAGCCAAAACAGAAGGTGGGGAGCACGGATTTTCCTTAGAAAGAGGTTTGTTTCCAACACATGTCTATACAATCCAAGCCAACACATCCTGCAACTGCCAAGCCCCTCTCAAAGGCAACTTGTAGCATCGTTCTTCCTGGCTCCATTTTATAGAGCTTTCCCGAGCATCTATTCAAGTGGAAACCAAGCTAAGGCTAATCCCCTCTCTCACTAGCAGCCAGCTAGTAGCTATCAGACTCATTACTGTTCTCCCTAGTAACATTTAATTTTTTTCCCTATTTTTTTTTCTCTTTTATATTGGAAAAAGAAAAAAAGACAGCCATCCAGCTGCACTGCCAGGACCTACCTTCCGCAAAAAATCTCTCTAGATGCTTCTGAGCACAGGAGGGAGTGAAGACAGCATTGCTGGAAAAGGATGTCACTGTTGGTCCACATGTGTCAACATGCTAGGGAAAGATAAAGCATAGTTGCTTAACTGCCGTGCCCGAGGGAAATCAGCAGCCAGAAGAAAGCCGCGTTACTGCCACGGTTATACCATGCTAATGGCTCCTATGCAAACAACATGCAGCTACAACGTTTTATAATTGCACATCAGAGTTTCTCTGCAGACATCCCTCCGGTATGTCAGAAATTCAATACGTGATGGTAGGCGGCAATGAGCACCTCGGGGATTTAAAGTGTGTTCCAAGCCATGAGTCATCGCCATCTCGAACTCATGGAAATTTAGAAGGAAAAAAAAATAAATAAAATAAAGCGTTGCACTGACCACTCGCGGCACGCTCTCTCTGCGCAACATTGTCCCAACTTCTCCCTACAGCATTTCCCATTTAAATGCAGTGTTGAGAGACCTCCATGACAGAAACATCATGGACCCCAGTAAGGGGGCAGGATCTTTAAAGCTATTTTAACACACCCAGCTCACCTGGGAGGCCACGCACACATGCTCCCCTCAACTCCGAGACCTCCCCAAGCATGTTCAAGCCCCTTTAGGTCTTTGATTTCTTGGCCAGGGTTTCCACCTGGTCTGTCCGCATGGGCCAGGCTGCCACGGAGAGGATTGCAAGGAAGGACCACAGGTGCCACCATCTTCTTCCAACCAGTGGGCAACAAAAATGCAACACAAGCAACAACAAAGAAACAAAACAAAAAAACACATCCTGAGCCGGTCAGGTTCATCCTGAAGGAAACCCAGGCACCATTTCAGGACCGTTAATCTTCCAGTTCTCACCAGCAGCAAGCAGCCAGACAGCTTAAAAATATTTTTAGTCCACAAATGCTCACGAGCGTCACTGGCTGATTCACAGCTGAGCAAGGTGCATGGAGCCCAGATGCCACTTCTGCCTTCCCAGCCTGGGTGCCAGCGCTGGACATCAAGTCACCTAACCTATTGCAATGCCTCCTGCAACATTTCTGAGAAATAGCTAAATCTAGGTTAGAAACTGCAGGGCTTGTCCGCAGCGAGAAGCCCAGCGGGGAGATCCGGGGCCCGGAGCCCAGCGATTCCCAGTTCTGGTTCCAACACACCTTTCCGCTACCGTCCCCAAGCACATCCGCGTCCTCACGTGTAGGGCGCAGAGGAAACAATCCTGCCACACAGCAGCATTAAAATATCGGCTTCGTTTTCTCGGGTGCTTCAAAAGCACCAAGTGCCACTAACACCCTGCTGCAACCCTGCAGAACGAGCTGCAAGGCAACGTCCACGGGGCGACTGCGCCCACGTCAGCGCGTCACGTACGATCCTAGGTGGGCGGCATCGACGAATGGCCTCACTTTCCTTTTATCAAACACAGCTCTAAAATTACATCTTGGAAGTAACAAAGAAAATATTTGATAGCAAAGATTTGGTAGATACAAAACTGATGTCAAGAATTTTTCAGGTCTCTGTGCACTGCGGTAGAAAGTAACCCATTAAATTCTTAAAATCCTGAAGTCAAAAATTCTATCTCGGGGGGAGTTTTTCTTTTCCTGCTAGCATATATGGTGGCTCGATTAAAAGCCCAAAGGACTTTCTTCTCCTCAGTCACCTATTCAAATCTGTATGATGGAAGTTATGTTTAAATATAATCTTGCTTTGCATTTGATTTACATGCTTTCACAGTTCAGGCTCATTGGTCATTTTAACCATTCTAGCATACTGATTCTGCAAATAAACAAGAATTTTCACACTTTTTTTTTTAATAGAAAGGTAATTACTTGGACCTACATAGTTTTATAGCCTACCACACATCTAAACAACATCATTTTTGTACAGTAACGCGGAAAACCTCACTAGAAAGCTATGTAAAACTGGAAGAGCAGACACAAACCTCCCCAGTTTTCAGGAAAATCAACTTTGTCTTCCTACCAGCTTTATTCCTTTTGGTTCAGGGTATTTTTTTTCCTTTATGGTAGGCTGGGAAAAGATGACAAGCCTTCCTGTTTTCAGTGACGAGTGTGAAACAATTATTCCTGACAGGGAGAAAGAGAAAAAAAAAAAAAAAAAAAAAAAGAGTTCTCTATACACTTGCTACCTTTACTGATTCCAAAAGTGATTAAAAGCAAAAGTATTTCTGAACAACAGAAACTGAAAGTATGGCCTTTAGAAAAATGTAAACATCAGCATCTTCTCAACAGTAAACAGTGGAACTAAGATAATTACTGTAGACTAGGACACTAACATCGATAAAGCATCAGCTCATCATACACAATTCACCTTGATTCCATGTCCAATTCAGTACAGTACTTCTTTAAAACTCGCTACTATTCACATAGGCCTCATTGATGCTTTTCTAAAATTCAATTTTGAATTGGTAATCTGTTCTGAGACCTAAAAGTAAATAAATTAAAAATACTCAGTTTTAACCCCTTTTTAGATTAATAATATGGAATTCATCCTGCCTCCATTTTAGCTACATCTCTTGATAAGTGGTACTAGCACACACAGTTAAGACTGCTCCTGACTTATATTTGTGCTACTGAAATACAGGAGACTGAAGTATTGTGAAATAAGGGGTACATTTGTCCAAAACAAACTTTATCAAGAGGAAAAACAAACAAAAAACCCACACTTAGATATGAAAGTTAATGCAAGAGCTCCAAAAAGGCTTCAAGAACATTTTTATTCTCTGTGCCACTTGCAAAAGTCATCATTGCTAACTTTCTCTCTTCCTCCAACAGCCCTCAGGCAAGTTTCTTTGCCCAGGAAGCCTTTGCAAGTTGAGACTTCTCAGAACCACTCATAATCTGAACCCATGCAAAGATCAAATTTGACTTCGAAGCATCGCAACAGTACATCTGGGGAGGCAGATGAAAGCAGACCGTAGCTGTTAGTAGACAGATTCACATGCAAATACATTTTGCAAGGAGGATGAGGTGCCACTCAGCAGGTGGCAAGTGGCTCATTTTTAGCACAATTGTTGAAAACACTATGTTACACTAATAGAATTGGCATTTCTCTCTCCATGGAGGCAGATTAATTACAAGATGCTGTCTGCTGACTTCTGAAGGCCTACCTGCTCAAGTGATGTGTCGCACTTCTGCTATCAGTCCTTCCCCCAAAGAGGTATCATCTCTGCCACCACAAAGGTGCTCTGCATTGGTGGGACGGGCAGAGGTCTCACCTTGCTGCTCCCTGAACAAACAACACTCAGTAATGACTGCAGACCAGAATACACCACATCACACTCCAGATCAGAGTCCTAAATGCTACAGACTCACACACAGCAACCCCTGCCCCAGAAACATCCTAGCTCCACATCCAAGGCAGTGAAAAGGTGGAAGAGCCAGGAGAACAGGAGGGAGGGAAATCCCTTCACCAAGGTCAGGCAGGATGAAGAGGGCTTGTTTCCCTCTCCAACCCCATCCACAGCAGCTCACAGCTGCTCCCAACCTCGGAGATTGCTTTGAGACATGTAGTTGTGCTATAAACTTTAGCCTCCTCCCTGGTACAAAAGCCTCTCTTAGTGAGACCGCAGAGCAGTTCTCTGCCCAGGAAGGGAGGTCATTTTCCCTGAGGGTCCATCAGCCCCCTGCTACTTGGTGGCAGCAACCTCTGGGGTGTCCCAGGGCAGGGCACAGAGGGTTCTGTCCCATCGCATGCTGTTGCCAAGCCAAGGCAAAGGAGGCAAAGGCAGGAGGAAGAGATGTTCTCATGCTGTTTCTGCAGAGTCAGAGACACTGACAGCACAATTTTGCAGGGATAAACAAACCAGCAAAACTGTTCTACCAAACATCCAGTTGTTTTAGCTCAGTCTACTGCTTTTGTACAATCTGCATTAATAAATACTAAGCCCTAACAAATGTCAGCTGTGCTAAAACACTGCATACTGTGGTCTGCAAGCATCTGTTTCAGACCATGGATATTCACAGGAGTCCTCCACCCTGAAGTGATGGTATTTTCCATTCTCTTAACAGTCATTCTAGAACAATAAGGAGGTAAGTGAGCACCTTAAAACCAAACAAGAAATAAATAAATAAATTCAAAATCCTGAAGAACTCAGTAATTGGAAAAACAGGCACCAGTATGTGCCAGGAAGCAGAGGGAATTAATCAACAAGCAAGATAAATGCAGCAGTTAACTAGAGAACACAAGCAGCCCAGAAGGGCACCTAGACAGATTTTCCTGTCTGATGTCTGTAGCATTTGGACCCTCTGCAGAGCCTCTGTGGTTATAGTCCCCAAGGAGCACAGGGTCCTGGTCTCACCGTAACAGCCAGATCCAAGGGGATAGGAGAGAAAGCAAACAAAAGGCTTCCAGAAAGCTGCCTGGATTGCTGGCAGCTTCACGGGAAAGGATGCAAAACCTACACAGAATTTGGAGGAAAACAGAAGCTGCCATGCAAGTTCCAGCAAGACAGAGCGAGTCGAAGAGAGGAGGGGGGGAACTGCAGCCCTGAATCCTGGGCCTTTCTCTCCACTTGGCCAAAGTAAACCTCAGCAGTGAAGCTATAGTTGAGTCCAGGGGAACTGTCTATTTTTTTGTTTTATATAACTGGGCATAAGAACAGGCCCTGGCCACCTGGTCTCCCCCCACCAGGCAACAGGCATTAATAGGAGGACATCAGCCACTGTCTTTCCACATACATTTGTCACCTCATTTGTCACCTCATTCAAGCAAGGAAGTAGCTCTTCCACCTGAGCTCCAGAACGGAGACCCTTTCCAGGACCATCTCTGAACTTCGCTACACCTAGCAAGCTTTTCACTAGCAAAACCACCCCCCTCCTTCTTTAGGAGTCCCCAGTATATGAAATAGGAGATTGAGGTTTGAAGTGTTGCAACCTGCTGTTCTGATTAGGCTGCAGGAAAACACATCAAGAAGATAAATCTACTCAACATGCACCCTGGCAAGGTTTTATGAGCCTCACATTGCTCTCAATAAAGGTGAGACAAGTTCACATTTAACATCATGCACTGACAAGAACAACCTGTTGCACACAACTGCGAGGACACCTCACCTGCCACAGCAGAAGACAACCTCCCATCTCAGTGGTGGGATCCCAGGTACCGCGATCAACAGCAGTTCCTCCCTGCCGCCGTGGGAGTTTGAGGTGGGCAGTTACGGATTCAGACATCAGAAAGCAGCTTTTACAAGCATCTGTTTAAAGTCAGATTTCAAGCTACCTTTTGTGAGAGATACAACCCAGGAGGCAAAAAAAAAAAAAAAAAAAAAGGAAGATGCCTCTCAGGTTCAGCACAGCACTTTTGTTTGCTGAAGAAACTCCATGTTTTAAGTATGAGTGTGAAGACTTTAAGAATCAGAGAGGATCTCTACAGCCTGCTTTTAGGAGATTTTTTTTTTCAAAAGTCTACCGTAATTCCATAATTTGATTTATATTACTTTCCTGTCATTTCTGGCTAGGTGCATTTCAAACACATGACACTACATCAGCTTCCACCTTACTCCTTCCAATACAAACGTGGCAATTAAAACAGAAAAATTAGTCAACTATGCAGTATTTCACCTTAAATAAAACAGCTCAAAAAAAAAAAAAAAATCATACACCACTTAATCCATACTTGACAGCCAGGGAAGAAATACTGTTTGTGGCTCAGCTGCATGCTTAAACAGGGTTTGAAATGCATTTTTAGACCTTGATGGAAGCCTGTCCTTGTCAACAAGCCCCACAATCCATATTAATGCTCAGCATTGTGCTTTTATCCCCTGTTTTATCAGAGCTCATCTGCTGATCAATGAGGAGCCCAATGGAATAGCACTTTGGATTTCAATGTCAACACAGCAGTACCACGGTAATGATTGAAAATATTTACATATTGCCTCATTGATCGTGGGGTGTTCTTTTCCAACCATCTGGCTACTGGGCACTAACTTTTTTTAAAAAAAAAAAGAAAGAAAGAAAAAGAAAAGGGGGGGGGGGGTTAATAGTTGTAAAGCAGGTCACTTGAACATCTTTACAGCTAACATCCAGCATTCCTCCTGGATGGGGCTCTCCTGTTATTTTTAGCCCAGGACATAAGGGATGACATTAATCAATTTCATTGCAGCTCAAGGAAGGAAAATAACAGCAATAATGACAATTTTCTTAGCAAGGACAAAACAAGCAGCGATAACACCTGCTCCAGGCTTACCAGAATAACGTGCCAACTCAACTACAAGGCCTCGTTTTTAACGTGACTCAAGGATGTCACCATTTTGACAGCAGATGAGTCAAATGGAAATATGTCACTCATATTCTGCACTCCCTGCCAGCCTCGATGTAAAGAGCGGGGTTTGCGAGGGCTGGTTTTGCCACCTCCAGATGGAATACCTTATGCCAGCGGCAACGCAAAGCCCCTGGCTCTGCGGCGCCCGGCTGTGTTTACGCTGCCTTTAGTGACTGCTCAAGCTACCCCAGCCGGGCGCTCGGGGCAGCTGCGGCCACGCTGCCGGGACGGACGCAGCTTGGACGAGCACTGGGCTGCGCCTCCTTCAGAGGCGTTTCCCTGCCCAGGAGGTGCCACAGCTTACACTCATAATTTAGGAGTCTGTCCTGTTGACCCTTATTAGAGGAGTTTAAAGCCTTCAGGGAATTCGCTTTACAACTGATCCTAAAGGCAAATTCTTGCAAGATTTACATTACAGTTTTAATCACGTTAGAAAGTAGTCCTACTGGCTGAAACGTCTGCTAGAAATACTCCTCCTACTACCCAGCTCTACAGCAGGAGAGCACTGTTCAAGCAGTTACCTCCGTGCTGTATGTCGTAATAGACAGCTACCAAGTTTACACTCACAATATGAAATTGGAATCTCCTACCAAAGAAAAAAAAAATCTTACTGAGGTTCACACACACAAAACCAAGAAGAAAACCCAGTAAGTTATCTAAACTGTGCAGGGAAGACTGACATCTACAAATTCACTGCAGGAAACCTCTGCAGAGCATTCGTAGGAATAGTAAGAATGCAATTCTCAGAAACAGCTGTAAAACTGACACTGTGGATCTCCAAGGTTATTTTTTGGTGACTCCAAACCTGTTTATAATCAGAAGGTGGCTCTCCTAGCTGCTAGTGCTGGAGACTTGAGTTAGAAAGAAGGAGGGATCAAGTTATACCCTGCCTGTAAAGCATCAGGAACAAAAGCAGTCTCTCAATACAGTTTAGCTAATGATTTTGGTAACGATGCCTAAGATAAAAACATTCTCATCTTGTTTCTCACTTCTACTTTGCTAACAAGGAGTAAAATACAACTTTTGTCAACAAAAGGACATACAGGATAAGTAAGAGAAGATGGGAGCGCTTTAACATGTCTACCTTTAATAATGCAGATGCTCCATTAGGCAATGAAATCTCCTCTTTAGCTCATTTTCTGCTGGGGCTGTCTTACCAAGAACAACAGGAGAAGGCTTTCCCCTATATCCTCTCTGCCTAACCAGCCCATAAGTTTTTACAGCTAGGATGCACCAAATCTGGCCTGTGTCCTGATAAGGTCCACCAAAGACCAGGCATAGAAGGCAAAGCACCTACAAAACTGAGTGAGCAGTTTTCCTTACAGATTTGCATGAACAACTACTGCTGTTAGAAGTCAGTTTATAAGACACTAATTCTAAAGAAGAAGTTTTACTAGCAATATTTTTCTTGATGCTGAGTTCCCAATACTACCATTGGTCTGAGCAGACTGTCAAGCAGAGGCATCAGAACGCACATGCTCTGCAGGCAAGTCAAACCATCTCTTGCTCTTCTAAACGAAATGATAGATTAAAACTGAGAAGCCACAGCAACACATACGAGCTGTACTAAAAAGGTTAAGACTTCAAGTAGGCTTGCCCAAATATGCACTTTCCTCTGACAGCAAGTGTATTAGATAGATGTGACTTATTAAGAAAAAACTATTTATAGGAATCAAATGTAAGCAACAGACAGTATTAAAAATTATTCTGTAGTCCCAAAACAGACAAAGGACACATTGTGTCCACGCTAAATGCATTTTTGAGGATATTCACTGAAAGACATTTACCATCTGTAGAAGTTAAATTTTTCAACAATGTCTTACAATGTAGACACAGGTTTAGACAGAGCCTGCTTGAACAATGTTTAAAAACAAGCAAGAGAAGGAAAACAAATGAGCTGTTTGCTATTCTCATGTTCACCTGCTGGCTTTGGTGGACCTAAACAACAGGCAGGATTGGAGGCCTGAAAGCACCATGCCAGATGTGCCAAAAGCAGCAACCCACCTGGAATCACAGTCTCTTACAAGACTAACCACACACGCTAGCACAGCCCAGGAGGCTGGGTTTGGACAGAAAGTCAGAAGAAAACTGGAGGCAGAAAGCTCTGGTTCTTCTACTGTCTTCTCCTGACTTGCAATCTGCAACATTTCCTCTGTCTGCTACCGGTTTCCCCTTGCATAGAACAGAAATGATCTTCCACCTTTCCTTGTGGAGAGCATTGAGCATCAGCCACGGAGAGTGCTGGAGTCAAGACAAGGATGACAGGGGCAAAAAAGCAAACACGAGACCTTTTCTCCCTTCCCCTTCTGTTCTCTCTCACAAGCTATCCCCGAGTTATTTACATACGCGTATCCTGAACTCCCCCTCCACTTTCACAGTTTGCAGCCAACTCTGCATTCTGCGGGAGATAACGCGTGTTCAGCTTGCAGCATGTTTAGGCTAGAACACCCTCTGAATGTAATGCCAGGTCAAGCAGCCCACAGAGGGAAGCGCTTCCAGCTGCAGAGACTGACGAGGGAATAATAAAAAGAAATATGAGGCTCCATCTCTCCATTACCCAAAGAAAAAAAATCAACCTACTCAGTGAAGGAGACAGCTAAACAGCTTGGGAACGCCTACAATTGGTTCTCAACCTCAGATCCAGCAAAGAGATGTAAATATTTAGATTTCAATTTATTCTGATCTGATAAATATAAAATGTCTATTTCCTTCTTTAAAAAAAGAAAAGGGGAAAAAAAGGAGAGAGAAGAGTAGCTTTAGAGTAGGTAAACCACCCACACAGAGAAAAATAATTCTTCAGTGTTTCTACCTCTAGGAGGTTACCTAAATTACAGTATCAATTTTAAAATAAATTACAATCACAAGTGCATTTATATCCATTGTACTGTCTTCTGACATATACAAAACACAATTATGTCACATGTCCATATCTCCAAAAATACATTTATAAAATTGTTTCTTTGTTCATTCCAAATATCTAACAACTGATGGTGGCACAGCATTACATTTTACCTCTTAGGAGATGTCCACAGCCCTGCAGGGTTCCCCACGATGGTCTAACCCTCCAACTCCAGCTCAAATCATCTAAAAAATGTCCCAGCATGATCCACTAAGTCCTGAATGAGATTCCTTATGACTAACCAGCCCAAGACATGCAGCAGAAACTGAACTACAGTTTACCACGGCTGTACTATAAAAGCCTGAAACCCTTCAATCCACCTTTTAAAGCACTTAATGCAATTAAGGCCTTACCACACATCCGAAGTTAACAGTCGTGCAAATATCCAACTTCCTTGGAATTGGATATAACAAAGCCTGGCCACCGAGACGCCAAGATATGGCAGAGCGCTCCACATGCTGATGTTATGACACATTTCCACCTCCCAAATCGGTTATCGCACTGCTAACGAGAAACACCTTTCAAGGTCATCGCTCCACGGGTTAAGTCAGCTAATTTGCTTGAACCAGTGTCCCGAAGCTAAGCGATAGTTATGTAAGCACCGGCAGTCCAAACAAATCGCACTCGACTTCCCTATCCAGCCCGCAGCCACGACATGAATTACGAGCGTTCAGCTGTTCATTCATGGTTATCTTTCCTAAGTTCTCCTGGTGGAACAGCAATGGTCAGAGGCCCCTTTCCAGCCAGGTGAAACCTGCTGCATTTCCAGACTGTTCAGATATTCCCCCACCCCACATTAGACGACATGACCTGATAAAGAGAAAATAAAAATCCAAGTAGAAACGCCACTGCGTGGTCTCCAACAGGAAACAGAGCTGCTTAAACAAACAAAAAAGATTAGCAGTGAACTGTTTTTCTTCACCACATTGAAGGAGTCTCTCCAGGCTACCTAAGCTCAACGTGTTTCCTGCAGAGGGGAGTTTTAAGCTTCCTGCTTATAATGTCACAGCACTCACTGAGCACAGATATCCAAATGTGGCCAAGCCCAGATTATGGATCTGGGCAGACTCCACATTACTGAAGGACTCTCAGACTTTTCCCTTTGTGAAAAATCTTGAGGTCCACACGGACTCAAATTTCTGGATGTTGTAGCTCTTCTGCTCTGCCCAAGCAAGACTTTCTGGAGGTTGTTTAGAAGCCAGAAGAAAAAGCCAATCTGGAGTCCTCAAGCACCAGCCAAGAAAGGAGAAGCTGAAGAAAGAGAAGGTTTTGCTGCAAGGGGTTATGAGAAGACCCAACTGCTGTTCAGGTTGCCCATGTTCCCGCTCAGGCAGCTATGCTCTGCCCAGCCCATTTCTTAATCAGTGGAAGTATTTACTTTCCGTTCCTGCCCTCCGGCATCGACACTGCAGAGCCGGGCAGCTGGTACGAGCTGTCGCATGAAGCGGCAGCGAGGGGGCCGCAGGAGCAACGGCCCTGGCACACTCGTTTCTGAACTCAAGAGCCCTCTGCAAGGTCCAGCAGCTCAGCTGCAGCTTTGCAAACCATTCATCATCCTGGGCTGTGGCAGCCAGCCATCACACAAGTTAATCGCAATTACACAGCATCCTCTGTCCCCATCCCTTGCCTGTGGAAGGGCGCGTCAGGCGACGCAGCAAGAGGCACTAAACTTCACCTCCGGGATAGTCTTGCATTAGAAAGCCTTCTCCCTGCAGGGATCTCTTCAGATGTTCCCAGGTTCTCAAGAACAGGTTCTACCTTACACTTGATAGATTTCTTCCTGCTCTTTCATGGTAATTCCCATAGCTCCTTGCACCACCCATGTTCAGTAACCATTTATCTCCACTTCCACAGGTAACCTCCTATTTCTTCTCCCCCCTGGAGTCTGACCCTGGGTAAAACATACCCAGGAGGGTTGCAAGCTGCTGAGAAAAGCTTTGTCTCTAGACACCAGCATCTCTCAGGAGATCCCCCAGGATCCCCCCAGCCATCTTTAAGAAAGAGACATTTCCCCTTCCCCCCCCCCAATCTGCAAGACACCTTGCCTACAGGAAATACAGAAGTACGACTTCAGGATCTGAGTTAGCCCAATGCTGATTTGTTTTGTTATTCTAGTGCTATTAAGAACAATATCATTCACCACGCTCCTTCGCTTAAAGTTTCATAGGATTCTTGGCTTTGGACACTATAATCGGAAGAGTCAGATTCCCTTTCAGCTCGTGGACGAGTTCACACAGACATTCTCCTGCCCCAGTACAATGCCACAGCATTTGGATTTCCTCCAATATCCAGGAAACCAAGTTAAAAATAAAAATGTTTTATTTATTTCCCCCCCCCCACATTAATTACTTTACTCCCATTCACATTGGAAACTATAGAACGTTTTTGTTTATAAGATGCTTTCAGGCTCAGAATTAAATTTAGACATCGCTTACTCATTTGAAGATACACAGAAATATTAATTGCATCACACCCTATATGAGCGAGCTTTAAAATTAAACTAGATGAAATCTTCACAATTTAGAGAAATTAGCTACTAAGAAAAGTGCGTTTTTCTCAGATTACTTTTCCACCCTAAGAAAATTAAAAAAAAAAGGAAAGGAAGAAGTTGTTTGTTCCTTCCCCTCAATCCAAATCATGCATGTCCCTCATGCAGCCAGGCGGCCAGTACAGCCACCGGACAACAGAATTTACGGATGGAGGAAATTGATGCTGCTTGGACTAATCGCAGGTTCCTTCTTAAAATGAGTTTGCTCGAAAAAAGGGATGCTCTATTTTACCAACTCGCAGAAGCGGTAACAGATTCTGAATAAAAAGAAACTACTTATTTAAATTAACCCCACACGCTTCCAGCTGCAACTTTAAACAGCAAAAAAAGAGTCAGGACAGGTCTTCCCAAACTGGTTGCTGTCAAGTAAAATGACAAGTTAGACACAACTCCCACGTGCCAGATGGTAAATCGCAATAAACGCTCCGGCTGGTAGATGCACAACAAGCAACAAACACGCTGCAACACACCGTCAGGAGCAACCCCAAATCGGAGAGGACTGTTTAGCAGAAATTCTCTCTCAAAGCAAAGATCCTTGCTAAATCCACTGTGACTAAAAGTCATCTATCCAGGCCTCCTTACGCTCCTCACCACCTCACGTGAGGATGAGGAACAAGCAAGGATTTTTGCAGTTATGTCAGGCTAAGGGCTACTGTCAGCAAGAAGAGTCTCCGAGCGCACTATTTAGACATCACTTATGTCCCTTTTTGCCAAGTTACTTAAAAATTATTGTTAAAGGATACCAGGGAATTGTTTACTCAAAGCATTGCTGTTTCCTGAACACAGAGGGGAGGAAAAAGTTTTAAGAAGATAAACAGCTGCTACTGTATGCTGTTTAAATGGTAACAAAAGCATCTAAGGGCTATAAAGGGAATAGTAAGGGAATTAAAAAGCATTTTAATGCATGAAGATGGCTTAACATCCGTACATTCATTAAAGTGGCATCAACCATGCTCCTAATTAAAAGTTAGTGACAGAAACTTAAATATGATTAATGAAAACTAACAGCCCACCAGAAGTCCGCTCTATCAAAACGAGGAACTCGCGCGACGAGCCGCGTTTCCAGCGCCGACGCCTCGGCCGCTCCCTCGCCTCCCTCCCCGCCGCGGGGCTCCCGCCGCGCTCCGCACGCGCCGCGGGGACCGCAGAGCGGCGCGGGCGCCGAGCCCGCGGCCGCTCCTCCGCCCGGCGCTCCTCGTACCTCTCGAGGAGGCGTTTCGGCGGTCAGGCAAGCCGGCGCCGAGCCGCGAGCCGGTCAGAATAACCGGCTCTACAGCAAGGCACGGGGGCACGAATCCGCCGAAGGCCAGGAGCGACCGTCCTGCGGCCGGCAGCCGCCAAGTCAACAGCCGGGGGGGAAGGAGAAAAGGAAAAAGCACCTCGCTGGGAAGCCGGCGCTGAGGGCTGTAACGCAGTCTGTCTTCTTGCGTTACTCGGGAGCACAACAGAGTCGTGACAAAAATAAACTACACGATAAAAATACAGCACAAGTGAGAAGCTTGGGCACGGAAGGGGAGCGAGCGCACGGGAGGAGGAAGACAAGGAGACCGACAAACCACGGCTCCTTCAACGTGAGGCCAAACCACCCCGCGTGCCCCGACGCCTGCCGAAGGTTCACGCCACCAGCGCCCCGTCGAGCTCCCCGCGCGCGCGGGGCCGAGCCCGGGCCCGCCGGCACCCGCCGCTCCACAGCGGGGTCCGGGCGCCGAGACGGGCTCAGCAGCCCCACAGCCCCCGGGGGAGCCGGGCGCGTCCCTCACCCGCCCGTGGCGCGGAGGGCGGCCGCGTCCCCTTCCCTCCCGAGGGCCAAACCTCCTCCTCACCCTCCTCCTCCGAGCGGAGACGCGGTCGCAGGCCCGAGCCGCTCGCCCAGCGGCTCCCCGACGGCGGAGGGGGCTCTCTCGGCCCAAGAGCTCGCTGCGTTCTCTCCCCTGCCCTGCGCTCAGGGCTAACCGGAGGCTCGCCCGGGCCGGCCGCAGGTCGCCCCTCCGCCGCCGGCCTCCTGCGTCCCCACCGGGACCGAACCCGCGTCCCGGCCGGCCCGGGAAAGCGGCGGCTCCGGAGGGAGGACGAGCAGGCCGCGGCGGAGACGAAGCGCGTCGCCCGCCCGCCCGCCCGGGGCTCGCCCGGCTCGAAGCCCCGTCGCCCGCGGCCACGCGCCGACGCTCGGGCCGTCACCCGGGGCCGAGGAGAAAGGCGATTTCCACGACCCGCCGGCACGGGGGATGGAGAAGGAATAAGTCAACAAATAATAATTAAACAAACGCAAACGGCACGCGCGCCAACGGTCACGCACCCACGGGCTATCCCGTGTTTTTCGCGCGGTAACGGGAAGCCGAGCGCAGCACGGCCAGGGCTGCGCTGCCCGAGCCGCCACGGCGACGCGACGCGCCGACATTTCCCCCCCCTCCCCGTCACGGACGCGGCC